>NC_091494.1:33403344-33711178 GCF_947461875.1 Haliaeetus albicilla
TTCAAACTGAAATAGGAGTATGGCCAAACTGCCATACTGAGCATACTGTAAGCAAACATCTCAAGCTTGTGTCTTAAATCAAAACTAAGCTGACATTCACCTGAATCTTCCTCTGCTGGGTTCTGTTATTTACTGGTGTGTGACTGAAGAGATGCATTTGTTAACCAGGTGTATAACACAAGTTGTAGGTGACAATGTATACCCCATAATTCATCAGACGAAAGCACTACTGAATTGTTGATGACTTTATTTAGGATACACTGACTTGTTTTGCATCTCTGGTGTCAAGCTTAGTTTACTTGAAATTAAGTACAGTTTTTCAATGCAGTATTCTGTCTGTAACCTGACTCACCTATGGGGGTCTCTTAGATTTGGATCAATACAGATAAGGAGCATGTGATAGGGAACCAATTCTTCTAAATTACTTCAACTGAACTAACTGTAAGGCAAGACCAGCCACAGCCCGATCATACTTATGGGGAAAAAAATTGCACAGTACCAATCAAAACAGGGTGTGGACTATGTGGAGCAAGAAACAAATGATTCACAGAACCTGCGCACAAAAGGCTGTACACAAGTCTACTCTCATGTTTGCAAACTAATGCCAGGGCTGCACTAGTGCTTTAGAATATAACCTGGAAGAAACTTACTTAGTTGCATAGCTAAGTAACAGGATTGTGTACCAAAGCATTCTAACACTGTGGGGATGGCGGAGGGGGGGAATCAGTATTCTACCCAAAAATTAGCATTGAGAGGTTCTCTCAAATCCACCACAATGAAAAACCCAATGATGTATGTAGGGGCATGCTGGTCAGATAGAATTTTAGGATGCGTTCACAGCTGTAAAGAGTCTTCTGTCTTTCCTAATATAATGCTTGATTTCTTTTCAAGGGGACCCTCATAAGAATATTTGATACTTCATCAGGGCATTTAATCCAGGAGCTACGAAGAGGATCACAGGCAGCCAATATATACTGGTATGTTTAATTGCTTCTGCTTTTGTTGTCTTGTGGGTAGTGTTGTGCTGAGGCACCCCAGTAAACGGCACCTGAGTCATCTTCAAAAAGCAAAGGAAAGTTACGCTGCCACGGGTACAAGGCAGGACTCTCCTGGCAGCTCAAGTGCCAGGGCTGCACTGGGCCTGTGCGTCTTCCTCTCTGCTCGGTGCTGGTGAGGAGAGAGCAGTAGCTGGCAGCTGTGTGAAGCCTGGCACAGGCTATAGAGGTTGGGACAAAGACGTACATATTGATAGGCCCACTTCTCTGCATAGAATAAACAGTAGTTGGGAAGATACTTTGACTTCCCACTGAAATAAGGGGAATGCAGCCTAACACTTCCCAGAGGGACTAGGACGAGCACCTGGGGGCGAGTGGAGGTTTATTACAACACAGCGCTGCTCTGCGTGTGAGAGCCCAAGGCAGAAGTTTGACTAATCCTCTGCTGGAAGCATTCTCCCAGGAGTGGGGAAACTTCCATTCTTTTACTGAGCACCACTCTGGGGTAGGAGTGTTGCATGTTTTCTCCAATACCTGCCTACTCCTCAGAGCAGAGATCATGCATTTTCTTCCAGCAGAAGTGGCAGAATGGCCCACCCCCCCTTGTGTCGTGTCAGGGCAGTCTGCTGCATGGCTGGTCTGACAGACCAGGTCCTCTGTTCCAAGCACCTGCACTCACCCCTGCAGGGGCTGTTCATCCTGTCAGCAAAGCAGTGCTGAATCGTAGGAGTCCCAGCAATTTCAGGAGAGGAGCTGTTAACACCTTGTCTGCCAGGCTGGCAGCTGCTCTAGGCAACTGCAGCAGCAGCGTCATGTACACCAGAAGCTGTGGGTATGTTCCAGTAGGGATACTGCAACTGTCTGTATTCTCTACAGTATCAACTTCAATCAGGATGCTTCCCTAATCTGCGTATCCAGCGACCATGGCACAGTACATATTTTTGCTGCAGAAGACCCTAAAAGAAATAAGCAGTCAAGGTAGGGTTTGAGCCATTCTGAAGCCTTTGCGGGGGGGGGGGGGGGGGGGTAGGGGGCTTGCCCTTCCAATAGAGTTTAAGCAGTAGCCAATACCTGCACTCCTGGAGGTGGTAAGATACATCTGCTGTGCTTGAGAGAAGCTGCAGATTTAGGACTATATAGCAACTGCCACATTTCTGCTGTCCTTTGTGGAGCCGTAGAATTCCAGCAGAAGGTTAGGGTGGTTTTTAGTGGCTATCTCTTAGCATGAACATACTTTGTGGACACTCCATATAAAGCAATCTCTACTAAAATCCATTGTTTTGGCAGTTTTTGCAGTCACTTAAAAACATGAAGCCAGAAAGGTAATTGTAGGGTCCACCGTCCCTAGAAGGGGAATCGTACATGTTACCTGATACGTAGTAGAAGAAAAAAGCCAATCAAAAATAGCAGTTAGTGTGACCTGTTCAAACACGCCAGCAGTTCTAAATCAACTCTAGTCAACACCTTACTGAGTTGTTACACTTTTTTTTCCTCTCTCTTTCAGTTTGGCCTCTGCCAGCTTTCTCCCCAAATACTTCAGTTCCAAATGGAGTTTTTCCAAGTTTCAGGTTCCCTCAGGCTCTCCGTGCATTTGTGCCTTTGGAACAGAGCCAAATGCTGTCATAGGTAAGTACTGGAGGCTTCCCCAGGTTCTGTCTGGAGAACCAGGGTTTGAACTACACTGGCTTTGAGCTCACGGGAATGCTCAGCTGAGGTGCTGCATCTCCCTTCAGCTGATAACAGGAGCTCTCGCTGCTCAGCACTGCAAGGGAGTAAGATCAAACAGTGGCCGGGGTGGAAGGAAGCAATCCTGGGTGCAGTGCATGAGGGCTGACTTACCTCGGGTTCCTCCAGAGCAGCCCTCTGTATGTTCCATTGGCTTGAAAGGTCAGTTTAAGCTATAGCTGCAGGAAGAGAAGAGTGCCTCTGGAACAGCTGAACTTAACATGTTTGTTTTTGTTTCAGCAATATGTGCAGATGGCAGCTACTACAAGTTCTTATTCAACCAAAAAGGGGAATGCTCAAGGGATGTCTATGCTCAGTTTCTAGAAATGACGGACGACAAGCTTTGACTGAGTTGAGGGGAATGCATGGGTCAAAGTACTGCCTTGGCTATTCCACATCTTTGGAAGGACAGTATATGAATGTCCAATACTGATCAAGAAGTTTAGCAGACCTCACTGAGAAGCCTGGCCCAACATGATCACAACAAGCTCTGAAGTAGTGGACTACATATGTTTATTCTCATTTCTGCAAGTATTCATCATTAAAATCTCTTTGGGTTACTGTCATCAACTCAAGTTTTCAAGATATGGCTTTCAACAAGCTTGTGCCTATTGGGTTTCTCTTAATCTAAACTGTGAAATGACTTTAGATTAAACACGAGTGCCTGCCACACAAAAAGATCTGCAGGGGGCTGTACAAATGTACAACTAGCCTTAGAAAAAGGGATGTGAAAACAGAAGATTTTAGGTATTGCTTTACTGCCTCTGAATGGCTGGGAGTGGGGGGAATACTATGGATCATCCTCAGATAAAACTCCACCAGCTTGGCTAGGAGCAGGAGTGCTGCCTTTCCCCCCTCCCCAAGCACATCTTAGAGTAACAGAGGAGAAGAGATGACAAGCACGTAGCCACAGACAACTGTAGCTTGAACCATGCTTGTCCTCTGACCTGGGCTAGGGGGGTGGGCGGTGGTAGTCATGGGGCCACAGACGGCTGTTCCCGTCCACCTGCCCATGTTGGGTAAGTTGAGTGATCAGCACTAACTAACTGTCAAAGGTGCCAAACTGTACATAGTAGCTGAAGGCACATTTAGGCACTGGCTGACCCAACTACCCTCTCCTCAGTGTGTGGAGCAAGCGCCCAGGGCACTCGGGCACCTGGAGCTCCTGTATTTGTAGAGGTGATTCCTTCTGTAACAAAACAGCCATTCCAGGTTTAAAAACCACCCTCGGTACTGGTGTGACAGCTGTACTGACTGCCTCTAAAACTGCTGTGCTTCAACTGGAAGACTGGACAGGCCGCTTACACATCCAGCACAATAAATGAACAAGGTGGCATGAAATAATGGTCTCTGCAATGGCTTTAAACTTGCAAACTTTTTTTTTTTTTTTTTTTTTTTTTAATTTGAGATGTTGCATACTAAACACTGTTGGCCTAGGGACAGTTAGGTTAGACTAAACCAACTGACTTGTAAACTCTTTCCCCAAATTGTTATATGGCAATTAGTATTTACTGCTGAACTAAGGCACAAGATACTAAACTAGAAACTGAAATAGACACAAGCTCTCCGTTCATAGCACTAAATACCTGGGGGGGAGGGGGGGGAAGTCTTGCTCTTCTGAAACTTAATTTCACAGATGCTTCAGATCTGACATGCCAGTTCACTCTAAGATTGTTTAGCTGCAAGCTCTCTAAATTTGACAAGTTTCTTTTAGTGTCACGTAACATACTAAGGACTAACTTCTACGCAGATTTTGATGTCAAGGTTGCATGTTGCTTTTATGTGTATTTAACCACAGAAATTGTTTTGCACACTTATTTGTAATATGTTATTTCTTTTAAATAAAAGTGACTAATTTTGCTGTATTCACTGATGATCAACAGCCAAAGTTCCTTTTGCCATAGGCTTGGGGGAATAAATCTGTAACTGAGTAAACAGTGGTGGCTGTTGAAGGACAGAAGCCAAATCACACTGCCCATGCCATGTAAACAGAGGACGGGAAGCACACAAATTACTGCCTGGGACACTGAGATTGGTATTTACGCCAAACCAAGTCCACCTTCCAGTGCAAACCAGTTCTTGTTCAGTGCTATTCACCACAGCTGCTGTTCTGAACCTTCTTACCTTTTAACAGCTGTATTGGTAGAACAACCAACTGGGAACTGCCACTGCCCTGGAGAAGTAGGCGCACAAGAAAGCATGAGGAACCATTCTCCAAGGACGATTTAAATCCTCTCTCTCTGGTGCAGTTGTAAGCTGTTTATGATCTAGTCAGCTGTGCTCACTTTAAATAGCAAGGAGACTACGTTAACTAAAACATTAAGCCTTCTGCACAGTGCTTTGAAGGTTTTATGTACCTTAATCTGCTGAAGCACCATCCCCCTGCCCTCCCATTAAAGCTATCCTCTAGTTGACCAGAGACTATGAACGTATTTCTTGGTTGATTGAAACTCTACCAAACTTGTAAAACTTCCCCTAAACATCTGTTCTAGTGTGACAGCAAGAATTAGAATGACAGTAACTGCACACACAGACCATAGTGCTGTACTAATGGTGGAATCCCTTAATACATACCTAAACATATTAAATCTCACATTCCTTCTGCTTGTACTACTTGCAAATCCTTATCTTTAAGTATACAGGCTATTTTACAGGAATCAGAAATTAGGTAAAAGAATGAGTCTTTGCACCTGGTGTTGGCTCCAGGTTGCTCTGCCAGTACTTCATCATATCACTTTTTGCTGTACTGCATTACGTCAGTAAATTTAACCAAAATTTGCATTAAGTGGGACAGAGGATAAACATACCTCTAAAATGAAATGGAATAGCATTTTAGCGAGTTGCTTTTTTGGAAAATAAGTAGTACATTAAGTATCTGATGGACCACATATCCACCGTGTTGATTTATAAATGACACTGCACGGCTGCACCATCCAGGTACACTGTGAAGCTCAGGACTAAGACTGGCAACAGCACGCTTGTCACGTTGCAGTACAAAGCAGTAATACTCACCTGTGTTCTGGGCCTTGCACAGACCCGGTCTGCCTGGGCGGGATGTTAAGGAATCTCCTTCCCCAGACAGGGGCACGCGCTTAAGAGAAAGCAAGTTTTAAAAGACCAGAATAAGCAAACCATCACCCTTTGAACATACCCTGCTCTGCACGAGGCTGCAGAGTAAAAGAGGGGGCAAAGCAAGCTGTCAGAAGTCTACTTTATGTGACAAAAGAGGATTAAATAGAGGATAAAAATGTCAAGTTGTTAGCTGAAGATAAGTATTATAGTCCAGAGGTCCAACAGCATTTATTCCTTTAAGTACAGTTGTCTGAACTCGTAGCTAGAAACACGTGGCTTTGGGAGACAGCCCTGCTTAGCAGAGCGCCCCGCTGACGGAGGGACAGGCCAGTGGTGCAGACTGTTCATCTGCGAGGAAATGGCAGAATTTGCACAGTAAGTCTAAAATACAACTATTCCTGAAAAGCAATGTTATTTCCACTGGCATCAGCTATTTAAGTATATGGATTATTAATCTCTTTTGTATTTAAAAATAACCAAACCTCTTCCCTCCCCCTATTTTGCTGTCTCTTTCCACAGTACCTGTGTCACAGTTCAAAATCCTGAAAGGAAAACTAGAAGATTAGCCAGTGCAATAAATTCAACAGTAATTCCAGGTACTTGCCAGCAGGAGCCACAGAATACGAGTATTTCAGAACCTTTAGGTATTCACATTAAAGTAGAAAATAGAAGATTAATCAGTAAAGTTAGAAAATGTGAGACGCAAGCCTTGTTCTTCTGTATGTAGGCCAAAAAGGACTGTGGCAGACACTGCTGACCTAAATACAAAGGCTACAGAACCACATGTGCTTCAGAAAGACAGACCTGTTTTGGAGTCACAAGCTAGTGAATCTACCTCTTTCTTATTAAGCCATTTCAGTGCCCCCATTTTACTGGTTTTTTTTCTTCTTCCCCAAAGGTTGTATTTGTTTAAACAAGCCAATGACTCTGTTTGTTCTGGTCTGTAAGAGATCCTGTGGAATTTCACACAATAGTCCATTCTTTTTGTTAAAGGAATAGGTTATGCTCTTTCAGCTTCAAATATTCCAGCCCTTTACAGTAGTTTCGTACCCGTCCTTTGATTTCTCCCCAACTCTTGGAAGTACTGACATGAAAACCAGACCAAGCATTCTAGTAAGTTCTTCTAATACTTTAGACAAAAGCATCTCCCCAATTCTGATGAGAAACAAAAAGAATGTAACTAATACATAAGAGGATCAGAAACCAAACCAACATTAATGAAAATTATTCCAGAAAGTGCACATCTCATTAAACTTATTTTAAAAAATAACAATGTATCTGTTAGTATGGCAGTCCCTGCTAAATCAATACATTTGTGGCCAACGTCTTTTTAAAGTCAAATCACTGAACTAATGCAAAGCCCTGGCTACGTACCTGAAATCAGCCCCAAAGACTAACACAACTGCTAGAAGAATGAGACTCTTAGATAGAAAAAAAATAATTCAAAGTCTGGCTTGATTAATAGGAAAGAAAACAAGTAGAAGCAGAAGCAGGAGTAAAGCTTGTTTTCATCTGCCAGTCCACAAATAAGATCAAGAAGAACCTGATGGTTAAAAGCAACCCATGCACTTACGAACTTCAGACATTCCCTTAATCAATTAATTTTGTGTCAGACACAACGCAGGATTCCGAGTAAGAATGTTAAACTATATAGTTAAGACACATGTATAGAACCAGGTCAATCAGGTTAGTAGAAAGCAGCACTCAATTTAGTGTAAATGAGAGAGATTTACCTAAAAATATGTATTTTTTATATATCTATATATCTATATCACATACATATACATATAAAATCATAACTGTATAAAATCACATGCTATATAAAATCACAACCTGTATTAATGACTACCAACCACTCAAAATTTACCTTTGGGGGAAATTAAGATAGAAAACATAGATTGTTGAAACTTCCAAGTTCCACTTTTGGATTTAAGTAATTATAAGAAACAACATTTTTAAATGAACCTGTATTTTAATAACCACGCAAGTAAAGGCAAGGTTTTCCTAGTTGCCCCCTATACAGCAATCTGTACTGTGAAGTAGTTTATGAAGCAGAGGTGCTTTTCTGTCTTTTGGGATTAGCATGGTACGGGTATTTACCTAAATGAGCACAACTAAAAACTGGCATAATAAAGACTGCTACCACTGCGGTAGGTAGGTTGCAATGTGGGCAGGGGGGAGGCAGCAGCTCAGAATTGAGACTAACCAGACCAATAAGAAAGAATTAGTCTTTCACACCGTTCCATCCACAGTCCCCTCTCTGGAAGACTCGGTGTTGCTTTGCTGGATCATGTGATACCCTACAGCTGCTGTTACAATGGCCAGCATGAAGGCAGAACTGTTGTGTCCGAAGGCAAGAACATCCCACTACCCAGGAGACCATGCTGCTGCCTTCCCAAACCTGCTGGAACGTGGGGCCACTGCCACATGCAGCTGGATCAAAAACAAAGCTGGCGTAAGGACAGGGAGAGGGATCTCATGCAAGGAGGAGGGAAAACGCTGGCAGTGGAGATACGCACTTCTGTCACTAGAAGCAAACGCACACTTAGCTCTTCTGTATGTTAGAATTCTGAGCCTTTTTCAGAGTCATTTTAAAGATTACACAAAAGCTGACTCTTAACAGGGAGAACACTGAACAGGCAGCCTAGAAGGAGCACAAAAGGAAATAATACCATGCATCATAAAACACAAAGGCTAAGTGGAAAGGTTACATCCATTCCTAAAGAGAGGTCACATCTCTACAGCCATGAAATCACCTGAAGAAATTTTCCATTTGCAAAAGAAAGATGAAATTGACTGCGGGAGCCCAGGATGGTCAGCACATAAGACCAACTGAAGAAAGGCCACGAGCATCACCTCAGAAGCAGCAGCATGACAGGAGTCTCACTCAGCCTTTGCTATTAGGCAGTACCCATCACTGTATGAATAGTGGGAAGCACATAAATACATAGACAAACCAGGGAACAGTTTTGTTTCAAGAACCCAACGAGTCAATTTAGTGAGGCCTGACACATAAGACAGAGAAGTCTGCATTAGTTAAAAGCACTGGAGATTATCCCGTATGAGCATTCCTCAGCATCACCAAAAGCATGGATAAGCAGATGTTATTTTCATGTAAGACCGTAAGCAGTTTCCTCACATCACACAGCTTTTTCAAAGGGTTTATCCATCTGAACGAAGGTGCATTCTTGTGCCAAATTCCACACGTACCAAAAAGTGTAAAACACCACCATGTTACAGAATCAGAACCCAGACCATGTTCTCATCTCCCCCTCCTCCCAGGAGGACGTCACGTACAGCTTGCCTACCATTAACCGACAGTAAGGATCACCTTGGCTTGTTTGGTCTGATACCGTTACCTGTGGCACTGCCAACATAAGTTGGATTAATCACCCCAAAATATACATAAATATTTCAAACACACTTGTTGAGTAATTTCAACTTAGTTAATTTGCTGAATAAAATTTAATTTTATTTAAAAAAATCTTATACACTATTATTCACCTAGCCCTAGTTGTGAACAGATTCTCACTTCTGAAAATAAACCACATTCTAGTCAATTCATTCAACACCAAATTAAATTACTAGTACTGGATTTTTTTTCTTAAAAAAAGTATGTTAAAACTTTACTTTTTTTATTTTTAAAACCTCTAAAGAAAATGTTGCAATTTTACAGAAATGTTTCTTTTCAGGTTATGCTTTTTTTTAAATGCCTGTTATAAATTCAGCTTGTGTAGAGTTTTTTTTTCATAGTTTTTTAATATGTATTATCTGCAGAGACATCGTAACAGTTCCATTTTGTGGATGAACACAAAACTTGTACAGATTTCTCATATTTGGTCTTTAGGTAAATAGTTCCCAAAAGCTGCCTAAATAAACCACTCCAAACTGTTCAGTCCATCATGAAAATACAGTTTTTCCTTTCGTAGTGGGAAAGGAAATATAAATAATGCATCATTATTACAGAAAATGACAAAAACCAGATTCAAATTAAGCCAACTATCTAGCTTTCACTCACCTTACTGCATGAGGAAATAAGACGTTATGTGAATTAAAGACTGAACAGCAGCCTTACGTTTAAATTTAATTTTGAAATGTAAAGTGGAATCTATTACCACAATTAAAGTGAGAAATTACCAATACATTTTAAAATGTTCAACTGCAGAACACACACTTAAAAAAAAAAAATTATTATAATAATACAGTAGCCACTGTTAGAAAACCACAACAGCTACTCTTAATGGAGACCCCAAAAGGTCAGTGTATGACATCAAAAGTGTTACGGAGAAACTGGTCAGATTAATTTCTACTGATGGGTGCTTAAGCTTAAAAATATCGAATATACCTCTGACAAGATAATTTTACTCTTTTTAAAAGGACTTGTGATAAAGAATTTCATCTTTCTAAATGAAGAACAGTCTGTTATCTTAAACATACACAATATTAAGCGAGACTCTTGTTTTACTTTAGACTGGAAAAATATGCCAGGGACAGTCAAAGTCAACACAAAGTAACAAACAGCAAAAGGTAGCAGAAAGAGAAACAGGTAAGTGCAGCTCTGGTCAAATTCATAGCAGTTCTTTACGTCAGTTAACGGCTCATTTACATTGTAATTTCTAATCAGTTACATGCAAGCCCAAAGAAGCATTTGATCACTACACATGGTAATAAAATTTGATTAAATTTATCAGGCAACTGCTAAAATATGAAAATTTGCAGATGTAATAAAGTAGCTTTATCTGAACTTTAACAGGACAGACAAAAGTAAATCATTCCATTGGTTAAAAAAACCCTACATTCAGTTTTATACCAAACAAAATTTCACATGAAAAGTATTGTGTGATTCCAAAGTTTCCGGAGTAGAAATGGAGTGATTTGAAATGTCAAAGACCCCATTATTTTGCAAAGAAATGAAAATACACCTCAAAAATTTCTAATTCCACATGTGAACAACAAAATACTGCATATCTACCAACAACTGCATCGGGTAGGTCATTATGAAAGGCTAGCTGCCAAGATGTAGGAAATGGCTCCTTGCCTCTGTTCCCTTTAAGGAATATACAATCGTTTTGAAACCAGTTCACACTAAGCGCTTATCATGCTGCCGTTACACTGAGATACTCAGTCCTTAAAATAATCTGATAAAGATTTTTTTAAAGCTGCAGCCCTCCCCAACACTGTATTTCTCAGTGTACACAGTTCGGTAGGGGGCAGGGAGGAGCGGGGGGTCACAGCCTCTGGAACAAGATGTTTTGCAGTTTGACTTTAAATTACCAAGTTTTAAGGCCACCTGTGTTGGTTTTTTTTCAGTGCTGAAAGTTGAAGTCTGATCACAGGGCCCCTTTCCCCACTGCGTGAGAACATGTTCCAACATTTTAGGTGTTATATTTAAGTGTCTCCTTTTGGCACCATGGAGTTTATTTTTTTTTTTAAAAAAAAAAGAAAACTCCCCTAAGTTTCTAGTTCTGGCTGCCTTTATCACTCACTGCCACAGATGGGGTGTCCACGTTAACAGCTATGACTATGCTCTCTCCATCTTCTGTTTTGATACGTTTGAGTTCCTGCTGTTCTGACTGGTCTCCATTCTGGCGCTTTGTTGGAAGAGATGCCGATGCAGATGCATGGGTTGCTAACATATGCAAAGGACTCGCAGCAGCTGTAAAAAGACAATAAAAACTTCAGCACCGTAATCCTTGTCAAAACAGATGATACTGAAAGCAAATCTGCATTTTCATTAAAATGATGAATTCCCTTATTGGTACTATATGGGGTATTAGCAATCCCAGTTGAGATTCAGGTCCAGCTGTTTAATCTTTCTGTACAAACCTGAAGGACATTTTCCCAAATCACTCAACATTCACGCAGATATGGACACAGGTGGGAGAATGGGGAAGTATCTCCATTTTGTCAATGGGGAGCTGAAGACAGACAAAGATTTAATGACTGAAAGCCAATCTACACAGTAATTTGTGACAGAACTGGGAAGCGAATTCCAAATTCCCTTTCAGCAGTTTCTGGCCATGTCTATGGATCACTGCAGAATGTATTATTTGGCCTGGAAGGAGAGCACCACCATATCATATTCATCTGTGGCCGTAAGTATTTAAGAAAAGCTATGCAATTCACACAGCCCTGAGATGCACACAACTCAAGTAGCAATTCTGCTTTGTCAGATAATGAGGCATTTACCCACAACATAAGGAAAAGGCAGTGCTTTAACAAGTAGTAGCGTTAAGAAATGATGCATTTGATTAGATTCAAGTGCACAACTGAATTAGATCAACAGGAATGTATACAGTTCAAACATCCTATACAAGATTTTAATCTCATTCCATGGAAAAGATAGTACAAGTCACCATTAATGGGCGAGTACAGTCCTTTAAACCTTCTGAGACATCCACAGGTTCCTTCCCTCTACTTGTTCTTAGGAGTCTGTTTCTCAGTATCAACCCTGACTTTATTAGACCAACTATTCAAACATCTTCGCAAATAATGCAAAATACTAATTATATATTTACTTGTTCATTGCATTTCATGAAAAATTATCTAAACATTATCAAACCACATGCTTTTTTACATAGAAGCTCCCTTTCTTCAGCACCACCACTTTGCTGACATTATTACAGCATTCCCTGCTAGTGGAGCTTAAGAATTCCTTACAGACTTCATGTCTATTTGCTAAACTTGTTATATTTGTTGTTAGTAAGCTATCCTAGAGAATACCTGGAATATCACCTCTGCACGTAACCAAACTGTTTTGTACTTAGTATTTACTGGTAGAACAAATACTTCAGAAAATATTTACCTGATGCAAAAAGCTTCACTGCAACTGTAAAATAATTTGTTCTTGTATCTCAACAGTTACTCAGCTTTATTAGAAAAGCTATTCCTCGTACAATTTCTGAAGAGATGCCATAAAGATAGTTACTTCTGAATAAAATGCCTTACTGCAAATCTGTTGTTGCTTAAATAAAAACAAGAAGTTTGCCCCTCATTGTCAAACATGCATTAAGACTATTACTGCATTATTCACTCCGGGGTCTGTTTAGTAGAAAGGGACTTGCTGGCTGCAGCCACAACTGATACATGGAAGTATGAAATACACAAAAGAACAACAAAGTTTGAAATCCACACTTAAAGTCGAAATAAAGAATATCTAGTTACATAATTTTATTCTGCAGTAAGGGACTTGAATTTATTTTGGACTTCACAGCTTTCAGTTAGGCTGACAGGCAGTAAAAAGTGCTGCTAAACTGTTTTGCTGTGAGTAAGATCAGAAAGCACCTTCTTACTACAAATAGAAAATGTTAGAAGAGTAGTTGCTCTGGATTTCTTAGCTTTCAGATTGCACAAATCTTCTTTCTCCAAAGACAAACACACACAAACACAAATGCGTGCTTAATACAGGTGTATGCGTGTGAACACAGACATACGTAGATATGAGTGTGTGAACCCACACATGTTTGTAGACACACAAACAAATCCATATTTCTGTAGGCCTAGTTCCCCCTTTAGATGCTCTGCCTAAGAATTACCTGTTTTCTTGCTGGTTTAGGAGTTACTGTAACAGAGAGACCAGGACCTGAATACACCTCATTTGCTGTTCAAAATGTAAACATCTCATGAGGTATTTAAGCCCAGGAATCTCAAGAGTGAAAATTCCCATCACTGCAAGCACAACCCTATCACACACAGTGAAACAGTGAGAAGCACCACAATTCTACTCCTATGTTCAGCCTCATTTCTTAAATATGCCTAGCATGACCTATAAATGTCAGTGATGGAAAAAGAGTAAAAAGGAAACAAAGCAGATAATTCAATCCATTGGAAAGACTTTAGAGCAGAAATGCATATTTCAATAATATCAATTAATTGATATAAGATAGCCTAAAACTATTTCTGTAAACATATCTTATGACAAAGAAGCTCCTTCAGTATCAGGTAACATATGAAAGTGAAACTGTTAGAACAAGCTGTATGCACCTACAAAGCACAACAAAACTGAACGTTCTGTGAACAAGCGTGAATATATAAAAATTACGAAAAGGTACTGCTATCCACTCAGACTGCTGAGTCTGAGAGGGGAAAGATGATATTCAGACAAGAAGAATCGCAAAATCTTACAGAATTTTTGTCATTTTTAGTACTGGTTCAATAAAAACAGAATAAAAAGTAACAGTTCAAAAAGCCAACCCACAAGCAAGTTCTGTCTTGTTTTCCTGTTGGTTGGTGCTTGACAAATCATCTGGGGAGCAGTTACCATTTTAATGGCACTGTTTTACAGGAACTTCTTTAAAAACTTGTTTATATCCTGGGTTTAAGGAGGAGGGAGGACGGGTTGTCACCACTAAGTACATCCCTATAATGACCACAAAGAGAATAAATAGCTGTTCAAGTAATCATCAATGAAGAGAAACGCTAGTTCTTACAAACAGGGAGGGAACAATCCGTTACAAGGCTGTAATCTAAATTTTTTGTAGAACTTAAGTTTTCAGTATAACTACAAAAGACACGAGAACAGAATTTGAAAATTCAGCAATGGTCATATTGAGGTTTTAACACGTACAAGGCAACAGAACATCTTAACACAATACATACCAGCATTGCCCTGTCCTTGTATCGCAGTGGTGATAGGTACTATGTGCGTTCCGTTCTGCGTTACAGTTTTTATTGGTAGCTGGTGTTGACCTAGAGGTGCCTGTTGCACTATAGTAACTGTCTGTAAGGGTGTGGTCTGAGATGTCTGAATGATACGACTAGCAGCTCCTATTGTAGCATGACTAATAGCAGGTATAGGCTCCACTTTAACTGAAAAGCAGAAGATAAAACATTGTGAAAAACAAGAAAGTGTTAAAGAACCATTTGTTTTTACTTAATCAACCCTCAGTGAAAAAGTATACCATTTTATTACTAGTTCCAACATATCTGAGAAATTACGATGCAAAATCTTCAGTTTGGGGCAAACATTTCAAGCATTCATCTGGAACTAAGTTTAAGTAATAATCCTTCTGTATAAAGAGCTAGCAAAACAACTAACCCACAGGTTCTCACCTTTTACTTCCTTGTGGTCTCCATTCTCTTGAGGTTCTACCTTAGGCTGGGTTACCATCGCAGCTTGCGTGACTACTGCCTGTCCAGCTACAGTGTAAGTGTTTGCTGGTGCTAATCCAGTCACATTTGTGACAGACACAGCTGGTATCTGGTGGACCACATGAACTGTCTGAACTACAGGCTGCTGGGATGTTGATGTCGTCACAGGAGTTGCAACAGTGTAGGTGACGGGTTTAATAGTTTGTGGTAGCTGCCGTTGTACAGTAATTAAAACTGGTTGGCTAGATAGAGGTGATCCTACCAAGAAAAAGAAAAAATTAGGCTGCCAATTTTAATTATTTCTTTTAAGCCAGTCATTCTTTTAAACTTAACACTAAAGCCTCAGAGGATTAACAACCTCCTTCACTAATGCCTGAATGATCCAAAAGATAAAACCGGACAATGAAGATTATGACACATGGCTATTCCAAGCCGCACATTCAAAGTTAAGTGCTGTACTAGCTCATTAAGACCCACGCATCATTTGGGCAAAAGCCCCCCCACCTCTCCCCAAATGTAGCTGTACTACCAAAGCTATGTTTAATACTCATTTAGTAAAACCCCTTTCCATAGATGGGAACATGCATGTGCTTCAGGTGTTGTGTGGAACATGTCTGCATTGGCAAAACTCTCAGCTTCCTAGGCTGGGGAAAGCCTGGTGTCTCTGCTCAGCTCAGGACCATGTTTGCCTTTGCCAAAGAATGGTCACTGGCACTTCTGTAGTACCAGAATATCACAAAGAAAAAGGATGGCAAAAGTATATAAACTAAGGTAATTAAACAAATACATCCTTATTGCATCATGCCTCACGCTCTTCTTTTTTTTATAGGAAATTTCTTATCACGCAAATTTATTCCTTGTCTTTTATCCTTTCTTTTTACCCCCACCTTTGAAAGGATGACATGACCACAGATGCATGCAAGACACTTGCTTATTTCTGCAATCCATGTAACCTAGAGGGTTTTTTTCCTAAACCAGAAAGAATATGTTTTGAAAGGAAGTGACAACTGTTACAAGACAATACAGTCCTACACAGGACAGAAGCACAATCTCTGCTTAGTAACACAGTGATCAAGGGTGCTGGAACAGCACACAGATAACAGTCTGTATGTATGCAAACAGAATTTCCCTGGCATGTTTATGTGTTTATCAAAGATTTACTATAAATGTTAAAGAGGTTAAATTTTTATGGATTTTTTTGGTGTACATATGAAGAAGTCTTGGTAATATTTATATATTAGCCCTCTCCCACCTCCCACCCCAAACACTTATTTCAGGAATCCTCACCTGGGGCACTCTGTGCAAATCGCGCTTCTTGTATTACCGCTAGTTTTGGCTGGATAGCACTAGGCTCAGGTTCCATTGGGACTGGAGATCCTTCCCTGGACAGACTCTCGGGGGTCTGGACTCCACTGGAGTGTGCAGACAACACTCCAGAGTGATTAGGAGAAGCTGGGGCACTTCTGTATTTAAAAATGAAAGCAGCAGCTGATGTGTTTTAACTTCTGAACTGTGAAAGACAGTGACCTTCCTCTACAGAGACCGTAACACACACTGCCCACAGGAGGGCACCTCTGCCTTCTGGCAAGTACAGTTACA
The DNA here is from genome assembly GCF_947461875.1 of Haliaeetus albicilla. Lineage (NCBI taxonomy): Eukaryota > Metazoa > Chordata > Aves > Accipitriformes > Accipitridae > Haliaeetus > Haliaeetus albicilla. Next base: position 33,419,826 of record NC_091494.1, read on the forward strand.
ACCCAAAGCAGTTCTGATGATCTTTATAAAGCTTCTGTTAAACAGGGACAGAATTTAAAAGGAAACTTCAGGTATAGTTAATGCAGAAGAAGTGGCTGGGCGCCTTCTTAGGGAGACTCTCTAAACAATCTGTGAAACATGAACATTTCTTCTGGTGGAGAAGAATGATGAGCAAATCTCAGTCTACAGGGCAAGTAATAAAAGATCTGCTCCAGCAGAAAGGCCGTAACTTTACAGAGGGAGTAATTTAAACCCATGTATTTCCCCATCATGAATTCTGCTTGGACATTATAAAACTAAATACATAATTGTCATCTCTAAGTTCAATAAAATGGTAGCTGGTATTTGATAATTTTCTTTGCAAACAGTTTTAAAATGCAGTAGGTGGCAGTTAGAAATTAAAATTATAACTCTGTTAAAAAAAAAAAAACCAAAAAACCAAAGGTACACCAAGGCTTGCTTACATTAACAATCTGATAGTTAGTTATGCAAACTGAGTCAGTTCGTTAACACTAAAAACAAGCAATAAAAACAAGCCTAGTGTATGGGGCAGCCTCCTAGTAAATCATACAGAATTCAAATACTGAGTCTGGATGAAATTAAATTACTAAACTTGTGACTGTATCCAGAACTATCAAGTCTGCATCAGCCTGAAGATTAAACAACAGCCATAGTCTTTTTGTTCATCTGTTTTTCCTTACCTAGAAGAGAGTGGTCCCAGAGGGGTTCTAAAGCAAGGTACTCCCCTAGGCCGCCTTTTCCTAAAAGCCTGCTCTATTAATTTGCTTTCAGAGGCAGGGTCTATCCTCCAGAATGAGCCTTTGCCTGGTTCTTCCTGGGAACGTGGTACTTTGATGAAATAACGATTCAGAGAGAGATTGTGACGTATTGAATTCTATGGAACATAAAAAAATATGTAGAATTCATATAACTTTTCCAAGTCAGAATGTGGCCTACTGCAGCAGTTCGTACTATAGGAGACTCGGGGTTCAGGTCTTTAATTCCTTAATTCAACAGAACTCAGAGCACTACAAAGGCAGTGCGATAAACCTGAAAGGACTCTTGCATTTTTCAAATCTTTCCCAACAATTAAAAAACCCAGTATGCTAATGCGGCAATAACAGGAATCCAACTTAATTCTCTAATGAGAAACATGGTGATTGCAACAAACTGCTGGAACACTACAAATACTTGCATATAATGCAGTGTAAAAAAAAAAAATTATCTGTCTTCATACACCACCCTTCCCCAGGTGTCAAAGAAAATGTGAGTTCATTCTAGGAGGGCCAGTAAAATACAGCATATGCTGATCCTGATCTTATATGATAATCCTGTTACTGTTCCACAATACAGAAAGAAAAGGTTAAATTACACAAGTTCCAAATGCAGCTAGATTGTTGTGAGTTCACCCACAGTCCAGTCTGTCTCAACAAAGGAGCCAAGGATTTAGTGTGTCTAGAAAAACAACAAATGGCAGTAGGTCCTAAAACAGCTCTTCAGTGAGATCTTTGTTACTGCACTCTAGTAGTTTGCACATTCCTTTATCCTCACTATGCTAGAAACACACGCAATTCTTCAATCAGAGATGCAGAAAACTGGTAACACCCTGAAGTGGCTGTACCTATGCTTGACTTTGCATATATAATTTTTTAAAATTTTTTTTATTTTTTAAAAGAGATAAACCCCAAATCTCTCTAAATATTATCACTGAACAAGAAGAAAATAATGATAGGCATACATACTGAAACACTTGTGGTGGAACAGGGGGAAAAATGGAGAAAAAGTTTTATGTTATCAAAAGCTCTCAAAAATTTGCAAAATCAAGTGCAAATCTTACTCAAATGTCTGAGTTCATGACCTTGATGGCAAGTTTGGAAAACTTAAAGCAATGATAACCATGTATGGTTTCTTAAATGCAAACTGATGAAACCAGAAATGGTTTTCCCTGCCAAAAATTGAAACAGAACTAGAAAGATGCCAAGAACGTGTTTATAAATTGTATTTATTTCTCCATATGCTAGAATAAAAAAGTAGATCCAAAAGTACCTGCTGAAGTAAGTTCATGAAGAAGAGTCAAGTGCTCAACAAAATGAGACCTTTATATAATAAAGGATACAAATACGTCAATACTATTTATTAAGGTATAGGATTTGGATACTATACACATGTATGTACTCTATGTTTTGAATAATATGTGCATATATGGCCTCAAATATTATTTAAAACATCTATAAGTCACCCTAACTGTAATCTAACACCTGATGGATAAAAGCTAGCAGAGCTATTCACACATGGGGTACACCTGTTAGGGTTGTAGCAGTGCTTTATATGACTAGTGACTGAAGAGCACCTGATTTTCAGCTTTTCCAATTGTTTTTATGAATAGGTGCTAATTAATTATTCCAGAACATACTACGTCTGCTGTGTCTATCACCTTGGTTCTGTGAAGTATTATACATCTAAATACATACACTGTTCTAAGGCAGAATTCTTTAACCATGCATTACAGTGTATGCACGTTTGGTTCCATGATGCTTACATAAAGAAGCATTATACTCACAGATATTCAAGATATTTCAGAATAGGAAGCAAAAAGCACACCAACGTTTTATAAACAGAATCTTGTTGCTAAAACAGATCTGTTAGTATGACTGCAGCAAGGATTCTGCACTGCTTATGTGCGAAAAGGAAACAAAAGAGACTTCCTAGCCACAACAACAGCTAAGCCCTTCACTTGCCAAACCATTAACAAAAAGCTAGGAAGAGTTACATTCCCCGCTAACCTTGGAATTCCTCTAAGAGTGATTCAACTTTCATATAGGCCCTGTGACAAATAAGTATGTGATTAATATTTAAAAATCTATTCCACTACTGAAATGGCATGTATTCTTTAGTCTTCTACTTTACAGCGAGTATTAGCACTTCTTCACTTTTCCCCTCCCCCAGTCTCCAAGTTTTACTTCCCTGAAAATAACTTCAGAGCATGCCTCTGTTGCAGATCATGACTGTACTAAGCAGCAACACAGTGAAACTGATACTCCATGACCAACAGTGCAGTCTGAATGTTATACAGGCAAACTGGCCAGTCCTGCTAATTGTGCTCTTCTGTCCTTTGCTGAAACTAAAAACAGCAGCAAAGGCATCGAACCTTTATGCGTTATCTGGAAAGACTATGCCCAGACTGATTCATACTCGGTTAGTCATCCTGGCAAATGCTAAGGTTGGTCTCTTTAAAAATGAAAAGAAAGCAGAAATTAATTCTATAGAATTGAAGGGTTTGGTCTAACTCAGTACAGAAACAAGTTCACAAATAGACTATGTTGCACAAAGAAAAAAGGGGCACATAATAGTGCAAGATAACAACAGATAACATACACTTGTTCCTTCACTGTATTGCATGGTCAAGACCACTGTTTTCAAATATAACCAAACTTCTAACATTTAATATCTTAATTTTATCTCAAGATAACAATACAGATGTTTACACAAGTATAAGTTACAGAACACAACCACATTCCTAGATAGCATACATATATTTAAATCCACAGTGCCAATTGTACTTTTCTTCCCCAAAAGTCTGTATGTATCCCTCTTAGAGGTTTAGAGAATCCATGAATAAAGCAATGTTTCAAATACAGAGTAATGTAAATTGCCTACTTTGTTGGAGAACTTACAATCGGGAAAAAGACAGAACACTCATTTGACAAATTCTATTCATGAAGGGCTGTTAGGCTCACAAATTGACTTCTTATGACACCTTACAGCTGCCAGTATTACTTACAACTAAAAAAAAAACATTCCAGAAATCAAATTTACCTGCCAGCCCTTGTCTGCTGTCCTGTAGTACGGATAATTTTTAGTTATGTGCGTATAAATTCCATTTAGTGTAAGCTGCTTATCAGGTGCCATTGTAATTGCTTGTACTATTAGCTGTGCATAGGAGTAAGGTGGCTTAGAGTCGTCCTGTACAAGAAAAAGAAAAGTCTGCATCAATAAACTTTAAAGATACACATGCCCCTTTCTAAATCAAAATTTACAAAAGACAATTAAAAAAAGGCACTTTTGGATGACCAAAATCTTGAGACAGAAAAGAAACTAAGACAACTGTGCTCTTCTGATTAGCAGATTTTAAGATAACATTAAAGATTTGGAGAAACATACAACAGTAATGAATTCTCGATAGCCTATAAACAGATATATAACTGAAAATACACAGAGACCCTCCCACAAAGGGAAGAGAGATAAATAAATAAATAAATACAATACATCTAATCACAAAAACCTACAAATTGTTTTTAAAGTCTGTAACGTTAAATTATGACTTAGTGTATATATTTTAACAAACAAAATTTCAGAAGTCTTATATTCACTTAAGATGTGATTTATGGGATTGATTTCAAACAATGTTTACCTTTGGGCTATCTCCACCCGATGCTTCCTTGTCATTTTCTGACTGTGAATTGTCAGCCATTAAATGTAGGTCAGATGGTATTACACGACTCATTTTGTACCCTGAAGAGCCTGCACCACGGGGGCTAGATGGGCAGGAATTTGCAGCACTGTAGAGCATAAAAAGAAGATCCTACTATTTTGTTATACAGTATATCACCACATTATGTCTAATCAAAAAGCTCTTATTGCAGAAAAGCCCACTACCAGAGCTTCTAGACTACAGTTAAGGGTCTGTCAGTATTTCCATTATAAACCCCATCTTCCAAGCCTTTCTAACTCATCCATGGGAATTAAAATCACTGCAGGAAGAAACCTGTCAAATGAAGCTCAGGCTTTCCTCCTCAAAGGAAAAAGGATTAACTGATTTATTAGGTTGAACTGTATTTGTGTAAGATTTGCCAACAGAAAAGTCCACTTCAACTACATAAGCAACCACAAATTTTAAGACACTCATTTGAAACAAGAAACACATCTTGCCTGAAATTTTTGCCATATGCTTGTACTCAGCCCGCTCAAAAAAGGTCTCTCCTGTGCAGTATTTTTGCATGTTTGAGAAAATAGAGCGACCGATGAGGAAAAAAAGGTTTGATTCTCATTTAAATCTAAACCAACATTATTTTAAGTGTTTGCAGGTACGCGCGCATACATATACACACACATAGATATGTATAAAAATCATAAATTTATCTGTAAACGGGATGCAGTAGCACTGACTCACCTAATTTAACACAGTATTAGGCCAACAGAGTAGATACACTGTTACAAAGCAAAAGATAGTGCCAAACCAATGAAGTGTCTCTTGACACCTCACGTTTTGCTATCCATCACAGAAAAACAAAGATATAATTGTATATAATTCCAGTGTACCATCTTTCTAACAGTTGTCTCCCTGCCTTGCACAGTCCACAGGAACCACAGCTGCACAAAGCCAATTTTCTTCTAAAATTCTCATTTAGCCAACGGGAAAGAGACAGTCATTGGGTGATGTCTGTCCCCTTCTCCAAAAAAACATTTCAGCAGTTCTCTACAATGAGGTATACTTCTCAGCAATTCACGCTGTAACTGATTTCAAAACAGCCCTCAGAAATTCAAAAAAAGTTAACTAAAAATTAGAATGACAAAGCCTGCTGTGCCCCCAGAACCAGCTTTATCTCCAAAGACAATCTTTAACCTAAATTGAACCTATGGTTCAAAACACTGAGTAACCAATAAAGCTAGAGAATGTTATTTAGATTTATACAATAAAGCTTTAACAAATTTACATCTGTCAAGTTTTGTTTGTCTGCCTGGCCTCTCAAGCTTTTTGCTACCTCCCTTTTTACGTACAAAAGCAAGGCAGGCACTTTAGATTGGGCAATATATATTAAAAAAAAAAATCTTCAAGCTTCACATCACAAGAAATCCACCAACGTTTTGCTACTAATGATATACTATACAAGGGAGATTGGATTTTTTAAGTGTTGTATGGAAGAATCCTTGATTAGAGCCAAAATGGGTAACTAATTTATTTTTTTAAATATAGGTCACTGCTGTTCTATGTTTTCACATATCAGCTGACAACATCCCTCTACTGTGCTCACTTTAGCATATATTGACAAAGCGACACATATGGTATAATCAAAGCAAGTTTACAAGTCTTCTACAAAACAGGATGATTTGAAGAGAAACTGTCAAGCTTTGCTCTCAAAATAGACTCAAAAGTGTAATCTTTTTTTTTTTTTTTTTTTTTGGTAATAAACTACAGTCAACAGGTGCATGAAAGCCCTGAAGAGAATTACAAAATTCACAGTGAGGCAAAGACTGTGGTGATATATGTGATATTATCTGAAATATTTATGAGCTGCTCTGTCATTTCTTGGGCAAGATATGTTTTCCCTGAATTTTAATAAGAAAGCAAACCTGTTATACAGTCAAGTCTAGATCTCTTTTCTCTCTACTTCCACCATTTATACAGATCTCATTAAACACCACAATATTGAGATCAAGATCTTGGCAAGCATGAAAGAAGTCAATTACCCTTACATTCAAATTTCATTAACCAGATCTACATTTTTAAAAATCAAGCATTAACAGTCCTTCACTCAAGTGAAGACACAGGAAGTGAGAGGAGAAGAAAAAACTTTCAAAAGCATGTATGTGACTTTGAAACACAATTTTCCGTGCCTTTAAATAAACTCTTGCTCCTGAACTTTCTATGAGTTTTCAAAATTGAATGTAAACTAATTTTATCAGTTTGCGAGGACAGCTTGCTTATGTTTAACTGAGTTTGGTTCCAAAGAACAAGTCAGACAATGGCTACAATTAGCAAATCAAGCAGCACAGCAAGTAAAAAAACCAGATTAACCTCCCCTGCAGAAGACTTCCCTACACTAAATTCCACATCTTACACTGTATTTTAAGTAAAACATCTGTTTACTTCCAGCTATGACTCATCAGTAACAAATCTTCTGGAGTAAGGGATCAGTCTATTTTCCATACTAATGATAAACATTTTTTCTGATGATAGACTTCAGGGGGACAGTAACTAATGAGAATGTTTAAAAATAGTATAATTTAGACTTATCTCATTTAAAGTGTTGCCATAAGCATGCAAGAGTAAAAAGCAACCTAAATCACCTGGAATGCAAGAAAAAGATATGCTCCTTTGCTGTTCTAAGAATGCCAGGCTTCTGAGCAAACTGTTACACACTTAACTCATTAAATTTGAATATTAAAGGTTGCTCATGCAACTGACTTTATTAGTTAGCAGAATGGTGCTTCTCTCCAAGGCAGGTAATGCTGAGCTTCAACTAAACTTGTACCACAAAAGCAAAATACTTTCAATGAATTAGAAAGCTATCTCAAGCCTGTAACCATGTATTGCCCTATATCCAATGTGCAGGGTTTAAATACCTGATAGTTCCTGTGGGAGAAGGGAGAGGGCTGATCAGGTGAGCCATGTTGTCTGGAATGTTTATTGTTAAGGGAGAGATCTGGGGTTGCACAGGCTTCACTGGGGACTCCGGGGCCTCCTGTTTTTCTCTCTTTTCATTGGACAGAGCTGTGAAAGTTATCTTGATGTTTGTGCTGGGAAACCTGAAAGTACAGCTGAAAAATAAAAAACAAATTGTTTACAGAATATAAGAATTTCTGCATTACTTGCACATATCACCTAACCTTATTTAAAAAATGAAAAGGTACAGTATCTTATGTAATTACCTGTAACCATCTTCATTTTACAGATCATACAGAAAGATCAGTGTGACCAGAAAAAGATCCCCAAGTAAGCAATTTTAAAATTTGGGAAGAAATATAAGAAAATGCAATTCTTTGTAACAAGGGCAGTTTATGTGTTGTCTCTACATTTCTTGAGGCTCATCCTGATCTTGCAACTATCCCTAAAAGAAGTACTATTTTGAAGACAAACGACTATTATTTTATGATGCCAAAGAACAGCTTCAGCAAACAAACAAGTAGGTCCATGATATCAAAATTAATCATAAGCATAAATGTTGGCCAATTTGAGGTCTACCCGGTTTCATAGACTGGTCTAACTAAAAAGATTTGGTTTCTTTTCTCTTAACATACTCATTAAACTTAACACATATCAATCCTAATTCTGATCATTTACAGAGTATATTGCTGTTGTAGTACTACACTCAAGTATCTTTTTTCAGAGCTGAATTTAAGAGCCAATTTCAATAAATTGTCCATTTTTTTATATTACCAAAGATTGCATGCCCAAATTTAAAGACTAATGATAAATTAACAATGTGCAATTGTTTAAAAATCTGGATAATAAAATACAATGAATGCACCTTTGAGTATTTTCCTTTCTACTTCTCTGTATATAGCATTTAGAAGTTAACCCAATTAAACAGAACAGGCTATTTAGAACTTCTCATTAAATAAACAGCTTGAGTAAACAAGAAACTGAATTTTCTCTCAACAAAAGCATCTATAAAAATACAGTTCAAATAACTTTACTATCTGCCCTTTCTTAAGCTGTTAAATGACACTCAGCACTAAACCCACAATTATATTTACACACCTCTTCCACATGATGAAAAGGACTTTCCATTGCCACAATACCCAGAAACAAACCTTAGAAAAAAAAATTTTAGAGTGATTCTGGGTAGATCTAGTTTTATAAAGAAATGAAACAACAGCATGCTGGAACAGGCCTAAGAAATGTAGCTATGAATACGAGATACAGACTGTAAACAAAAGTGATCATTTCTCTGGAAAAATATATTAAACATAAAAGTGATGTAAGAATTGGAAGGAACACTCAGCTGTGGAGTAGCCTTAAAAACACTAGCTCTCGTGTTTTGGTTTTTATTTCTTAAAATTAATCTAAGGATGTTTATAGAACAAAGGTAGCATTTGATTTTCACTACATTTCTTGCCACATGCACTGTAGCGATTCTTTTTTCCTACAATACATACCCAAGGATCACGAAAAAGAGAATCAACAATGACCTTCCTTTTCTCTCAGTCTTACTTCTCAGTATGGACCATGTCCGAATTTAACAGACGACCTATTTCTGAAACACGCTCAATGTACTAAATTAGGAACAGAATCTATGCCAAAAAAACTGCACATGCATTTCAGCAAGAAAGTTAAAGGGACCAATTTCTGGGTTGGTTTTCTTTTTTTTTTTTCCCTTTTTTTCTTTTTTTTTTTTTTTTTTTTTAAATATCTTCAGTAACAACTAATTTCTTTACTTTTTCCAGTAGAAAGTATTTTTTGCTTATATTTTTACTGACAATTGAAAGAGGTGTCAGCTGTTTTGCTAATAAAAAAAGTTTTCTAAACATTTCAGTGAATCAGCAATAATGACAATACCACTTCTCAAGTGTATGCAAAGAGGGTAGCCAAAGACATCGTTTTTGCTAAAAATCTGTGAACAACATCATCTGTTGGACATAGAGACAGGTTTAAATTTTAGTCACCTGTTCTATAGCCTCTATTTAACTTAATGCTTTTCAGACCAAGCTTATTTCAACTTAAGACAAACGTGGGAAGAACCAGACATAGTTTTAGATGCTCATTCACTGGTTAGAGTTCTTACTGGCTAGTAAAACAACCCAGTCCATAATAATGAGCAACCAGAGTCCTACAGTGCTGGGGTGGGGTAAGGATGGGGAGGAGGTAGGTCTTCACAACTCAGACCAGAAATACAGTAACACATAAAACGTATACTCAACAACTCCTCCAACAGTCCATGTAAGTATGCATATTAAAACATCTCCCTTCTTACACTACTGCACCAGCTTAATGCATTATCTCCCCTGTGGGTATCTTTCACAAAAAAGGTAAGTGCAGCTTACTCAGGTAAGACTAAAGCACAGATTTCAAAGTATAGCAGAGACAGGGTGCTCTCAAATGTCGACCAAGTTTGGGATGGGGAGGCGGGGGGAAACAAAGAAACCAAACCCAAAAAACACCCCCAAACCCAGGAGCTTTGACTAATCAAGGATACTGTATAGGCTATAAATGGGCCAAACAAACTCGGAACTTATAGTCAAGAACTATACTAAAACCTAAAGGTGTCACTGTCACAGTGTACAACATTTCACATGCTGAGCTTGAAAGGCCAGCGTTATTAAGGATGACACAATATACTTACAAATCACTGTCTCGTTAGAACATGCAAACACCTGATTATTATCAAAACACCACATCTCTCAATTGATTCATATTTGTAAACACAGTTTTTTTAATAGAAACTTTTTTTTATAGCTGGAATTCAGCCAAAAAGCAGAATAAAGAGTGTATACTAACCAACAGATTTTCTGAATAAATTGCATTAACACAAACATATTACATTTACTTCCAAAATCAAAGCAAGCAACACATTCTAATTTGATCAGAATCAAGTTGGTTTTGGCATATTCTTTAGTTATACAATGAACTAAACAAAAACCACAGCACACCCACAGGGAGAGACGTGATCAAACATTTAGTCAACAGCAAGCTGAATTTGATTTTACTCACTGTTTAAAGTGTTTGCAATAGTTTCAGGATGTGCTACCACAGGATGGTTGCTACAGAAGAAACTCATCTATACAACCCACTTAAAAAAAAAAAAAAAAAAAAAAGGTGTAGTTTTGCAAGCTGTCACTCTATACCTCACCTACTCAACTAACTACCATTCTTCCTTTGTAGGATGATGCCATTCAGAGTAGGAAATCAAACAGAGGCACCAAGATTGATCCAACAAATTCCTAAAAACAAATGTTTACAAAACATCCATGTTTAAACAATTACATGATGAAAAGTGTGTTAGGTATCTAAGTGATGAAAACAAATAGCACTATTTAGCTGACATGCCAGTGTTGTATTTTATGTATTTCAAAAAACTATTCACAGTATCCATACTTAAAATAATTTTGTACATTTATTGATTATGATGAGTACTTGCCTTGTGCTTTCTACAGAGCATCACAAAGGAGGACAGTGTGCAATCTAGGAAACTGCAGCAGAGGTGTCACAACTAAAATGCAACTCATGATCCTAATTATTCTTTTTTAAAAAGTTCATTCTGGGTTGACTACTGGAAAACAGACAAGAAGCATCAAATCATTTCAAACTATTCCCTAGAAAACTCTTACTATCTCTACAGCTCCCAGCAAAACAGAGACATGCTGATCTAGGCACTACCCCTAAAGAGTTTAGCAACTTTGTAGGGTGCCAGGTAAGCGTCTTGTGGGAATATGTGCCAAGTCTAGTTTTGTCACACCTGTATTTCTAATATTTTCTCACTTCCCCTCTGCAGTTCTATCTGTACTGCAGGGAAAAGCTAATTAAACACTTGTAATTCTGCCTATATGAAAATACCATCTGATTGAAAATGAGGAATTCCATCCTGTCTCCACATGGGGAACCAAAACATGGAAGCAGGAATTCAATTTCCTCCCTGTACATAAACCCTGCTATGACACTCAGTGCCTCAGTATCCTTTGAATTATTCCATTTTAATTGTCTTTTAAGAACCAGGACAGAAATTGGACAGAAGCCGCCATCCTACTGCTCCTTTTATCAGCACCTCCAGATTTTACATTCAAATAGATTACAGGGGTTTGGCACTAATAACCCCCCAAGTCACGGTAGTTACAACTGTATAGTTCAATTCTTTCACACTGACTATGACACTGAACACCAGTTAACTTAAGGATCCCCCTATATTTTAAACAGATCTAAAAGAATAAGGTGAGAGTTTTCAAACTCTTGTTGATTTACTGAGAGCCAAGGAGAGCTTCAACTTTTTACATTAAAAAGGTAAGACCCACAAAAAAGAACCCAGTCAACATCTGGAATATTACTTTTGTCGATTTTTTTACTTCAAACACTTTAAACACAAGCATGGGCAACAGCGTAACTCACCTCAAAGAGAAACTGAGGTAATTAACAACACCCGTACTACTAAAACGGACCTTTTTCAACTCAGGTTTTCTCTGACAGTACAGCAGGCTAAGATGATGCTATTCGTACTTCCTTCTCCTCCCCTATTTTGATCAGTGAATTAACAAAAAACATGGAAATCACCATACTTCTAGATATGGCCTCCCCTCCATGGAAGGAAGATTTGAAACCAATCCCTTTTCTAATTCCTCTTACCTACCTACTAACGACTCACCTCCCAATTAGTCTTTCCCCATCACTCCAGTAAAAATGAACCTCACAGGCAATTACTTTATTTATACTTCCAGCAAGATACTACAGTGCATGTTGCCAGGCCCACTTTTGATTCAATTGTATTTTAAAAGTAAAGCAAAAATTGCTGGTTTGGTTGGGGTTTTTTACATTATTCAGATAGAACCACAGAGAAATTGAGTTTGCAAGGGACCTCTGAAGGTCTCTAGCCCAACCTCCTGCTCAAAGCAGGGCTAACTTCCAAGTTAGACCAGGTTGTTCAGGGCCTTGTCTAATCAAATTTTGAAGCCTTCCAAGGATAGAGTTGGGCAATTCATTCCTGTAATTAGCCACTCTAATGGTGAAAGGTTTTTCCTCATTCGTCCAGGTATAATTTCTTGGTTGCAACTTGCTACAGCTGCTCATCCTCGAACTGTGCACCTCTCAGCACAGTCTGACTCCACCTTTTCTACAACCACCCTTTAGGCAGGGGAAGACTGCAATTAGATCCACCTTTGGGCTTCTCCAGGCAAATTAAAAAAAAAAATTAAAAAAAAAATCGAGGTCCTTTAGCCTCTCCTCATATGCCATATGTGCCAGCTCCCTAAGCATCTCAGCAGCCCCCCTCCTCACCTCTCCAGTTTGTCATCAGTTTTGTTTGTACTGGGGGCCCAAAACCAGACACCGTGACTGCCCAATACAAGGCCAGACTCCATCATCACAAAGGTGCACAGCTGAAACACATACAACCTCCTCTCCCCCAGGACCCCCCAGTCCTCCTCTGCAGAGCTGCTCCCCAGTCAGTCATTCCCAGCCTTTAGCCAACCCAGACACAGGATTTTACATTTGTCTTTGCTGAACTTCACAAGGTTCCTGTCAGTCAGTTCCTCCAGCTTGCCAGCATCCCTCTAGATGACAGCCCTGCCCTCCAGCATATTAACCATTCCTCACCCCCAATTTGGCATTATCTGTGACCTGCAACAGGTACTCTCTGTCCCATGTCCCCAGTCACTGATGAGTAACAGCGCTGACCCCAATTCTACAAGGTTAGAAAGCCACACATGGGTACCACTTCCTCTGCACCATTCGACGTAACAGCTGTCAATGAAATCTAAGACCAGCATGTCAAAACTGGGTGGCATTCAAGTGTCCATAGGAACATGGTACTTGGAAATCACAATTTGTATGACTTCCTGCTAATGGGTAAATTCTAGTATGAAAGAACAAGGACCACAATTTCATCTTTTCTCCATTTGCTGCTTCATTTATTAGTGATTTCATCACAATAGATTATTAGGAAATTAACTATAAACTAGATCTAGCTATTTTTTTAACCAATTATTTAAAAAAGCAAGTCTTAAAAGATGAGTCTTTACAAAAGCAACTAGAAATACCATGGAGGTAAAAAATTCAGTCTTTGTAAAGTCTGTGTATTGAGCCTTCATGTCCTGAGAAAAAGGTGCATCTCTAAAGAAAGAGCTGAGCTCGGTTCCTCTCTCAGATCAAACTGACACACACAAACCACTAGGAAATCTGTAAGAAGAGATGCAACTCCATGTCTTGGAGATTCCTGAAAGAAGTAACTTCTGTTAACTTGGAAAAACGCAACAATTCCCATACCAAGGATAAAGTGGCTGCTTCACTCTGCCTACCCTTTTCCAAAAGAAGCACAATTACATTTTCTAACTTCATCTGCTGAATTTTATACCAAAAGGTTTCTGACTGCTCAATACCAAGAGCAGGCATACTAAATTATTCACATCCAGAATTTATTTTTAAGACTTTGGGCTGTGTTTAACTGAACTGGAAGTCAATACTGCAGCCCATTTCCAGAACAGAATCACCACCTTTAGATCTAAACAGAACCAACAAAACCAAAACTTATTAAAAAAAAGACAAATTTAACTGAACTGCTTCAAAGCAGAGTCAAAATTTCAAGATAATCTTAAAGTACCTAACAGTTAAAAATCCAGGTTTCCAAACTAAAAATGAAGCTAGATATATAAACCCATCCAAATAGTCACATTATTAAATAGCCATCTGAAAACCCCCAGCACTGAATGATTACTAATAAAGTTTAGGTTATTAGGAATAAAATTACACATTTTTTTGTAGTAAGCATTTCCTTGACTCTTTAAACACAAATAACTGTTCAGAAATTTGTTTTACAAGGTCTCTTCTAGGATTACATAAGAAAGTACTGCCCTAAAACTTACCCATAATAAGAAAAATGCTAAGAGTATAAGAAATTTTATAACGGATACACTGAAAAAGGGTGATCCAGTATATTATGATACTAATCAGATTATAATTATTTTCTTATTGTCCAAAACAGAGAGAACTTTCTCCACGGGCAATATTTTATACAGGTGCTTGTTCATCTACATGAGGTATAACCTTGTGCTCCTATCAGAAATGTTAGCTTAAACATTACATTTGTAAAACTTTCTACACTGTTGGTAATAGAAGAAAGGAGTATCCATTTTCCTCTATTGACTTGGCGGGGGGGGAGGGGGGGGGATAAAAAAAAATTACTTCTAAAATTTATGTTAAAGAAACAAAGCCCAATTCCTCTACTAACTTTTTAAAGAGGAAGTTTTTAATGCTCTTTCTGCTCGCACTTGACCACACCCCGTGCAGCAATGTGAGAAACTACCCCAGCAGGAACACAGCATCACTTCCTACAAGTACATGTACACATACACGTTGTGCTAGGATGGATTCCTCCTCCTCCCTGCCTCCATGGTTTTAAACTAAGTCCTGATTTGGCTAATTTACCATAAATTTACATTCAATTATGTTTGGCCATTACTAGTCAGGACACTTCTAGAGGTTACCCAAAATGCCCTTTAAAAAGTGGCAGCTTTTTTCTCTGGGGAGTGAATCATGACCTCAAGTGTGTTTCCCTTAATTCTCTGTATCCTTTGCAATTGATTTCTGTTGACCAAAGATCAATAGTTGCAAAGCATGTCCTCCACAAACAGAAAATGTGAGGGCTCTATAGCAAGCTCGACCTCTAATACCATGAGGAACAAAACAGTCTCAGATTTTTAAACCAGCAATTAGACTTTTTATTCTGAGCACTGGTCACACTTTTCACAAGTATTTGTGTGTTTTTTCAGGTGTGCCATCACTGTCTACACAGTGACGTAAAGCAGTATGAAAAAACACCCTAAAGAAAAAGATCACTGATCCATCTATACACTCAGATGTCTTAAGATTCTAAAGCAAAGATCTATGCATCATCAGAAGTGATGAAATATTGCTGTAGCCTCATGTTAATTCAAGTTGGCCAACAAAATACTTTCACCAAATTCTGAGCACAAGCTGGAAATATGATCTAGTTGTAAATTAATGGCTCCCCCACAGGAAACCTAGGTTACATATTTCGCCACTCATGTTTTAGCAAGTGCATAAGAAGTATGTAAAGGTGTTGGTATTCATTACAGGAATGGTGCTAACCTGCCTTCAGAAGGGACTGGAACAAGCCTGTCTGCATCAAAAAATGATCCTACGACAACAGAATATTGATGACGACAACAGGAACATTCCTGAACCACTAAAAGCAAATACAAACTAAGTAATAAACACATGTTCTTGTGAAATTATATTCAATTCTTCTTTCCCACTTAGAAAGCTAACTTCATAAGAAACAATGCATTTTTAACCCTATGTTCACCACCATTTCTCTAAGGGCATTTAAGATTCGAGACTGAAAAAGACCCTTCCTGAAGTTGTTCAACTACAGTAAAATTTGCTACAAATGTAAATGACACTGTTAACAACTTAAAGCTGACCTCACCCCTCCCCTACCTTATTATGCTGCAGAAATAAGCATTAACAAAAGTGCTATTACAAATTTTCAAAGGTTCTTGTTTTGGCAGTCAGACATTTAATTTTTTTTTATATACCAACCACACAAACATTGGTATTGATCAGCACAAAAACATTTAGTTTATCCTAGAGTCATGGAAATGTGCTATGGTTAATTAAAAATACATCTCTCAAATCACAAATTCCCGCTGCATTCTCCTCTTTTCTTAAAGGGTAAAATATTTAAACCAGCAAGAAAAAAAAAAAAAAAACACGAACCAAAACAAAACCTAAAGAAATTCAATACAGTAGCCCGGCACAGACTGCAGGAACTGAGAAAGAAATTGGCCTGCAGGCAAGAATGTAGGCAGCAGTTACTGTAGAAACCAAGCTCTTCGTTGCTTTTCTCTAAGCAAAAGAAAGACACAAAAGAGCTGGAAAACAGCGATCGATGGGAAGCAGCTTATAAAGCTGCTTGTCACATCTGCTGCAGGAAAACCAGACACTAATTCATTAAAACTGCTCATGTAATGCCTCTGGAATTTGAGGCTCCCCAGCCTGTGAATACAAAAGAAACTCCGCCTATGGAAACACTGCATTTTCGGGTATTTAGCATCTCTGTTCACAAAAGCTGTATGCAGAGTCAGGTTGTGTGGTCTCTATCCCTAAATTTCGTTCTAAACTATAAAAACAAATGAAAATTTGTCCAAAAGATTGTGTACCTCTATCTTTGCCAAATTTCAAATAGCTATTTTGAGTCCCAACAGAGCATACATAACTCTATAATACAATAGTTTCCTGTTTAAAAAACAGAAACAAAACACTTGCAACAGGAAAGAAAAAAAAAAATCATCATTTCTTCTCCCTTTCAGATAACTGCATTTAACAATAGTTTCCTATTATCAAATATGCAAGCTCAAACTTTCACCATGACAGTAAATACCATTCAAAAACTTTTTGGAAAGCGTACTGTTTACAATCATAGCTAAGCCGAAGTAGACAAACCAAAACCACTATATCCTTTATTACCAAGTCAGCTAGTTACAGAGGTGCTTGGCATTTCACCCTCAGTTGTGGGGTCCTCATGGGGATGCAAAAGTTCATACGGAAACACTGATGTTATGATAATATTATTCAGTGCTAAATAAAAAGCTATTGACAAACCAAACAAAACTGCTTAGAGCCAAACATACAGCACTTGGCATTTTACTATTCCTTACAATTAAAACGGTAGGGGGAAGTACAGTGAACCAAGTGCTGTCATGATGTGTTTTGACGCAAGCATAATCATAAAAAAAGCATTTATGACTCACACATTACTTTAGTAACAAAAGACTTCATTTATTACCTCATCAGAGACCTGCATTCTATTGCAAAATTATGCCAAAACTCCTTAATCATTACCAAAAGAACAGCTACCCACAAAGGCAAGGCTACACAGAAAAAAAGATTATTCCTGCATCAAGGAAGCAAAGTTTATTTCAGATGGGCTTTTCAAGACAGAACTCTGCTTCCAAGAGCAGAATAGTCCTTTATTTCACACAGAGATCCATGACTAACTCAGGCCATTGAGGAGTGACAAAAACTGCTTCCTACCAACTCTAATTTTGAGTGGACAGCAGTGTTTAATTTCCCCCTTAAATCTGTCTGGTCAAAGAACAGACTTTTTTCAGACTCTTCTCAAAAAGCTATGGGCATTAATTAAATTTCACAATTACCTACCTAAAGATGTTTGATGTTCAAGGGCCATTCCATACTTGCTTCACTTTGGTCATACTGCTGGGCTGGGCATCTCAACAGAAATCTAGATTTTATATTATATTCTGAGATTTTTTTTTTAACCAACTGTACTCTGCAGAATGTTTGTTCAAACCACTTTTCAATTTTTCTTCTATTTGCAAATTCCTAAAACTTTCCTAGTGGAGGTGCAGACCCTCTAGAAATTTTAGATGTATGGACTGCTTCACAGCATTACATAAAACTTACTTTCCTTAATCACTTGTGTAGGCACTCAAGAACCATTCAAGACTCCAAAGAGTCTGAAAGGCTATGAAGCAAAGAAACTATTTAATCTACAACAAACGCATTGTTATTGGAAAATATTCCTCAAGAAGCACTCCTCCTGAGCTATTCTTCTAAGACCATGCCAAGTTCTCAAATCATGGACTGTTATAAGGGGCAGCAAGAAAGTGCAAAAGGATAAAAACAAATAAAAATAACAGACATGATTTAACAAGTCAGATAGTCACGCAAGTGGACATCTGTCCAGGAATAAAAAAATAGACTAAATAAAAATCTTCATCAGAATACGTATTAACCATTGTCACCGTACTGATAAAGGAAAAATAGTATAGAGGAGGAAAGGGTATAGCATGCAAAACAAAGCATGGGATTAATTTCTCCAAGCATAAACCTGTACCTGTGTTATTCATCAACCTTTATAGTGAGTGAAAATGAGAGAACACTTAATGGTGTACATCCCATAGAAGGGAAAAGGCTAAACTGGTTTGGAGAAATCAGGTCTAGGGATGCCTGTTTCTCACTGAATTTAAAGGGAGTCTAGGCACAGGCACACATACCTCTCACTCAACACACACGCACCCCCTCCAATATTAAGCAAAATGAAACCCACTCCGAACATCATCTAGTAAAGTAATGAAAAATATAAGCCAAGATTCCTGAAGCATAGGTACCAACCAGGCTCTTAGCAATAAAAGCTTGATCTTGGGGATGATTTCATAAGATACAGCGATGTAACAGCTCAGCACTGCCAAACAGGGCAGGCTCTTCCCTGCCTCTTGCACCAATTCTGTTCCCAGCCACATGATTATTCCACCTACCTGCTACCAGGAGCCACCAGTAACTCCAGCTAATTTACTAATCCAGCAGAAAACTCCTCTAGCCGAAATGTAGAAGTTTGCTGATGTTTTAGTAAGTTTAAGTCATCTCACAGCCTAATCTCTCTTCAAAAAGGTAAAGTAAAACCATCATGACACCTTAATTTAAAGCTGTACTGTACTTACTATATAAAAAAAAGTTTTATTATGTGACTGTTCTAACCATTCTCTTTGAAAGGTTGAGATTTGAACTAATACAGAAAAGTAAGCTTCCAGAAGCTACTAGTCATAAAAAAAAGTGCAGAACTCCACTTGTAAACAAGAGTGCATATTCAATGCTTTTCAACAGAATAAAGTTTCGTTAACTTGGGACCTTTTAGCTTGACCAAGAAAGTCAGTATTTTGACTGCAGATACTGTTTACAGAATGGATTATGACCACTTAAGTCAAGCATTCCCCACAAAATTTCTACTGCTCTAAAGATGTACACATACTAGAAACTACACTAGGAATAAAACTTGTTGGAGTAATGGCAATTATGTATCACATATTAATAAATAACTAAGGCATTTCTACACTCCCATATACACTACTTTCAAGGTCTCAGATAGAATTGAATAAACATACCGCTCTGCATTTCTGTAACATCTTTCATTAGAAAACACTGAAGTATTGAACACACATCTGCATAACACATTAGATCCAGTGTTCTTTGCACTCCTAGGCACGTCAAAGTTTAGAGATAGCAGCAATCGCACAGGAACAGTGTATGTAAGAAAGGCTGGAGCACTGGCAAAACCAGAACCAATAGTCCTCAAAAACAGGGAGACAGGAGGCAAGTCAGAAAGGGAGAGAACTAGGGTGTTTGCACTGCAGACAAAGTAAGCCACTTCAAAACCCAAGAAATCAATTTAAAAAGGCAAGGCATAGCTCTTGATAAAAAGTGCTAGAAAAGAGCATAGAAATTTCATCATCTCCCCTGCCTCCACCCATGAAGTATTATCCCCATTTTTAAAAACAGATTAAACAGATTTGTGACTTGGCCAAGTCATTTTGGCAAGCGTGCAACAGAGCTGGGAACAGAACATATTTTTCCCCAACACCCAATCTTTGTTTAAACCACTGGATCATCCCTTAAGTCTTCCTTCTCGTACAACCACTTTAAGACGCAGAACACCAGGTGAAAGACACATCTTCAGTAAAGGGGAAATTATTTAATTAGGTAAGACTGAATTATGTCAATCAGAGTTTGTTGCACAAGAGTAGCTGCTTAAGGAGCAAAAAAGTAGTGGCTGTGAAGCCTACATGGCAAAAATAAAACATGCACATATATCTTAAGCAGTATATCACGTCCTCCCAAAGAGAGCTAAAGGAATTTTCATTTCACCAGTCCTTTACTATTACAACCATGAAAACTACACATTAAATGCATACATTCTAATTAAAATCTATACAGTTATATATTGAAGAATTTGAAGATGTTAAGCTACACAAACCTCATTTCCTATATATCTATGAGAAGCAGGATTTTTTTTCATTATCAAACAAAAAAAGTTACAACAGTATTTCAAGTAATTTAAAAAACAAAAATAAAGCAGAAAAAGCTAAAATTTATATCCTAAATATTGAAATATATCTGGGGAAAAAGGATTCTTCATTTGCTTTCCTTTAGTAATAAACAAGAGTTCCTCATTCAAGGTGACGAAGAGTTGTCAAGCTACTAAACCTGTCATTCAGTCATGTCTGTTACTTGTACCAGTGCAGAACAGCCTGCAAATATCGCAGCAACACACAGCTGGAGGTGCTGAAAAGTAAGAGTATGTTCTACCTGCTTGCAATATTGAAGGACTTACTTTAATTTTGTTTATCTATGTTATATCTGCTACTTTTAATTAATCATACTCCTACATCGCCCCAAACCAGTGCAATGAAATCACAAAAACTTTCACTGGCCAAAAAAAAGCCAGATTACTGATATTTTTTTATTATTATTATTATTTTTAGCATTAACCAAACTGTTTTGGAGAGGGAAATATATGTCAAGTGGTATCTTCACTCTTCTTTTTATTTCTTGTCCTATTTAAATAAAGAGCACTGCTGTACACTATTCAACTTGGTTTTACTTTAACTGCACTGATACAGACAGGCAGCAGAGTTCACAACAACTGGATCGATCCCATACAACAAATACCCTATGTGAGGGTAACAACAAAAAAGCACAAAGTTTGGTTGTGTAAACCAAACCCAATCTGAGGTTTTCTGATACTAATCAACCTTGTCTTGAGAGTGATTTCTTTTGGTTTAGCTTCAAATTCCAGACCTTTTTTTATTATTATTCTGTGACTTAGCTCTTCCAGACCATTAAATTTTCTGAAAACAGAACATCAAAATGGAAAAAACTGGTCCCAGTACATAACGCACTATTTCACTACACATCACTGCTTTGAACTCTGGTCCTTCTTTGAAATATGCTAGAGTCAAACCAACTTCGTAGGTAGTAACTAACACAACATTAAAGTCTTCCAGAATAAAAATTAATGTTGAGTCCAGTCTTCTCTTCCTCTTGTGCAGCCAAACTGATGCGGTTAAGTTTATAAACCACTTTGAAATGCTGAAAAAAAGAAAACTGCAATCAACTCCAAAGAGGTTCTGTACAGCTACACAAAGGAACATTCTGCTGAACTGCTCAAACAATTAAACTTCCCTCGATAAGCAAAAATTTGCAAAGCTTTCCTAGATAGATAGATAGATAGATAGATATATACACACTTATTTGTAAAAAGCAATGTGCCTTACTTTCACCCCCCTGAAAAAGCAAATGACATTTGTTCAAGTCAGGTTTCCCTAGCTTATCAACTGAGCATCATTTTTCCCTGAATGGGGCTGTCAAACCTGTCATATAAAAACAATCCTCCAAATTATCGATCAAAAACTCCCCACCTTCCCCTCCCTACATATCTACCTGCTGGACCTTCCCTGGATCAGATGACCATTTGCTATTACTATTTAATTTGTCATGCATAAATATTGATTGCTATAAAACCATAAATTTCTGTAGTGAAATTTCAATGTAGGATTGCGTATTTAAGAACAATTTCATCAGTCATGTGATTTCTTCAAAATTCCACTGCTGAATCCACTTGTATAGCAAAGTTGAAAAGATGCAAATGAGTTCCATGCATACACTACTGCATAAAAAAAGAACAGCAAACACTAATTTTCACAGTACGTAAATTAACATGTTTCCATTTAGACTTGAAAGCCAACCAGTATTTGAAAGATTCAGATTTTCAGAAAGATGTATTATGTTGAAATGAAATGCTAATCCCTAGCTACAGAAAGCGTTTCCCAGTTTCCATATATGTATAAGGCATTATACTATACTTCTTTCAATAATGACAAAAAAAACTTTATCCTGAGAATATTTTTTTTTTTAATCTATGTGTTAGCACAGGAAGTACCATAAATAAATGTGGCATTTACCATAATATCCAAGGTGGCCCCTAAGTTAAAGTTATTATGAATACAGAAGTAGCAACAAATACTACTACATATTTGGAGCCCATTTCCCTCATTTCTAACTCATACATCAAATTATTTTGTGATCTTAGAAACACCCATCTGCAAAAGTAAGAGAGTAATATTTCTTATTTTAAATTCTATTAAAGAAAAATTAAAGCAAAATGGAGAAGAGAGGAAGGATGAAAATATGAGTATCTAAGAAACTCTTTAACAATTCCGGAGAACATGACCATGGCCTTATCCTGTACTCTAATAACATGTACACTTTTCCAGTACATAGAGAACGTACAGGCTTTAAGTCAAAGAAGCTGAAAACTAAGAGAACAGACACCTTCGGTGATTAAAAACAATCTGTATAAAACTATGTTTTTAACATCCTTCCCCCAAGAAAAAGAAAGAATCAAGATTTTTTTCCCCACATATTACAAGTTTTTTCATTAAATGTTAACCTTGATGCACAAGTTTGTCATGGCTTTTGGAAAGAGTCAAAAAGGTTCACTAGATATTTTTAAACCACCACTCCTTTAATCATCATCAAGACTCGCATCGGGAAGACCTTAAGAGCACTAATTAGTTCAGTTACAAAATTATATCTTACGATCAGTTTTGCCCTCTCTCCTGAGAAAACAACAGTCAGTTTATATGAAAGTCTCACAAGAATGAGTGACTCTTCCATAAGAACTGTCAAGGCAATGAGACAGGACACCATCACCTGACACAGAAAGCTTGAAATGCAATATGAAACCCTTAAACTCTTTGTCACTGCTCAGAAAAACAAAACACAAAGCTTAACAGAGACTACCAGAACCTAGTTATCAAATATCTGTGTTGAACTGCAAAATGAGGACCATCAATCTTACAAACATTTCGGAAACTACTAAAAATAGTACAAGCACAGTTTTGTTGCTTTTCCAGTCCAACTTCATTGTCCACAGTAGTCACCTTTTTTTTTTTTCCTGAGGTATGTGGACAGCATCTTTGACTATGAACTTACTCTCCTTGCAGAAGCAGTGTCCAGAAACATTATGGAGGTTTTTTGCCCATGGAGTAGGAGGCCAAGGACTTCTTTGCTAAGTGTAAGACTTGTTAGGCCCCTCAGTGAGCTGACTGAACTCACTAAGACAGCACCAACTAACCCAGCAAAACAAAATTTTTTTAAGAGGAAAATAGTATTCTCTGGGGCTAGTGAGAGAACCAGCTAACAAGGGACCTAGCGGTGCCAGAGCCAGTGTAAGGGGGCGGCTGGACCAATGGAGCCAGGATCAGGAATTAGAATGACCAAGACATTTCAAGAGCAGAGAACCTTTACATCAGCTAAAATGCTGATAAAACTGCTGCATAAGATACTATGAAGACACTTTATCAATCTTATTAATTTTTTCCCATCTGGTAATGGAAACAACTGCACTGAATTGATAGAAAACTAATCCTAAGCCTGCCTCTCATTCTCTTCCAAGGGATTGTTTTTCAGGCCTACCAGTAAACTAATCTGACGAGCACACCATGTGAACACCAGAGCTAACACACAGGACAGAACAGGATGGTTCTTTCAGTTCTAACTACCAATTAGCTTGTTTTAACTAACCTTGAAACCAAAGGGCTAGTTAACAGCTTAACTTCATGGCCTGAATCTTATATACAGGTATACTTAAAACAACAAGATCAAAGTGCTGTTCATGTTTTAATAAAACTGTACTAGTGTATGAATCTAATGTGGAGATCAAAAATAAAAAATCCCTTTTTAAAACAGGAACAATAAGAAAGATACTTTCAACTACTGCAAATGCTTAAAAAATAAAGTTTACTAATATACTTAACAGGAGAAGCAAAAGCCTTCTCTAACAGTGTATCTTGTAACTCAATGCGCTCTCAGGAGAAAGCGGAATTTAAGAGAATAATCTGTATAAGTAAGTATGCAATGTTAAATGTTACCTATAGTGCACACAAATAATTACAAGATGCTGCATTCTGAAAATCTCACCAAGTTAAATTAACTTCATGTCAAGCTTGATCCTATCAGAGAATAATACTCCCTAAAACGTTATAAAACACACTGCAAAGATGCAATGTATTTATATGTACATTAAAGTTTTATTTACTGTTGCTCCCTAGTACTCCCCAGACTGTCAGTCCGGCTCACTGCTCACTCAGACATTTTGTACCAGAATCCACAGCACAAAGTTGCTGCAACTGAAGAGTCACAAGCAATTTGTGAACTTAAGCTGTGATCAAAAATGGTTTTAAAGATCAGAACAGGCCTATGGAGTGTATGCTTAACACCATTTATCTAATCAAAGATGACAAGGGATGAGAGAAAAAAACTGCTATTTCACAGATGTTAAACATAATGGTAAAAAATTTACACAAAGAAGTATCATGGCTAACTAATGAATATAGACCAAGTCCCAAAAGATTAAGTATAAGGTCATTTTATATCTCAGTTTCAAGTTGAAAATATTCAGACTGGTCTCCACAGTTTCTATAACACTACCACATGAGATACCAAGGACCGCATCCTGAAAGAACTAGCAAAAAATAGGGGGGGGGGGGGTGGTAAACACAGCAGAAAATTTTAGAAATACAGAATCAATAGCAACAGTAGAAAAGGAAAAAAAAAAAAAAAAAAAAGAAACAAAAGGCTCAGTGCTTGACACTGACAGAGGGGAAAAAAATCTCAAAAATAAACAGCTTGGAACACAAACTAAATAATTCATGGCCTACGCTGAAGAGGGGGCATGTGCTGGTCATATGTTCAGCGTATGTTATTGGCACCATTCACCAGCATGTTCCATGTTGTAATAGCTTAAACATTTAAATTTGAAATGCGCTGCCTTCAGGGACGACATGATCTGGGCAGCCCTGACGAAACACACACCACTCAAAATGAATACATGCTAATTTTGGCTTGCAGGTTATTTCTCCATACTCCAAACAATGCTTTGCTTGGCACTAACTCATTTGAAGAGCTTGTATTAAATATAACCAGTGGTAGTGTGAAGCAACTTTTAAAACCAGTAGACTCAGTTTATGTAAGATTATATAAAATTACTATTGTAGTACCTGTGATTCTTAGAGGCAACTTTCTGCTTGGATACATCCTACAGATTAGATGTGCATGCATTTAAATTTCAGAACAGCAACACTCTTGGAAGTTGTGCACAACTTTTCTACGCATTCAGAGTCTCAAACATAGCAATATAGCAGCCCGTTGAACAGATGACAATGAAATGCAACGGTGTAGTTTTAAGACTCCAAACCGTAGGAGAAAAAAAACTAATTCAGTTGGAGTTCAAACACACAACGTCAAATACCTGCTTTCTCTAACAGCCAGCTCTGCCTCCTCACTCTACAGTTATCTCCATTTCTGTGGAAGTTATACCAAGAAAGTTGCTTCTAGTGCTGACACACTGATCATTTGAGAAAGGATCACCACCTCATTACTGTATGCTAATTTCTGACCATATCAACCCCTTCTGCATTCAGACCAGTGGCTATGATTAGATCTATTTACTTCCTTTTAAATGCCCATCCTGTAGTATTTTAATTTTAAATCCCCTAGAGCGATTTCTCTTTCCTTTGTATTCTTGTATTAAATCATTACCTGTACAAGTCAAATCCTGTCTCCATTTAGAACATCTTTAAGAGGGTTATTCTAATGACTTAAAGATGGTGTGAACCATCACAATACTAGTATCTAAGGTCCTTTCAGATTTAAAAATAAAAGTCTCATTCACTCAGTGAAGAAATTTATCAGCTCAACTTCTTGCTCTCTCTGTATCAGACACTGTCAGTATGTTCTCCATTGGAAATTTATTTACCACAAAACGTCCCCATAAAAACACAGGGCAGTCATACATATTCTCTTCTTTAAATCTCTTGGGGAGAGTTGAACAAGCAGCTACCACAAAGACAAAACAATCTTAAGTAGGACAAAATTGCATTAGTGTAACACATCCAGTAACGAACATTTCCTTAATCAGAGCCCAGGGATCTCCCAAGTTGAAATGCAATGTCACTGCAACAGGCACCCAAGCCCCCTGGTACTTACCTATATTTATCTGAAAGTAATTAACCCTGAACTACTCAGACCTTCAAGATAAGAAATTTAACTGGAAGAACTAGAAAACCATATAACCCTCCTAACATCAAATGTTTCTGCAAAAAGAAAAAGTTGCAGACACAATAGTTTACCTTGGAGATAAGGCACATAAATGCATTTCAGTACAAGAATGGCATCAGAGTAAGTATTATGAAAATGACCAAAAACACATCCTGCCTTCTCAAGTCTCCCCAAACAGAAAGAGACTTGGGCAACACATTTCTACATTGCTACCTTCCATGTTCACTTCCACAACTGCAGGTTTTTTAGTTAATTTCAAAAACTGTAGAAAAGCCTAATTTTTACAACCAACATTTCTGATTAAACTACTGAATTCGATTCCTCAGAAACACCTTCCTCAGTCTCTGCTCCCCGTCCACTATCCTGTTATTTCCCCAAGTAGAGAAAATCATACTCTCTTACATTATGGTTATTTTGGATTTTATATAACCATGCTTTTAAACTTTTCAGATGAAGTTCAATTATTTTATGGCACACTTCTCAGCTATGTTCCAGCTAACACAAAGAACATGCATACACAAATATGAGTAATGTTTTCTTCAGCTACTACTATTCCAAAATAAAACACTAACCCCAACCTTAAAACTTTCATAGAATTTTATTTTATCCTTCTGACTGAGTGCTGAATTATTTACATTCACATGCTTCTTTTATTCTTTCTCGCCCTTTTCTTTTTTTTTTTTTTTGGCATGGTTTGCATGCTTTTTTTCTTTAAAAGCTTAAAAACACCCATTTTGCTGATAACCTTAGATAATAGTGAATAACCTCACATAAGAATCTTGGGTACTTACTAGCCCAGAGCAGACCAAACTTATTTATAGCTAAGTAGCAAGCTGGGGTTAGTGATCTCTTCCAGGCTCAACAATCTTCCAACCTCAGAATAACCACACCATAAAACAAGCAGGGTTATTTCACTACTGACAGAAAAGTAAACATTTGTGTACTAGGGAGCGCTTGCAGATGATTGCTCTGGCTGCCTGTACTGCAGTAGACAGTAAAAACTATCCACAACAGGCCAAAATTCATGAAGGAAATTTAAAATCTTGATCACAAATTGCTTTCAGAATTTAACTTGCATCTTTAAAACAGAGACAGGTGAAGAATCTGAATTCTTCTCCCAACTGTGAATGAGGCTTCCCATTTCATCTTTGGACAAGTTTCTTCAAAATTTAATTAGTGGCAAAGTTTTCGATCTGAAACAGGTAATATTCCCTATATCCTATGATGCAGTTAAGGAAAAAATTACTGTATTAGAAAACAGCACCTTAGCCCACAGAAAAAGCTTCAAAACAGAAAGCAGCTCAGAAAATCAAAATTTTTAAAAGTTCTAACAGAATTCTGGGAGAATGTCAGTTATAATGAAGAAAGTTTTGTTACAGAAAGCCTGGACATTCCTAGAATTGGATATTCAAGCAAAGAGGACAAGTAAAAATTAAGCACTTCCAGAAAAGCCTGTTTTGTTGTCGCCTTGCTGCTCTCTGTTACCTCCATCTCACCCCATTCCCCCACTTAACCACTCAGAAGAACTTGTACAGTTCAATCAGCTCACAAGAACTTCTGCAGTCACTATGTGATTGTGCTCAAACAACAGCACTCCTCAGAGGCCAGTCGTCAGTCCTTCAAGAGGAAAGAAAAAAGAGAAGGGATGCAGCTAGTCAAGAACTAAGTAATGAAACAGGCAAGAAATGATACATACAGTTTTGTACCAGAAGGTTATTTTGTCTTGCCAGGGTTCACAAGGCATTTGAGCACTGTTAAACGGTTCTGGAATTTGCTGATAATACAGACTAGTTGCATTTCTCAGCTTTATGGACAGACCAATACCAGGAAAAGGTTTTAAAAACAAAGGCTTAAATTTCAATTCAAGAGGATAAACAAACTGAAGTTCTACTGTGGTTTTTACCTATTGCATCTCTTTCCTGTGTTGCTAAATGAGCCTGTCATCCGAACATTTCAACTGACATACACACTGTGGTTTTCAGGTCCAGAATGTTTGTAGCGATTATCAATACTTAGAAAGCTGAATGAATAATACTATAATCAACCACAAACTGTGGAGCCCACCCTAAACTCAGAATTCAGTTCTGCATTCATTTCAGAACTCACATTCATAGCACAGGGTAACCACCTTAAACTGCTGCATTTACTCTTCAACTCAGTGATGTAGCTACAAGAGTGCTGCCAGGAAAAAGGCTGTACTCTAACTCTTGATAGTATCGTTGGAAGTAGGACTGCATGAGGATGAATGTCATCATTCTATGGGAATTTTATTACCCAATCTAGTAATTCTAATATACTTACTTAAGAATAGATTGCATGCTCTTCAAAGCAATGTTTTCATGTCATTTGAACAGCGTAACAGTTCATTGTTTGGCTTGCAGCCCCTAATGCTACTAAAAAGCAAATACATTTAGCAAGATGAAAGAGCAGAAAGGACCAAAGTCATCAACCCCCTATACCCGATGAAAGAATATCCTGGGTCAGATCTCCAAACATACACACCGAAGTGCTTCAGTTGGTTACCCCAAAACAAGTGTCTCAACCAATGACCATGCAAGCCAGATCAGGCAGAATGCCTAGTAGAAATCTTATCTGAACCTAACCCAGCCACACCTAGAATATTCACACGTGTAAGGAAAGGAAATAATTTGCTTCCTTTAACACATCTTTGCTCAATACATTATTTAATGCTTACACCTGTGGAAGTTATAAACAGGATTTTGATTGATGATAATTTATGTAATTCACTCCTACTAACTTTTGTCAGCATCCAAGTCCACTGAATACTGCACTGGAAATGAAGGACACTTTTTGTTACAATGTGCTCCTCCTCCAAATGATTGTTTTTCTTAAACACTTCACCTCATCCCCTCTGAGGGATATCTCAGAGTGACAGTGAGAAGTCAGTTAAATCAGAAAAGGGAGCAAATGCACAGCTACTTTCAAGCCTGCTGCCTAAGTAGTTTTGGAAGGCTGGATCAACTAAACTTATTTATTGACTACTAACACATTTGCCTTAAATGGCAGTCTAGTTTTGCTATAAGAAGGGAAAGAAAAAGCTCTCTCTCAAGTGACAACTTTTTTTTTTTTTTTTGGAGATGTTTCTGCATCCTATCAAGCAGAGGCTCTCAAAAGACAACATAGGAAATCCAAATCATATCTGATCTACCTGCATAGTCAACTTCAGGAGATTTACATATTTCCTAAAAAAATATTACAGATATACGCAGCCCCTGCAATAAAGGACATGTAAAAAACAGAAAGGTTTTTACAATTTTCTTCAAAATAATTTCTTCTTTCAGGCAGATGATAGAATGCTGCACAAACTCTAGTCAGTCACCTGTCTTACAGTTAGAGAAGTCTGTTTTCCGAGATAAAAGGGCATCTTGCGGGGGTGGGGTGGGGGGGTGACAACATGACTACAAACAAAAACAACATATAAAATTTTTTAAAAGGGCCATCTACCTCCACTATATCCTTAATGTTCAATTTTCCCTAGGGCTTGTGAATTCCCTAGTCTACAATATACCTAAACCACCAACTGGACTAATGACCTATGGAGCAAAGTCTACCTTTAAGCAGGAGATGGGATGATTTAGTATATGGAACAAAGACCATACATTAATACTGTCCTCTGCTACAAGATGATTCACAGCCAAGGAACTTGTAGCCCTTTTTCTCTAGTGGTTTTCTCTATGTATTCACATTTATGCAGAGATTAAAAAAAAGGGCCAGGAAGCACATATTAACCAAAGGTATGATACAACTGAGTCATCTCAGCATCCAATCTACTTAGATTCACTATTTTTGAACTTAAAACAAGTACTTAGCATACCCCTTTATCAAAAAGCATGCTGTCTCAAGAACTTTTAGGATTTAAACTTTTTTATATTACATTGCAAATGCTTTTTTAATACATCAAAATTTTTTTTTGGTCTTCTCTTCTACTGTTTTGGATCTTTCTTTTCCTTTCCATTTTTATTTCATAGAGCATAATGGCTCTTGTAACTGCAATTCCTTAATGTATGATTCCACAAAACACAGCAAGCTGACTGCTGCTGAAAGTCTGTGCAGGCCCACTGCATACTTCATGCCAACTCCACTGCTTGCCAGACCTCTCTGTGAGCCACTTCAATGCAACAGAAAACCACCCAAAAATAGCAAAAAAGCAGAGATCAGCAGCTTATGGAACATCTGATGAACTTCAAGGCCAGCAAAACCTGCAGTTGGGAACACTGCAGAAAACAAGACCTTCCCCTCCCATGCTCCATTTTAGCAGCAGTGAAACACTAGATTAGCTCGGATGCTCATGAAAGCACAGCCTATGCTTCCAAAAAGTGAGGCCCCAGATTCTTCTGCATCACATTTCCCAAATTAAATATCAAAGTCAGAGCCTCCTTGCATTCTGTAAGGATAACAGTTGTACTACTTCTCAGTCTCAGCTCTTAAACTTGAGATGATCTTCAACTTTTTCCAATCTTTTTTCACGCCTCGCAGAAAACCCTTTCATTTCTCCTCACATAACAACTACAAACCCCGCTAATATCCTCTCCATATCCTAAAGCAAAACACATTGGCCTATGTCTTCATCTTTCCCATGTAGTAACTGAATTCTCCTCTTCCGTTTTTCTAATCTGTACGTGGCATGATGCTAAAATCATCCTCTTTACAATTACTCTTACAGTTTTTTGGTTGCTTAAATAATCAGCTTGTTCTGGTTCAAATTTAAACTTATCCCCACACAGAATTTTGCACAAGTACATTCGCCCTTCTCTCGTCTAAGCCTTACTCTTTTTAATTGTATTTAAGTCTCTGTCTCCCCTCATTGCTACACAGGCCTTCTTCACCTATCTAGAAAGGCCAGAATATAGCAGTATCACCTAAGGAGGGAAACTCTTTTCTTTAAGAGTCCGCTTCCATCATTTATACTTTCCAACTGCATTCCTCATGTGTTTACTGCACTGATACTGTAACCAACAAGCCTGCCTACTACTGAAGTAAATAAACTGCACATATATGCTTTGTCTGCTTATGTGCTGCCTAGAACACCCCAAGTATGTCCACAGGACAATACAAAGTGATAAATCAAATTTTTCACGTATTCCAGTCTTAAAAAAAAAAAAACAAACCAACACATCAAAACAAACAAACAAAAAAACCCAGAAAATTATGTGTTCGTATCTTCATAAATAAATCAGACTTTTACCTTACATGTAGTAAAACAATGTAACGTATGCTGTGCTAAGGACACTAACATTTCAGGTATACTCTTTCGAGGAAATTGATGCTTCAATGGAAGTTAAAACTAATTTTTTCCCAGCTGTGACAGAAAAAAAAGAAGAAAAAAAGGAAAAAAGAAGGAAAAGGGTAAGTAAATTATCTGCTCCCATACTACAACATGTCAGTGAAAAATCACAATTTAAAAGCAACTTCGATCAACACATTAGTTCATCCATATAATCTCTGAACCAAAACTACACATTCATCTTCATTTCTTTAAGTGATTTAGACCTGAATAATTTCGGTACGAGGTGTAAACGCTTTTTCTATTACATGCTAACCTGACTTTTTATCAACACAAGACCTAAGAGGCTTATACCTCATTAGCTATATCCAAGATTTATTTGAAGAACAAGAATTTTTGAAGAATCACTGTATATTCTACAAAAATTATCTTTGAAACGTTACAGCATGCTCCAGTACGAAGACTAAGATGATAATGAACAACAGCATCAAAATCATTTGCATGCAAGAACACTGCTGGCAAGTGTAAATAAATAAATGCCCAACTACAAGTTTGATGCTTTAGAAGCAATTTTAATTATAAACCAAGCCAAGTACCGACTCCTCCTTAAAACACATAATAAAAAAGTCTCTTGCTATAACCCAATGGGAGATTATTAAAAAAGGACTTCCAGAGGAAGTAAAGGCTGAACAGCTAAGAAGCTTCACCTACTTGTACCTCTTCTAGCCCCAAGCCATGAAATTTCATTCAACCATACCTATACTGCACCTAATCACCAGGTCTCACTACAGCAAGGCTTATTTTTTTCTTTAAAGCACCTTTTCCAAGAAGGTAACTATTTTTGATCAGCAGAAAATGGTGAAATAGAGATACCACCATTCTTCTTTGTAAGCTGTTCCAACACTGCTAAAAATATGCGCTTACTTCAAATCTTGAGAGTTCAGTTTACAGCCTCTGGGTTTTTATACCTGTGTGTGATCCATTAGCAAGCCTTTCAGTACTCTAATTCATCCCCATAAAAGTGTATATACACCAACCCAGCCATCTTGCACTCCTTTTTGATAAGCCAAACATACTGAACTCCTTAAGTCCCTCGCTATTCGGGATTTCCTCCAGCCTTCAATTCCTTTTAGCAATCATCCCCTTAAATCCTTGCAGTTTTGCAAGATTCTTTAACACAAAGTTTGATTCCAGAACCACATGAAGTTCCAGCACCTCTCAGTACTCCCTCATACAGCTCCCCTATTTCCACACAATCATCATATCACTCTGCTTTGATACATTATCTCAGGACAGGCATCTAATGATTTCTCTACAGTCATGACTTTCAAATGCACTACGAGTCAAAAATACGACTATTTTTCAGAACAGTTTCCTACCCTGTAGATCTGGCCTGCATACCTTTTGAGATGCCTTTTTTTTTTTTTTAAGATCAATTGACCAAGTCAATTTTTTGTCCTCATTATTTGAAAAGACAATATTTACCAACTTTGCTATCATCTGTAAATATTTATCAGCAATTGCATTTACTTCAGGTCACCAACAACAGTATCAAGTAGTGATCGAGTATTTTTTTCATGATTAGCGCTAAGCTGCACATTATGCTAACCAGTCTGTGTACTCCCAAAATTCTGCTATTGAAAATGCAGGTATTTTTTTCAGTATGGGGTCGTAGTTACATGAAGCGTTTTATAGTTATCTCCACTCCTGGAGATACTCAGAATTCAAATGGACAAGGTACTCAGCAGCCCAATCTAATGTTGAAGTCATTTCTGCTTTCAGCAAGGGTTTGGCTGGAGGTCCCTTCCATAATTCTTAATGTAAAACCTTAAATTAACACAAAATTAAAATTAATTCCAGTCAACTTTCTACTAATTTTGTTACGCTTCATAAAGCTATGATAATGACATGTCTCTGGCTTTTTTGCTTTACAGCTCTGATTCTACAAATGCTCAATTCCATATGTATCTTTATCCACTTGTCTTGCTGAAGTCAACAGCAATGTTTAATTTAGCACGGACATAACTGTTTGTCAATCTGCTCATGTTTTTCATTTTATTCAGTGCACATGGACAAACAGAAAGGTGATGTGTTCATATAAATATTCATTAAGCCATTCTGAAATTCTGAATATTGAAAATTTTACTCCCACAAATACTCAACTTTACAGCATACATGAAGATGATGCTTTGTAAAAGTTTATGATTAGCAGTACTAATGAAAGGGACAGGACAGCACAGAAGCACATGCAGTAGCTGCAGCAGAATCATGCAAACAAATACAAAGAAACAAAGACTCCAATCATGTATAGACCTTCTTTAGACCTATAAAAAATGATGTATTACAAAATGACAGAGATTTGCACTAGTTCTTCAAGTAACTTGCTAAAGCCTCAGCACCCTTCAGTGACAAAACAGTACTGATAAAATCAGTGAAGAATGTAATGTTTATTTTCTATGCCATCCAATGTGGAATAGCTGCAGAATAAATATGGTTCCTCCCCTCTGACTGCTTTATCTAGGTCACAAAACTCCTTAAAGGCAGGAAGTCGCAGGAAACAAATGTCACTACACATCAACTTTTTATCATGAAAACAAGCAAGACAGTAGATAAAACCACCACCTTCCTAATATTTCAGTATGAAGTTCCATGAAAGACATCAGCTTATTAGTAAACACAAGACTGTTGTGGAAACTCCTTACAGGCTGCAAAAGAGATGGTCTCACACTACCACATGACAAATTTGTAATTTTCTTTGAAACTGTATTTTTTCCCAGTGTTTTACATAATTTTATGTAAGTTAATAGGACTTGAGGGGTCTTGAAGGCACTGCTGTATTTACTGAAAAATACAGTAAATAAGATGCACAATCATCTTATTTTGAATAGCTTAGGCATGACTGTGAGAAAATCTTTTGCTTTGTGCATGAGAATTACACATGCTCAAAAAAAACCCAAAAAAAACAACAAACCCAAACAAACACAAAACAACTGAAAACCAGACCAAAACCAACAGCAGCAGAATTATTCTCTAAAACACATCTACCTTCATGAAGGACTAATATTTACAAGACAATGTCATTTCCTAATTACAAACAAATTAATCCTACACATTTATTTTTAAAAGCAAGGGTGAGAGATTAACTTATTTTCTTTATTAATTTAACTTACACTTATCTGATAAAAGTTGTCTCTTTCTACTCAAATATAATGCATTTCAAAACCAAAGATCAGTATTGTATTTTGATTTAATCAATGCAAAGCAAAGAATGATTTAATTTACCTATCTCTTACCTTATTATTATTATTATAGCTGAAGGTAAGAATCTCAAAACTTTCTTTCAACTACAGATTCATGAAAGAGACAGTTTTAATACTGACTTTACACCTTTAAACCAAACCAACACTAATCTTGCTTCTGTCATAGAATGGGAACTTAAAAAGATAATAAAGAAACCATCAGTTTTTAAGATGATTTCCCAGTTTATATTATTTCATATAACTATACAAAGAATGTACTTACTTCTATAGCTAACTACAGATGTAAAAACATTTGTAAGATCAGTAAAATTGTAGAATTGGGTAAGGAAGTTTCATACAAATATCAATCATACCAATAGAAAAAGCAAGGCAAGTGTAAATTAATCCAAATATAAAACTGTTTAAGCTTTACCTCAATTACCTGATTGGTGTATGACAACTTGCAATGCTGTTTCAGTAACAAAAAACAATTCACTCATAAGGTGTGTGCAACTGAGAGGGAAATATGAAAAAAATGAGATGACAGAAACAACTGCAACACAAATTATGACTATAGAAACTTCATGCTCATCTATTTTCATTTCAAATAGTATGCGCTCTACCTTCTTCCTCCCACGTTCCTTTTCAATCAGATCTGCTTATGTGAGAACACTACTGCTATTGAGCTTGACATTCGCAAATTCTACTTTAAAGTAGCCAAAAAAACCACCTATAAACATAGCCCAGTTAACCTTATTAGTCATCATGGCATGGGACACAGCATCTGCTAAAGAAAGTAAATAAAAGTTTCTGGAGTCTGATTCATAAGTCACAGCCAAGTCCAACGTTTTTTCGTTTTATGTTTAGAGATAATTTGTAAGTAATTCACAGTTTTAACAGAACTAGCATGGAACTCCAAAATACTCCTCTGAACACAAATCAATCACAAGGTCTCAAAAACGTTTCAGCCAGCTGTCTTCCTTATGAGCAACTGTATCTATCAAAAGTGTTGTGAAGAAAGGGAAAAAGCTGGTGCCAACCTGGCTCAAGGTATTAATCTGTACTTACAAATATATTCCTTGAAAAAAGTGTTTTGTTTGATTTCTTAAAAGTATCTAGCACTTATGTTCATAAATAAAATCTTTAAAACATAAGCCATAAGCCAAAACCAAGCAAAGAACATTCTTCCTAAGCTAGCAAGTAATGCTACCTAAGGAGATCTTATGATCCGTTCACCCCAACTGCTAAGACAAACCTCAGTTCCTTCCAGTGAGAAATTTTCACTGAGCAGGCGTGCAGCCACCGCTGTAACTCATACAGCAATCACAACTTTGCATGTCATTTAAGTAACTGCAATGATAGGAAAAAAGTGCACTGACAGATTAGAGGTTCTCCACAATCTGTTGTGCCATTTCCTCCTCAGGTTAACGCTGAACACAATAAACTTTTCCAAAAAGAATTTACTTAGCAAATAGACATACTTGATCCTTGTTCAGGATCTACTGGCTTTGATTGGCAGAAAAGCTTCTACTACTTAAAATGTAGTAATAACCCCACTTTGTAGAGCCAAACCACAAGACCAAACTAAAAACATTGATTCAGCCCTCTGTATACTAGAAGGAAAAGCACGAGAACACAAACAAATAAATTCTTAGTTTGCAGCCATATAGGCTTGACTTGGAATTAGTTAGTAGATGTTAAACTAAGAACGTACTCGACGTGGTTTACTGTAAGAGCTCCCATACTTAGTAAAGAAGTCTACAAAATGAATGACAGAATGGGAAAATTATTTACTGTCTCTTATTATAGAAGAGCTAACTTAAGTTGACACCTAGTAATTTTGTTTGATGCAAGTTCAAAAAACTCAGCAAAAAGAGGTATTTTTCCCAACATGGGCTCCAATTACTTTGCGGAACTCACTGCCCAAGGATGTTCTGGATACAAGAGGTTTACAGGGATTCAAAAGAAAAAAAAAACCAACACTATTTTTTAAATGAGAGAAAAAAATGCAAACAGTAGATATTTTTAACTCAAAAAGAAATCAACTCTTATTTTGGGATCCAAAAGAAAAAACAAGGGAAATGCAACCATTTGCCTTTACGCATTTTTATGCTCCTCCCTAGGCATCTGCTACTGACTACTCCTGGAGGCAGGTAACGGACTAGATGCATCTTTGCTCTGACTTAGAAATGCTGTTCTTATGTTAATGGTATCTTGTTTCCGATTCACAAATCTACTTCCACAAAACCAAAACTAATTACTAAAATACAAAATATATGGTTCTATCAAAACGAACAAGACATTGTCTCGGAATAGTCAAGCCCAAGACGTCAGGATCTTCGTGAATGCAAATGCTAATACACAAAGCACATCCAAGAAAGCCCAAAATAAAAAACGAAACAAAAAAACTTCTTCAGAGCTAAGTTGTAGTGAGAAGTCAGTCTGCTTTTTCCAGCTGTATCTGTTACATCTGTCTGGAATCCTGCCTCTCCAAAAGCTGTATACAAGAGCTCTGTCAACAACTGCTGCTGTGTCCAGCACAAAAGGTATTTTTCAAGCCAAGTACCTCAAGAGTCAAATATTAATTTTATTATTTACCTAGCAATATAGCCTAACAATGCTTTCACTTAAGTCTGGGGAAATTCGACAAGCATCAAATGAAACCAATTTAAAAACCATGAACTTTATGAATGGGAGAGTGACAGTCCAAGCATCTTAAAGGTAGTTGTAAAAGACTAACTAAACTGCTTTGATTTGCATGTATTTACCAGGAGACTCTCAAACTTCTTTCATCCCATGCCTCTCTGTGTTATGACATTGACAGGAGAGCTACTTGCTGGACATGAACAAAAAAAATTGCTATTCCCCCCCCAGCCCCCATTTTATTCCTCTAACAAGATGACAGCTAGTTTGTATATACACAAGTACGTATGTGAGTCTGTCAAGAATCAGAAAAACAAAAACACGCTTCCCACTGCTATTACCTCCTGCTCAATAATTTAAACATTTGAATTGTGAGCGAGTCTTCTAGGGAAGCATTAAAAATAGCAACCAGAACAGTCATTTTAATGCACAGTAATTCTGTGTTTCATAGCATTTGTATCTGTAAAAAGAAAGATGCCTTTGTTACAGGTAAAAGTATACTCTAACATTAATAATTTAATTTCCCCAGATGTTAAAAATGTGTGTTTTGCAGGAGACTACAAAGGTGTATTTCTGTTTTTCCCTTCCCAAAACAGGAAGTTTGGTAACATTATTAATGCAATTATATTTAAACACTGTGCTGAAATAAAAATAAAAAAAAGGCCAAGGACACTGGAACTACATACAATTACTAATGACAATTAAATAAGACATTTCACGTTTGTAGCACATTGTACTTGGGAGTCATGTGTAAGTCACTATTAATCAGACAAAACAGAGATGGGCCCTCCATTCTTGGTTTCCAAGATCACTTAAAAACAAACAGAAGGAACAGGCCACCCTGATTTTGTTAAACTTCACCTGCCATTAAAATTTGATATGATTCTGTAGTCATAGGCAAAGCATATTACTGGCAACACAGTAGTATTAAACAATAACAAAAACAGATCTGGTGATTACTTGAGCTGGAGGTTAGCAATCATCAATCTTGAACTCGCACCAAAACTAGTTTCTTTCCAATCATGTTTCAACTGTTAATGTTTACATTATACTGAACTAAGTTTGACTCTTAAAATCCAGGAGATCATCTTCAGTGTGACCAGTTAAATCTACAATGAAACTCAGGAACACTGCTACAAACAATATTAGTCATCAGTAATCAACAGTAATGACGTGCTGTAAGGAGATAACGTCTGCTTTGAATTTGCCTGAAGACTCCCATGTTTAAAGAAAAATTAAAAAAAAAAAAAAGCTTTGCAAATAATGAGACTACTATTTCCCTACACAACTCCAGTAAGACTTTCCTTTTATAAGCATTTTTTTAAAAAGCAACAAAGCAGCATTTGATCTTAATCACCAATCTAACTATGACCCTGTAGATTTTGCCTGCCCTTCGAGATAAAACTCACCCCTATGCCAGTTGACTGAAGAAATCTTAGTTCACCCAGTGTCCACACCGCTCCATTGTTTCGAGCCAGGACTGAAGGTACACCACCTTTTATTTACAAGACTTGATGGACTTGATCACACCTACATTTTGTAACCAGGAGATAACTACTTCAACCAGCTTACAGATCTTGAAACTGAAGGCTACTAGTATGCAGTCTAAGAAACGGTTTAATCACTGAACACACTCAGTTTCAAGCAAGTGCTAGTTTCTGTAACACCACCCACATACACTCGTGAAGAAATTTTAACTGCACAGAAGTTTTCATCATTGTTCAATAAAAAAGTGACACACAAAAAATCCTTCACAATTTTCTTTCCACTTAAAAAGTGACGCTGATAGAAAGAACTAAAATAGATTACAAGTCAATAATTACATGGACAGTATGAAGAAGCAGTACTTTTTTTTCCCTTCCTGAAGTCTTAAGCGTTTAACAGAATGCTACTGACTAAATTACTCGAACTAATTCTAGACTGTTTGCAATCAACATACATAACGCACAATGACTTGCTTGCAATTAGTGTATTATACTAAACTCTGTTTACAAAGAAAAAAATTACTTTATATATAATTTCATAAATGCATTAGATTAAAATACAGATTAGCCACATGCTAAATTATTGTTAATATTAAAAAAGGAGAAAGCAAATATAGAAGTTACAGTTAAAGGTCAAACAAGTCCTCCAACTGTATTCATGATTATACAACTCTACGCATACTGGCACTGTTAAACCCTTTCAGAATGAGCATTTCCTAGAAAGCAGAAAGGTAAGACAATTTTGATTTTCACAGAGGAACCAGGTCGGGAAACTAAGATGTCAAAGCTGAAAATATACACCATCAATGTCCTAAGCATAGTTTAAAAACTTGTACGGCATCAAGACTGTGTCACTAATGGCATGTGTTTTATAAAGGTGAAACACTCGTACCCTTTTAGGTATTTCTTAGTCAAGACAGCTAAAATACACTAAACCAAAACACTTTCACTTTTCCTACATGCAACTCCTCAAAACATAGGTTACTTATTTACAGTTCAAGGTATCCTTAAGCATAGTAGGTAGGCCTCACATACTCCCCTAGAAAATTATTTTGCAGACAGTTAATGTTTGGTAATGGTAAAGGAATGTGTTACCATTTAAAAACTCTTAATACGTTTGCTGTCATGTAAGGAAACTCATTTTAAAACACTAAGACTAGCAGAGCTATTTCACGTGGATGATTCAGTTTACCCATAAAAATAAACGTTACGATTAGGCAAAGAGGCAGAAACTACCACAAAATCACACGCGGAAAACAATCCCCCTACATTCTGCAGAAGCACCGAGGGTGTTACAAGATTTACTCAGCACTGATCTTGAATTCAGAAATCCCAGATATGTGGATAACCACTTGACTGGTTTCCTTTGAAGCACATAAACAGTACTCAGGGACGTATCCAATTCTATTTGTTAATTACAATACCTCCAAGCACTGCTGCAGACTGATTTGTTCCCAAACTCACAACAGCTACTGCTACGTGCAAGACACGGCACAGGAGAAGGGTGACCATTTGTCAACCGCCGGCCTCGGCGTTGCCGGGGTCTCACGCTTCCCACCTGTGTACCACCGGCTGCCGAAGGGACCGGAGTGGGAGGTGGACGTGCCGGCGGGACACATCCGAGGGCAGCAGGAGGAGGGCGCCGGTGCCCGGGTGGTGCCGGGCGGCGGGCAGAAGGGCTGCCGGGGAAGGAGGCCTAGGGCACCGCTCGCGTGTGTCGCCAGGACGGGGTCGGCTCCCCGCCTGTCACGCACCATGTGCCAGCCAAACGGCGACGGGGACGACCGGCGCGGACGAGCAGCGGCACCACCCCCGCCGCGGCAGCCAGTTCTCCCCCGGAGCGCGGGGCAGCCCGGCGCGGCGAGGCGCCGCCGGGCGGGCCCGGGCCCGAGCCCGGGCCGGCCCGGCGGGCCCCGGTGTGACGGGGGAGGACGGCAGGCCCGGCCCCCCGCTGTACTCACACTCGGGGCAGCTGCAGCGGCGGTGCCCCCCGCCTCTGGAACACGCCGTCCACGAAGACGCCGTTCTTGCCGAGGCAGCGCAGGTAGAAGTCCCCTCCGCCGCCGCCGGTGGCAGCTGCCGGGTCCCCCTGAGGCGGAGGCGGCGGCCCGTCCGCGCCGGCCGGTGGCGGCGGCGGGGGAGCAGCGGTGAAGATCTCCAGGTGGCGCCGGGAGATGAAGCTGGAGTGGCCCATGCTCACGTCCACCGAGCCCTGCGACGAGTTGCGGCCGATGGTCACCGAGCGCTTCTTCATGAGGTACTCGAACTCCCGGCCCTCCAGCCGCGCCACGGCCGCCGCCGCCGCCGCCGCCATCTTAGCGAGCGAGGGAGCGGGCCGCCCTCCGCTGCGCCCCTCCGCCCGCACCGGCCCCGCAGCCGCAGCCGCCGCCAGACACAGGCAGGGAAGGGGACGCCGCTCAACCGAACCTGACGCAGTCCGCCGCTGCCTGATGGACGGCGGCGCCGGGCCAATGCGCGGCCCGCACGCCCATGGGGCTATGGCGGCGCGGCCAATGGCGAGCGGCGCCGAGGCCAGCGCCGCGCAGCACGTTCGAGTGTCGGGGCCCGAGAACACGGGGAAGGCCCGGAAAACACGGAGCAGACCCACGCCGGGGAGCGGAGCGGCCGTTCTCCCCCGAGGCGGAGGCAGCGGCGCCGGCAGAGGGGCTGCGCCGAGCCCCGGCCCCTGCCGCGGCGCTGGCGGCCCGAGGGAGCGGCGGGGCAGCCCCTCCCCGGCCGGCCGGGAGGGGAGGCAAGGCAGGGCAGGGCGGCGCGGAGCGTGCTCGCTCAGGCCGGCGGGGCTGGCCTGCCTGCCATCTTCCTGCCTGTCGCCCCTTCCCTCGCCGGGGCTGGGGCGGCGGCGGCGGGGCCCCGGGGCTCTAGCACCTGCAAGAGGCCGGGCCGCAGCCGCCCGCTCCTCGCGGCCCCGCCGGGCCGGGGGGCAGCCCCCCCGCTGGGCCCCTGAGCGAGGCCGCCGGCACCGCCCGCAGCCCACCTACGTGTTTTTCACCCGGCAGATAGTGCACCACGCGTGCCCTCCGCTAGCAATGCTTTCGGAAACAGCACTAAGGGGGGGGGGAATAGTCAAGAATAAAATAAGTACCCAAACACTGCTAGAGGGGCGGGCTGGCAGCTGGAGAGTAGTTTGTAACTCCTCAAGTTTAGCCCCAACAGACCACGGGGGAGGAGGGGGAAGGTTTGATACACGCATCGTACACATCTGATGGCCTTTAAAGGGGTAGGTTAAAACTACAGGCAACGCCCAGTCTCGGAGTTTTGTAACATCCCTGTAAAACAAGTGCAGTGCTTTAAATTTAAAAGTTTCAGGTAAGTCAGTATGTGTATTTGTGCTCACACCTCCCTCGGCTTAGTCCTAGTTTTCTCATAGGAACTAGGGCACAAAAATGTAAGCAAGCAATCTGACCAGGCAAAACAGAGCTGGAGAGCCCACTGCTGTAGCTGCCTGTCGCTCCTCCCCGAGGGTGACACTACACGGGAGAGAAAATGTCACAGGTAATAGCATGGGAAAAACAGATCAAGCACCCACATCCGTGGTTTTGACTTTAAAATATTACAGGCTACCGCAAAGATGACATTAATTGTACTTGGATTGTCAAAGGTAGCATCTGCAATGGGAATGTTTTACCAGACCAAAATCTAGAAATATTTACGTGCTCATCTCTTAACAGTTACAAGGACCAGGCAATCTGTCAGAATTGAGAAGTAAACAATTAAGAAACACATTTGTCTATAAACCGTGAGAAGAGTCCTAAAACATATTTATGTCTATACACGAATATAAACAGTGCAAACACTTCATTGCAGCAGCCCAGCTAGCCTTACTGTATTTTCAAGCACTTTTTGCTTAGAAGGCAGTTTTTCTTGTTTATTTGGGCTTTTTTACAGTACTGAAGTTCACTGTTATTAATTCAGAAGACATTTAAATACTTTCTTCAGTGGTACACACATGTTCTGCAGGAATTGAAAATAATCTTTAAAGAAGTTTTTATGCTCCGGACAAAATAAATCAACTTGCTAACAAACATCTAGTAGTAAATTTGAAATTCAAACTTCTGTTTTTGCACATTTGAGTCAACAGATCTTTAAGTGTAGAAATATCTTCTGTATGCTTAGGAATAGAACACAGTGCCTGCTACCTGCAAAGTTACAGCAAACCTTATTCTTACCCTTGGGATTGTATCAGCACTTGTTATAAGCAGCTACAACACAATTCCATACTGGTTAAATCCACTTATATGACTACATATGCATATCTAGATGCAGTAAAATATAGCAACAGTTTAGAGCTTTGGTTTCTTTTACAGAAAACTTCAGTTAAATCTTGCCCACACTTTGGTATTTAGAATCAGACTTTCTTCTATACCAACATATGTTTGGCATAGAAAATGTGGAGCATCAGAGAGCCAGTTATGACTCCCTGATTCTCAGCTTTTTTTTATCCTTTGGCTCTGCTGCAACTATTGAAATGTTGTGCCTGCTTTGCTAACAATTGGTTAGGGATCCTGAGGGGTATGCCGGCTGAAAATTACCAATGGATTTCCATCTCCTAACACACCCCCACACCCGCAGAGGGAGAGAAAACAGGCTGATTGGGAGAGCAGCCAGGTGAATTCCCATCAGGCCAGCAGCACTTTCCACCACTCTTAGGATTGCTCAGTTTGCAAAAGTTAAAGGCATTATGTGAATCACAACTTTGTTAATTTGTATTCATTTATTAATAACATCCAGTATGAAGTTCACAAAGCTTATATTCCTTCCTGTTCTTTTCATAATGGAACAGCATAGAGCACACAGCTATTGACGTAGGATGCTGAACGGAGTTTTGTAATATACACTGACATTACTTTTCAAATGTCCAGTCATCAGTATGCTACTCTATAAAAAGTGACTGAACACCAGCAGAAAGTCTGTTTACTTTTGTATTACCAACACTGTAGAGCAAACAACAAATTCCATTGTCAGAAGCTATATTCATTTTAAGAGGACAGCTGAGATCTTTCTGCCCATGTTTTTCTAAATTGGTGCAGATTTAGTCACTTTCTTTGAGAGCATACAAAATTGCACAGTTACAGGTCATTCCAACCTGCTCGCTTGCAGTTCTGTTCTCTGTTCTATAAAGCAGGAAACAGCAGCTAAGATGTGGTGGAACAACTCATGCTTACACTTAATTCTCCAATGCTGTTCTGGGTGTCTGGGTTCCCCAGAAATCCACTCCTTGAACATAAGCTGGTCCTGATGTTGGAGCTGCACAGCAGATACTTACTGTTCCACACATTTTTTTCCCTGCCAGTTGAGTGCAAGCAAAAGACATTCTTTTTCTCTGCCTGCTTTGCGTTCACCTTAACTCTTCAAGACAGAACTAGGGCTGCAAGTTGCTGACCAAAATTTAATCCGAGGCACCAACTTGCTGCAATTGCCACTGACACTAAACAAGGTCTCAAAGTGCTCACTGCACTGCTCCGCTTCTGGCCCTTCAAGCCAAGTAGCCCAATGTTACCCAGTCCAC
The DNA here is from genome assembly GCF_947461875.1 of Haliaeetus albicilla. NCBI lineage: Eukaryota > Metazoa > Chordata > Aves > Accipitriformes > Accipitridae > Haliaeetus > Haliaeetus albicilla. The sequence continues at coordinate 33,464,326 of NC_091494.1, forward strand.
ATTGAATTATGCAACAGCACTTGATTGCATCACAGAAATTAAGAATCAGCAGACCTTATCTGCATCACCTAACCTTAAAACAATCTGACCTAAGTTAAACAGAAATTTATAAGTCCTATGTAAGGTCTAATCCATTAATACTATTTTATTTGACCAAACTTCCTTTAAACGACTACATATTTTTAGATGCATTCTTTCTCTTGAAGCTCATGCTATAGCAACACAATGGTGTTCATTTATGGTCTGCTTGTGCTTGGGGCTAATAAACTGTCACATAATCGAGTTTTTCCTTTGGTTTTCATATTAGATATATATGCTCTGTACTGAAGGCTATGAAGTGGTGAAGCAGCCTTCTCAGGATGCATATTTTCACACATCCAAAAGCATGGAATACTGCTAGAGGAACGTGATAAATAATCAAGTAGATTAAGTGACCCTAATTGCTTGCTTTGACACAACCAGCATTAAACAGCTTTTAAAAGCCATTAGGAGCTATCCATAATCTTTTTATTATACGAAGCGTCACAAGCTTCCAGCAAGATTTGATTTTTGTTAAACAAAACCCTACAAAGGTAATCTGCAAAACCGCTTCTCAATAGCATTCATATGCGATTTAACAAGATAAGCACTTCAAATACCAAAACCTGCACAACCGAATTAAGATTTCGCATATTAATATCCCCGTACCTGACAAGCACACTTTTTTTGTATTTACTAGGTGAGAAGCGCCTTGTAAGCAGTAACAACTTCCTCTGACACACAGCCTCAAAACCGCTGCCATATACAATCACATTTTTAAGTAATCCCAATAACCATACGGAAGCTCTTTACATGCTTAAATTTAACGATGGCGTGTAGAAGCTGGTAGGTAGGACTCGTGCTGCGATTTAGTCATTTTCTCACAAACGCATTTTGGTCAAGGGGAAGGTGTTATAAAAGCATCATGTAATTACTGCAAAATATTAAAAGTAGCGAATGATCGGGATGGTGTGAAGCTCCCTAGCTACACACCCAGCCAGTTCCTGAAGTTATTTTAAAATTAATAGGAGAAAATAAAGAGCTATACCTCAAAAGTCATTTTTACAGGCTTTTTTCCTTTACGGATGTCTTTCAGATCTCTTTAAGTAATAAAGACTGGAAAGCGTAATACTCTTTAAAAACGCCCAAGGCATCCCGACGAACACGCTTTTTTTTTTTTGGAGCAGGGATGGGGAGGAGGGCGAAAACAGCTCTTTAAACCTCGACCAGTCCCTTGTTAGCCGACTGCTGCCCTCGCGGAGAAGGGACATCAGTGCTGTGCAAGTCAAAGCCACCCAGCCGCTCGCCGGGTCCGCGAGCGTTACCGGAGGAGCGGGGCGGCTTACGGCCGCCGCGCCTGAGAGGAAACCCGCGCTCCCCTCAGCCCGCCGCCGCCGCCGCGCGCTTCCCGCCCTTCTACCCAGCGTGCCCCGCGCCCCCAACGGCTCATGGCGGCGGCGGCGCCCTCCCGGCGGGGGGAGCGCAGCGCGGCCCGGCGCGGAGGCCGGGGGGTGTGCCGCCGGCCGCGCCGCCCGGGGATGCGGGCGGAGCAGAGCTCCGCTCGCCGGTGACGCGTGTTTGTAAACACTGCCAGGCCGTGGGCGGTGCCGGGAGCGCGGCCCCAGTGTCTCCGGTGAGGAAACGCGGATCCGGGCAAAGCTGAGGAAGGCGGTTAGCGGGGTGTTCGCTCAGGATTATTTCGCAGCTGCTGCACGCTGCCCGCGCTCCTGTTGACGGCTGAGGTTAAGGCACGTTTTCTTGGGTTGTAAAAGCAGTTTTGTGAGGCGACACCTTCACCCTCAAGCGGTTCTGGGAGGCGAGTAGTGACCCGCCCCAAACCAGAAGGGAGTAGCTCGGTTAGTAACCAAGATAAAGCCTACAGCCCTAACGCCTCGGTTCGTGTCAAGCAACAGCAGACGACAAAAAGCCAAATGCACGCCTTAAATTGAAAGCATCCCATCCACCCTCAGAGGATAATGAATCAGAAAGCAGCTCTAACTCCTGACACCACAGAAGGATTTTTAAAAGCCGCAGCAGCATTACTGCCTGTTAACTGGAAACGCGAAACCCCCATTAGCTTGCAATCCAGCCTTGCGTGACATATGCTCTTCGCCAAATAAATAGCTAATTAATCTTCACGTTTCTATCTTAAGATTGTAACACCTCAGAGAAAATTGGACCTGATGATTCAAAAACATTTTTAAAGTTGTTACCCACTTCTAAACAACAGAGTTCTACCACTATGAAGTCTTGAAGCATAGAGAAACTGAACCTTAGCAGCTGCAACGCTAACTGTATTTAATGTTGATCATTAGTTACTACTATTAGTTATGACCCACTTAAGCACAATTGTACTGTAAGATTTTTCTTCAAGTTAATTTGCCATTTTTTGCCATTGTACGTTCATCCTAGCTCTTTGCTTGATCAAGAGATGTGTAACAACTCTGTTTTAAGTAAACACTTAGAAGTACCTGTTAAAACCTACCTGAGACCAAATTGACAGCTTTTGCATTTTTGCTGACAGAATAGGTCAGTCCTGCAGCATCACTGTGGAAAGCATCTTCAGGGCTTTTTAATTCTTTGAGAGCTCAGATTGTACTGAATATTTTCTACGCATACACAGCTGTACGTATTTGAATAAAATGATGTAACCTTCCACAAAAACTTATCAAAGGCTGGCACTTCTCTTTTAGAGGAACAGCCCCACTAGAACACCCAAGTCTATTCACCACGATACAAGAATTGTTACTTTTCCATAATTTTGGCCTGAACTCTTTTTCAGTCTCCTTCTAGCACTCCCATATCACATACCTTTATGACATCGTATCATAAATGAACTAAACCTTGGGAAAAAAAAAAAAAAGCAGCACATTAAGCTGCCAAGGTCCAGCTTTTCTGGAAGAGATGTTTCAGGCATCTGGAGGAGGCAACTGCAGTAGTACCACTATACATGGCAGATTCAAGTTCTACAAAAACAGTATTAGAAGTGGTAGTTTGGTTGGCAGAAAAAAGCGAGTGGGAGCAGAGAGTATAAGATAGGGTAGGCAAATGAGTAAATGACAAATTGTTTACATTCATGAAAACCAGACAGGAATTATATAAATGTGAATAAGCTAAATGAAACAGATAACCAAAGGCAAATTAAAACCAATACCAAATGTAAACTAATAAGCATCAATGAGAAAAAACTTACTTTAAAATATTCTTTTCATGACAGAGCATTCTAATTTAGATTTGTCATTTCAGGAGGACAGAAATGAAGCTTTTATCAAAATCAGTTTGGTTTTGGTTTGGGGTTTTGTTTGTTTGTTTTTAAAATCAAATGCCATTCTCTCAGCCAACAGAAAGCCAAAAGAGACACCTATTTTTCTTTATGTCTGTCTTCTCTGAAATACTTCTTACTCTGTCCAAAAGGATAACTACAAAACTAGAAGTTCAGAGAAGAGTTACTGAGATAAGGTATGAAAACACTATTATGCCAAGTTTAAGAAATTGCAACGTTTTTCAGTAGAGACAAATGTTACCAAAATAATATAACAAGGCAAAAGCACAGTGAGAACAACCTCATGTTCCATAAACAGATATTGTAAGACTCCTATAAGATAGAAAAAAGGCTGAATTCAAAGCACACCAAGAAAGATCCTATCAGGAATATGATGACAGCAGCAGTATTTTCATATCCATATAAAGTATTTAGCATTATTATTTTTAATTGTGTAGTGAAAGCCTGAACAACTTAAAATAGTAGATTTTCCATCCCTATTAAAAGTCCTACAAAACAAGGACCACCTTTTTTCTCTGTTTATACAAAATCTAGCAAGAACTGGTCTTGCCTGCAATTGCATTCGTAGCACTGACCTAAAACGGAGCTGCTGGCAAATCTCTTTTTCCTGAATACAGAAACAAGATACTGAAGTACATAAGCCTTGGGTCTGGCCCAACAGATTTTCCTAATAAATCTCACAATATTCAGAATGGTTGTCATATTTAATTGCTTCTTCTATGAAACTTATGAAGTTTACACTTAATCTTCAAACCAGAAATCAAAGCATTTAAAGATTTGATAGAAGGGAGAAAGTCACACTTTTGGGGAGGGGAGCACTTGAACAGTTTCTTCTTTTAAACTAATTTCTCTGTGGGCAGCCAGAGAAAGAAGAGAGATCTACAGAAATCTGGATGTGGTGGGATTAACTGATTATTTTCTCCCAAACTGGATGATGAGAATAAAAGTAAAACACTACATAAATGATCTGAACAACAACAAAAAGCACTTTAAAATAATTTAGAAAAAAATGCAAACAAATGCTCTGCTGGACTGATTATGTTTGAATCCTGTGCAAACCATGAGGTGTTCAAGCAGCCTCCAAAATGGGGGGAGACCAACAAACATTTCTGACAGGACAGACAGTCTTTTCAAGATTCAGAGTCATCTTAACGTGTAGCAATACATAAAGGACAGCACAGACTGGTCTGAGATTACCTTTTTTTTTAAAAAAAAAAAAAAAAAAAAAAGTCATCCAAATAGCAATACCAAAATCCTTTTGACACTGGGAACAATTAAAAAAAAAAAAGTAAAACAAATGTACATCTACTACAAATAGAAAATAATGTTGAGGCAGAAAGATGTCAATTCTAAATTTTCACCTGGGTCATGCATAATAACCATTCTAAAGGTCAGTCCCTCAGGGAAAAACAGAACAACACATGAAGAAAATGGTTCCCTTCTGTGGATATTCAGAATACCAACACACAGTCACTGAAGTATCAAGATTAGGAGCAGAAAAATGAAAAGGAGTCTCAACAGTCAGAAGAACCACTACATGAGGTGTGTTAGAGAACAGCTAACCAACAAGTCCATGATCAGAAAGCCACTGATGCTCAGAGATAGTGATTACTGACAGATGTCAGTCAGAGGAATAAATCTCTCCTCTGAGGACTCAAGTTCTTCAAAGCTCATCTCCTACTCTGCCTCAATTTATTTTGCTAATTGAATTAGTCTGTGGTTAATTTGAGATAATACTCTTCTATTTACATTTCATTCTCAGAACAGGAATGATGCAACAGACTATATTCAAATCAGCAAATAAACACACCCCCTCGTGACTAGTATTTGAAGTTTCTTACCCATGTTCTTGAAGGACATTTATTAGACAGCATTTTGTGAGGCGGCCCCGTTGCCAACAGGAACTGCCTGTTTGGATCATGACAAAACTGAACAAAATAAGAATGTGAAACAATTCACTTGTAATTTTTACAGTTGCTTCAGTTAACAACATACAGTTCTTCATCGCTTGTTATTAAATAACTGAGTAAGATACAAAGACGGGTCAAGGAAGAATGAACCCGTTGCTCAGAAAAAAAAAACATTAGAGGAAAAAAAAATTTTTCAGCGGAAGTCATAGAAGCTAACATGAACAGAAGCATTTATATACATGTAATATATATATACACACAATAATAAATAATATTATAAAAATACATTTAAAGATTTTTTGAGGATGGACTATCGCACTAGAGAAAAAAAACTAACATGCATCAACTACATAGCATAGCATATACCATAGCATCAGCTATGGGACCTTTTGGTCTTATCATAAGCTGTTTATGCAGCCTGAAACTTGCTGAGTACAAAAGCTTTGTAGTTTACTACTGAAAATACAAAATGCTAATATAGCAACCATAAAACCTAAATATGGTGAAAAAAAATCTAGCCATCTTCTAACAGGATCCTAAGATATAAACAAAACTACAAACTGCAAGTAGAAGTAGAGTTGAAAGTAGGCTGCAGCTGAAGTATACGTATTTCCCTTTCTCCCAAGGGCACAAACTTAAAATTGAAATCAGTCAACTTTCACACATCACCATTAACTTTTCTAATTCAAAATATTTTTGCAAAACACTTCTCCCCATAAGAATATTAATTTTAGAACACGACTGTAAATAGAACTGCTACACAAATCCAACACTGCAGACTGCTTTTATTGCCTCGTGGTTGGTCAGTGCTGGTAGATGACTTGAAAAGTTCAACTAATACAAAGCCAGCAGCTCAATGGTTTAATTACTGTGTTGGCAGGCTCCGCTCGTTCAACTGAATTGTTAACTTTCTACTATCAGTTTCAAGTGACTATTTGTATTTTCCCCCATCACATGCCTAATGGCACTTTTCAGTCAAATTGCCTTTATTTTGCTTAAGAACGCTCCCCCCCCCCCCCCCCCCTTCCCAGAAAACACTTAGTAAGAAGCTATTTGCAGGAATCAAACTGATTACTGATGTAAGCACAGTTATGCAAGACTGACCTGTGACAAGTAACTCAGTGCATTTACTTTGTCATATACTGTTACAGAGCTCTCCAGCAATGATTATATTTGCAAGTTTGGGGTCAGTGATGGTATTCCTGTCTGACTGACTTTTGGGTGCGTTTTTTTGTGGTTTACTTCCTCTAGCTTTAAATAGAAAAGTTGATCAATATAAAAGCATCTGTTTTAATTTCAAAGGGGGGAGCTTTGGCCCACTCTCAGGTTGGACAAGCCTTGAAGGCAGCATTATGAATTTAGTTTGTGTTAATATGACAATATCCATAAGTATTGTATTTAGTAACATACTACCTCAGAGGCTTTTATTCTAAGTCTCTTATTCTAATAGCTCCTGTGCAATCAAAGCACGTTTCTGTAATGTCACGTGATGTATACATTCTCATTCTTTCATTTCTCCTCTATTTTTATCAAACAAAAAAATAAAACAAATACAGGTAAGAACATGCTTCCTATAATTAACAAAAGTAACAGTCTCTAATTACTTCTACAGATACTATTTTCCATTCACAGATTTTCAACTTTTTCTGAAAATCAGACATCTGTGATTCTGTCCATCTTTACACAAACCTAAAAATGTAAACACAGCTGAAAATCTCACTCCATTCTTTTTTTTCTTTTCTAAGAAAAGACTGAAAGGCTGTTATTTCCAGTGTAAGAGTTACAGTAATTCCTAAGGCAGGGTTTTAGTACACAAGAGGTGAAAAAAAACATGTACCACGATACAGATGCATACAGTGTGCTACTATTCATCAGCCAGAAACTGTAACTGAGTAAAACAAGATTAGAATGGAGATAAGCAGGAGAGGAGAAAAAAAATCACCAGACATCCAAGACAGGAACACATTTATATCTAATAATTTTTTTTTCTCCAATTCCCAATACAGAATTTTAAATACAAAACTTACCCTCTTTGAGAACTCATGGTTTCACTACATCATTAAAGGCATCAACACCACATTGCATTTCAGAACTCACCTTTGCCATTTTACACAACAAAAAAGATCTGATATAAAAAAGTAATCAGAATTTTAAATAAGTGAATTTAAAACATCTACTAAGTATCCTCACAAACTTTTTTTTCTCTCCTCATTCCAGTTTGTTGAGGGTTTTTGGTTTTTTTAGGAAGGGATGAGGCAAAGTGGGCAAATGAAGGAAAAAAGTTCTTAAAAACAGCCTTCTGGAAGCTTATAAGTTAAACCCTTAATATCCTATTTCTAATGCTCAATAGGTTTTTAATTTGTCACTGAAAGTAGGTATTATTTGCCTAAAATCCCGGAATAATTTGACATAATAGTGAGAGTACCTTGGCTCAGCTTTTTCCTCAATACTTTTATGAATGACTACAAGGTTAAAAGGTATTTCTCGTCACAGATAAATATTTAGCCAACAGTTCAACAGCAAGCTTGCAATGGTCGTGTCATTTCCTGTGCTTGCCACCAGTTCCCATCCGTACAGCACCTCCCGTTGTGCCAGCAGATGTTCGTATGACTAAGTGACAAACCAGATTAAGGAAATGACAGGAATGAAGACAAACGACCGACACCACCATTTTGAGGGTGAGTTGTTGTAGCCAGATGAGTTCCCGTATCCAGTTTACCACGTGGACCCACAAAGTGCTGTGCTATCAGAGGGAGAGGTCGTGGCGAGACCAGAATGGACGCCCGGGAAGGGAAGGGAAGGGAAGGGAAGGGGAGCATAGCAGCTGCATAAGCAGGGCTGCGGAAACGCGAGCCCTGGCCTCCCCTTACACACACGCATCAGACTCCCCTGTATTCCCGTTACCCTGAATAGACAACCTTGCAATAAGCATACAGTCTTGGTATGAAAAGCTTACAGGAACACTATGCGCGTTCACTAGAGCATTTTTAGACTTTGATGAGTGATCTTCTGGCTATGGCTTTTGGAAGCTATCTTAAAAAAAAAAAATCTTATTTCTGTATGTATATTTGCACCAAACTCATCAATCTTTAAATAAAGTTGCCAAATCTTTATCTTATGACCAGACTTTTAAAAAATGCTGATTTAGGACTACTTTAGATATAGGTAGACTACAGCTAAATGAATTACAGAACAATTATGTTTTCTACATGTACATAAAACCACACCTGCTGCTACCTCCACAGCTGTATAATGTATATCAAAGTTCAGAACCAAAGTGCAATCTCTTGAGATATTTGTGCTCAAATCTTGTCCAAGCTCATAGTTGTGAGACCATACTAACATATTGAATCAGGATGTTAAAAGACAAGAAACATTTTCACCTAAGAGAATCAACTCCTGCAACCTGTACTTTCAGCTGCCTTTTTGGAAAAGAAAAGGAACGACAAGTCATTGGGATATATGAAATATGTTCCACTCTATTGTCCACAAGTAGTTTTACCTAACTTGGGATTAAAAACAGCACAAGAAGTGTCAGAGCTGCTCTGTACAGATACAGTTTAACTCATCCCAGATCAACAGCTGAATCACAAGATAAACACTACTGTACTATACTCAAAGCCAGGTTGAGTTTATCATATGATGCATTATTTAAACTACAGTAGGATTTTATTTTATTTTTTGCTACTGAAGATAGCACCTCTTGTCTCAGTGTTACAGAACATTTTCATTTGAAAAATGGGTCACTTCAAGAACTGTTTTGAACTGATTGTTTAAACAAAGCTTACAAACACAGATAAGATTCTTCTGCTGGAATGTCTTCTAATGTCTGCAACAAGGTTAACCATCCAAGAAGGAGCGTATAGGATAGCAAAGGAATTTGTGAAAAGAACAATGAAGAGTAAGAAAAACTGATTTAAAAGCACCAGAAACTTTTCCAGTGCTTTAAACACCATGCAAACTTTGTTCTCTCCTTTGGTTTTCCCTCCTCTACTTTGCCCCAGAAGAACACAAATTACTTTGAGGAGCGCAGACATCTGTCAAGAATAACTGACTTGCAGGTGATCCTGGTTGCTCAAACACATATGGATTAGTTGGCAATTTACGACACAAAGATAAGTCTTGATAATGACGCACATGATAAGCTGGGTCTGTCAAAAGGCATTTTAAGAAAAATTGTAGCCATCATACATTACAGAAGAGATTCTCCACTCTGGTTTAGTTCCAGACCCTAAATTTAGCCCATCACTTAAGCTGGCAAGGTTCCTTCCATCTGAAGATTTCACAGATATCCCAAGGTTGTTTTACTACCAAGGGTGGAGATAAAGAACAGGAAAACACACTAACTTCAAAAAGGTAGAGTAGCCTATCTTGAAAAACAATTACTTTTTTAGTTAGCTTTAAAATGTCTAAAATACATTTTTCTGGCAAAGGATACATATATGCAGGTTTTCACTTAACCTGATAAAAGCCAGAGAACCAATATAACTAAATTAAGTGGCATTGTATCTCCATACGAGATACCCTGATTTTTCAATGTCTCTACTTACTGCACATTCAGAGCATATTCACCAAAGTTTTTTTGCTAATATAAACACAAGATTACAAACACCATATATAATAGTAATCATACAAGAAAGAATACTTAACACAGTATCTGTGGTCATCTCGCTTCAGACCATATCCCCTCTTAAGCCAGAGGAAGTGAGGTCTTTGCAATACATCTTAAAACGTTCTCCACATGCACACACTTTTATTTAGCACAGACAAAGCAATTAAAATCAGTAATTCTCTGTAGTTGTACAATTTAGGTGTCCACATAAGTATATTTTAAGCATTCCCATACTGTCAGGTCACATACCTTAAAAAACATGAATCAGGACTTTGACTACTACAATAACAGTAAAAAAAAGAAAAATAGAAAACAGTAATGCAAGATGAATCTTACAATCTGGATCCTATTTTCCATTAAACAACATTTCAAAATTCTATAAAATACTTGGGAGATTTTCAAAACTCAGCTAGCCAAGGCCCCAAGTAACGGGATCCAAAACTGAAGTCAGCCCTGCTTTGAGCAGAAGGTTGGATTAGATGACCTTCAGAGGTCCCTTCCAACCCACATTAGTTTACAATCTTGTAAAGGAAATGGAGAGTGGGAGTGTGTTTGTATACACAAACACACTTGCCCTCTTTCTTTCTAGATACCCTAGCAAGTCTATAGATAAAACTATGCGGAATACTGCATGTAAAGCAAGATTACAAATATCACAGAGTGGTAGACTGATACTGATATCTTAAATACGCATCAATTTTACGTTTATACACAAGAAGTACAGAAGAAAGTATTGCTTTATGACCTAAGTGAGGTAGCAAAGATGTACGTTTTCTCACACTTAGCAGCTCTATCTAATCTCGGAAGTGTCCAATTTATCTCTTGAATCCTCACCTTCATGAAAACACAATCCTCACTACCCAGAGCTTTGACTCCTGTAGCGGTGAGGAATCTCTCTGGAATTATAAAGGTATGAAATATTAATTGCTTCTGCTGACACATGAGAAAAGAGGGGAAGCAGGCTTGTCCTGAGACAGGTAACCACTCAAACCACAAAAAACATTCAGGTTCACCATTCCTCTCTAACCCACATTTCATTTACGCATCTCAAACTGAAACTCCACTACTCCTACCTTCGGAATTCCTCCTTTGATGTGTTTTCCCTTCTGCCATCCACTGATCATTTTTTTCAGCAGTGACTCATGAGAATGTGCTTAACGTGACACCTTGTTGAAACCTGTTCAGGGTGCCTTGATTCAGAAACCCAAAAGACATGTCACTAACAACAGTCACAGGACATGAAAATTTCTTGAAAAAGTAATGACAAGTATCATCACACTTATGATAGTATTTCATACTATTAGATCTTTCTTACAGACAAATGATCATGCCTTATAAAAGTTAAATTTGAAATTCACTCCCTATTTTACCACAAGATGAAAAAGAGGAAAGAGAAGCAACTTGAACAACATGATCTACTAAGCCTGAAGAATTCAGAATAAAACCAGATTCCCGCATCCCTGTTAACATTCTTAAATCACGTGTCTAGGTGCAGCATTCTGCTTCCTCCTGAACTTCTGACTGTACGATCAAGCCTCATAGACAGGCATTCAAAGAAGAGCTGAAGAATTAAACAGCCATTCCAAATGGTAAGAAAATAGGGCATTGAAACACTATTATTTTCTAGAGTAACCTACTCCAGTCTGTCTCACCTCAGTTCTACCCCCCGCTCCAAATGGTGTCTGTGACTATCTACAAAACTACTTCACAAAGAAAGCTGCAAGAGCTGTTTTAAGTATTTTTTTTGCTCATGTTTTGTAGGGTTTTTTTACTACAAATCACAATATAGAATGGACCACCTTTCCCACATAAAACATGAAGTTTTCATGTAATACTAAGTTCATTGAGCTAAAAGCACAATCATAATTATGGTCATTTTAGAAGATTACTTCTTGTAAAGGCAAAATAATGGAATACGAAGTTAATAGTATGAAAACCGGTGCATTGTAACTTAAGTTCTTTAGCTAATGGCTTGAAATTCAAGTTCCAACACAGAACTTGTCTTTATTTGGATGGAAGTTTCCCAGTTTACATACTTAAATACTCACACTCCAAAAGATTTGATAGATCCACAATTCTAAGGAAACCAACTGGGACAGTAAAGCCACATTACGAACACAAAACAAAACAAAACAAAACAATTCTGTGTTTTTACAGCCACTGTTTGCCTTTCATTACAAACCCATATAGAAAATTTTCTTTTTTACATTACTTAGGTCAGAAACATATACTCGGTATTGCCAAGAACCCAACTATTTTGCTTAGAGTAATTCTTCTATGTGTATATTCTTAACATACTATTGGAACAACAGTGTAAAAAATTTTTATAGATTTAGTTCTGACATTTGAACATATTCAAGTTCATCAATTCCCATAGACCCATAGGTGCACAAAAACTTACTCAGCTGTTTTGACAAAAGCATAACCATTGCTCTTGTGATATTCTTGGCAGAAGTAAGAACGTTTCAGAATCATCATCATTCACTATTCTGCAAAATTTACTGGAAAATACTAATGCAAATATTCTGCTCTACAGAAGTCAGATATTCAAAAGCGTATGTTGATATAACAATGCAAAATATATCATCCATGCATATTATGACATGACAAAAGGAAATTTCTAAAAGTCTACTTTTCTCTTGACTCTTCTTCTGCATGAAATGCTAGTCTAATGGGAGGTTTTGGGGGCAACACATTAGTATGGGCTGACTCATACTATATTCAAGTACTATGCACCAGAATAATTCTACCAGTAATTTTATGTAGTGAGTGCACCTCAACACATCATGCATTTGCAGTATTAGTTTACTTCTACAATAATAAGTTGTTAAATAATATAAATATTTTCGATGTGCATTTATAAAGGCACAACTAGGCTGAACTGGCTGACAAGAAGGTGCTCAAATGCCACGGAAGGGCAGAGCTCCTTACTGAAATAAGCTACTGCAGTCACAGATTCTTCTGCTGATCTTGTAGACTTTGGAGGAAAGCATAACTGATTATACTGAAGGCCAAGTCCTCTTCCCTTTTCACTGCGAGGACATTGACAATAAAAAAAATCTCAGTGAGGAGTCTTTCAGCGCTCTCAGAACTAGTTCACTAGTCATACTTTTTCTGTGAGCCAAACTGAGTCACTTACATGAATGACTGCTTGGTAGTCAAAGAAAAATTTGAAAGGTACAGAGCAGAGAGAACAGAAAGACATGGGAAGTGGCATTTTCATTTTGAGAAAGCTTTTTTTTTTTAAATTGGAGAAGATGATTTGTTGAAGCTATCTGTGCAACATTTGGCAAAAGATATATTGTTAATAAGGCAACATTGAATTTTTACACTTCAAAAGCAACAAGAGAATATTTAAGAGCAGCAATTTCTTGTAGCAGATGAAGTAGCTCATTAAAAAAAACTGAATTTGAGTGTTATGACCTAATTAGGGGAATTTCTCCACAGACAGAGGCTGTTCTGATGTAAGTTGATGGGAAAACCCAGCTGGCTCGAATACTGCAAGATCAAGACCTAAATGCTTATGAAAGTGTGTGGTTCAAGAAAAAAAAAATAATCAGAAGACTGGGAGTTTCTGTCCTTCTGACAAACATATATTGAATACAATCATACTAATTTCACCGTTTCTCAGTTAAAAACTTTCCAGGATTAGTCATACTTAGTAACTACAAAACAACTTCAGAACTGCCAACACTATTCTGTTGAACTTCAGTTACTGAAAGTACTCCACACATTTCATCTTTGTTAGAGAAGAAAATAATTAAGAGGCATCATGTAAGAGCTTTTGTAGTATCAAAAGCCAAAGCAAGAGATCAAATTATCCAATAAGGAAACATATTTAGATTAACAACACAGTATTTGTCTTGATTACTCATTTTTTAGAAGGCACTAACATAACATACTATATAGTCCTGTATTGTTACCCATCATTTTCAAGTGCATCAGTAAACTGCAAGAATACCTTCCAATATGTGGGATATGTTAAATTTGTTCCCTAAGAAAAAGCATGCCAAGAAACACATTCAGCATGGAAGCATGCTTGATGCTGCAACTGGTACTAGAACATTGTTTCTATTTTAACCTTTAATAAAACATGAGGAGCTTTTTCATTAACACAACCTACAGGAAGTTAACAAATTCTGAATAAGCTTGAGCAATACCTATTAGCATTTTGGCTTGTTGTTTCTTGTCACCCTTCACAGAACTACATACAGACTCTCACAGTGAAATAATCCACTCCACACACTTTATTAATGTTAACATAACACAATAAAATTTTAGGTAATTAAGTTTAATGTGCTGTTCAACAAGTAACATGGAATTTCATACTACAACTTACAGTAATTCTTTATAGTTCACAATACCCTCACAGCAAAATCAAAATGGACCAAAAACTGCCCCAGCATTGTTATGCAAGAGCTTGATTTTCTTCTTGCTGGTCACCCTGAAAAGTAACACAATGATAACAGTTACAATATGACATTCAAATATCTAAATATGAAATATGTTTGCATTGTTTTCACAAAGTATGTCTAGCTAAGTACATTCCCCTAATATAATCTTCTAACTTTGAAATAATGGAAAATATTACAAAAATTCCATTTGTGCTTTTGTATGCGCAATACGTATAATCAGACCGACATCTTACATTTTTATGATGTATACACATAGGTTTCACTATAGTGAAATACAGATCAACATTTAGCATTACAATAAAGTAAATTATTTAATTGTCTTAAGACTAACCACTCAATCTTCATTTTCTGTAAGGACAAGCAGTGTTACACATTCACTTTCAAGTTACATTAGTGAAATAACCACAGACTGTGGTTTGTTGGGGGTGGTGAGGTGTTTTTTTGTTTCGGGGAAATTTTTTTTTTGGTGTTTTTTTTAATTAAAAACAAACTGTGAACACTAAAGACCAAAACCAGTACATGCAGAATCTTTTAGTTCAATTAAGAATTATTATTTTATACGTTGGCCAGACTTAGAGAGTCTGAATGCAGACTAGTCAAAACAAAGCATCAAAAATCAATTAGTTGGTAGAGCACAGGAAGCTGTCCTACTAAGCAGGTTATCACTTTTTTTCTTTTAAATGTAATTTAAGTTTTACTTTCCTTCTTGCTAAGAAACTCCTCAGCTGTTCACACTGGTGTCATGGTAAGTCTTCACCATTAACAGCTTGCTGGACTTTTCCTCAAGATTGTTTATTTTCTCTCCAAGTTAGGGAATTACACCTTACAACTGCCTTGTCTGGGCAGTAATCCCACAACTTTTCAGACAACAGATTGCTTAAGAGAAGTTCTGCAATACAGACTCTTGCAAGATCCCACGATTGTAAGAAAAGCTATATAGCAAAAATTGTTATAAAAGGAGTTGCTGCTACCATTTTAGGAGAGACAGGAACTGAAGCTGAAGCCTACCTTCAAAGTCGGGGCTTCCCAACTAATCATTTACTACTGACTGACACCAACTCATCCTACAGGTTTCAGTCTTCCTCACCAAACTGCTGTGACACTTTTGAGTATTTATTTTGTATTTGTATTCTGTTTCATTTCTTAGTGAATTCAAGACACAAACAGATACATTCCATAATCAAATCCCAGGAAAGCCAGTTTTATCATGAGAATCTGTCTCATTAACAAAGGTACAGGTAAAGGAGTTTTTGAATCTCTATCACTCAAATACTGCAGAAGTAAAAGAATCCCGAACTCCCCAAAGCTTCCTCAAAAAGCCCTATGCAACTACTTTGACTCATCATTCTTCAATCTTAATGTCCAAATAAATAACAAACATTAAAGAAAAAACAATACATTGTTTATTATCTGCTTCAACAGTTTTGTACTTGTTACATGTAAACCAGAAAAATAATTTTAATCTAGCTTGGTTAGTATTCTAATGTTAAAGTTGGAAGTCAATAACAGAAGAAGCATTAGAGAGGAACCGAATGTATTTAGAATCCTAACTGGACATGGTTCAGTAACACTTCCCTTTGGCTATGCCCTGCTAATAATACTTTAAATCAGATTTCCGTACATTCTTTTCTTCCTGTGTTAATTCAACATTCCAACTCTTCACAATAGCCAGAACTCAAAAAAACATACCATTTCACCTGGCAAGAATCTTGAAATCCCTGCTACTTGACTCCCTCGCTGTTTCCCATCAACTTAATTCTCTACAATAGTAGCAATCTCTGAAAGCTATCACCATCAGGCAAGACTCCAAAAACAAGACAGAAACCAAATATTAAAGCCACTGATGAAGCAGGTGAGTTTAGGTGTTGTTGCTCCATTATCTTTGATATTTCCAGTTCCTTAACAGTTACTGTTTAGCCAACGTACAACTAGACTAGGTAGTAAAAGGCCTAGAATACAACAGCTGCTCCATGACTGTAAATTCAGAATTTGTTAATAAAGCACATTCAGCAAGACTTTGTTCTTTTCCTGGCCCTTATATAGCAGCACAGAATGAAAAGACGTACTCCATAAGGCCCAAAACAATAACAGCAACAGGAAAACATGACACCCAAATGCCTGGAAAGCAGGAAATACCTGCCTTCATCTCCACCCTTCAATAGGAAATGCAGTACCACACCTTTAAAAACAAGAAAAAAAAAGTATACATTAACATAACCACTGTTCCTTTCTGAAGGGAAACCACTATTTTCTACAACAATTTAGAATGGTGCCCACCCATCTAAAAACACCAAGCTAGTAATTGAGTTTAGTCTCACTTTTAAGACACAAGTTCAGCTACCAACATGACTTTGGACAAATCACTTGACCGCTGTATGGGTATCCCACAGCTAATGAGAATCCCTCAATAACACCATCAATCTACCTCACTGCTACACTGTGAATGAAAAACCAACCCAAAAGCATTACCAGTGATGTGGTCTTCCGTCACTGAAACACAAGACAATTATTTTCCTCATAGAGAGGCTATACAACTACTTCTGGTAGATAAATATGCCCTAGGACGTCTGTCCCATAAAACTCTTTATTTTTAAATCTCTTTATTCTTAGACAGCTGTAATTTCTTAGCTTTATACAATTACCACTGCATACATGCCCGATCATTTGTCCAGCATTTTACATATTTGGTATGATTTAGCATAGGTATCATAAGACTGTAACAAAGCATCATTTACCTTACCTTTTAGGGTAATAGAAGGTTTTTCTCATACCAAACAACTTTTCACAATATTTCTCACATGTCAGAAGGCTGAAATAAGCAATCAATTAAGAACAAACCCTCTGTCTCACCTGTATCAAATCAGTCCCAGGAATTCAATTATTGCTGCACTCCAAACTAAAATTATATTGCCAGAGAAAAATGCTATTTTGAAGAATGTACTTGAATTTGTCAGCTTCATCAGCACTGGTATTTATTTTCTCCTGACCTAGCTTCCAAGACTTCTTCTGTGCCATAGAATTGCTTTCAGAACCCCAACTTGTTCACCTACTAAAATCAAAAGTAAGAAGAATTAAGAAAGTCACAAGCAAAACCACAGTGGAAAAGGAGAATCAGACAAACATGCTACATGCATTACATACTTCACCGTATTAGCGAGGGGTTTGGACACACCATGCAATGCCAATGTAATGTCCTAGGTTCTCAGTGTCCCCCTGCACACATGAAAAGATAGATTTTTTTTAAAGGTCAGATAACTAAGTCATGGATGAAATTACAATTATTCAGTAACACTGTTGTGGATAACTGAAACCTAAATAAAGAGTAATGGACAAGCATACCTATTTGAGGCTCCTCTGATCTCAACTGTGAATGCCTGTTACTGATGACACTGCAGTAAAAGAAATCAGCAGTCGACTGATGGTGCAGTTGCCTCGCTGAGCACGGCACTATTTTTAGATAGGTTAACATATCACTTTGTATGTAATATCACTCAGTCAACAATGAAACATTTTTCTTTCGAGAAAGGTTAAAGCACATACAATTGCACTTGCCTGGAGACTGTACTACTGTAAAAATCTAACTGCTTATTAAAGTGACTAGAATACATGTAAAGTGCTAGTTATTTTCTTGTCCCACTCAGGAATCTTCTATACAATTAAGGAAGGCAGTCACTGAACAAGCAGGTTTGGCTGTGTATACTCTAAGAGTCTTACAAGTTTTCCAACATCTCTCTCAGATTCTTGCCTCGGGACTGGACCAACCATTATGGACCGAGCTGGTTTTAGATAACGTCTCAGAGCATGAATGACATGAGTTTCTACTAACAAAATTAAACGTGATAATAAAATCAATGCAAAATATTCTCAAATGCAAAACATGCAAAAACCCATAGTATCACTAACGTGTCATCTGTCTCTGTTGACAAGCAGTCACACGGCATCTCTCTCTCTTCTTTCACAGTTACAATTCTCACATCTCCAAGGTCAGAACAAACGGAATCTTTAGACAACTGGTCATCATTGTCATACCTGCAAAAACAACCCACATTGTTAATGGAAACATGTCTTCTGCAAAAAAGTTTTGCTTCTATTTCATCTAGACTAGTATTATGTGCTCAACAATACAAACAACAAAACAAATACATAAGCTGTTGCACAAAGGATATCCAAAAATCTTCCATTTTAACAAAATTAGCTGTGTACTTTCCTCTTTTTTATATAACTTCTGCCCCACTTTTTTTTAAATGTCAGCTACAGTCTTTCAAGTATTATTATTAAAAAAAAAAAACAAACACCCGCCCTTCACGTATAAAGAGAATATGCTACTAACGTTCCATCAGCTGCTATTAAACAAGTGCTGCCTGACAATGCTCTCTCTTCTTTCACAGTAATTCTTCTCACACCCTCAGGGAGGGAACAGACTGGAGCTTTTGACAATGGGTCGTAGCTGTCATACCTAGAAAGAAAATACACAGCTGGTATTAACGCCAAGAATTATTTACTTGGTATTAGTAAACAGAGGAGTACTGTGATGTCTACTCACAAGTCCAGTAAAAACCCTGCAACTTCTGCGTCATTTCTGAAATCCAGCTTCTCCTTAAGTGTCAACCATCGGTCAATATGATTTCCCACATAAATCCTTGTTTTCCCCCTTCTTCTATCAAGACTTTGCTTCCTCTTCTTCTTTTCCAGAAAAGACAACACTGGGGGCCTTCCACATCTCTTTGCTGGCAGTGACATTGTAAGCCTAGAAATAAAGGAAAGACTATTTAGTGAGACTCAGAGCAACAGATTAGATACCTCGGTGTTCTGAACCATCCCGGCAGACGCTGACTGCCAAACACCGTAAGCCTTTTACGCCTACGGAGTCAAGAACCTAAACCGCTACAAAGGAAAGCGGCTCACAGCAGAGGCGGCACCCGCCGCTCGGCCGGCCCAGGAGCTGAGAGCCCGCCGGACGACGGCTCCGCTCCCCCCGTCTCTTGAGGAGGCGGCGGCTGGCAACGCGGCCGTTTCCAGTCAGGCCACGGCGACGGGCCCCGGGACGGCGCCCCCTCACGCCGCCCCTGAGTGGAACACCCCCTCCCCTCTCCTCTCGTCCCGCCCCGGCAGCGCCCCGCCGCCCCCCCGGGAAGGCGCTGAGCTCGCTCACCCGCCGCGCCAGCGCCCCGCCACACCGGCAGGGACGAAGATAAACACGGGGCACGTCACCGGCGCGCGGTCACGGCGCGCGGTCACGGCGCGCGGCTGGCGTCACGGCAGCCCCGCCCCCCCCCCCTCCCCGCTCCTCCTGCCGCGCCTTCCCCGGGCTCGCTGCCTCCTCCCGCCGGCGGCCGCTTCCCCGGGCAGCAGGCGGGACTCGGGCTGACGGCGGAGAGCTCACGGGCTTCGTCGGCACGGGCCGGCGGCCTCCCGGTGAACTTGCCCCGCCGGCTTCGCGGCCTGGCGTAGCGTTCCTTCTCTGCGCCTGGGACAAGGCTTGTGTCAGTCAGCAAGGCTCGTTTGCAAAGGTCGAGTACCGGTTCTGAGGAAACCGGTGAAAAGCCTTTTTTTAAATGTTACAACGTCCAATTAACTATGATCGCATCTGCTGAAAGAACGTTTAGGGATACCGAGGTAAAAACCGGTATCTGCAAGTTACTGAAGCCGAGAGGAGGCAGGTAACGCAATACATTTTTGAATATCCATTTAATAGCAAACTCCAGTGAGTGTGTTACAAACAATAAAGAACACACTGTTTTTCCAAGAAACAATTCCCAGTATGAATTGCAAAAGTACCTGTTTACCTTCTGAAAGGCCAGATTCAGAGACAAAACTAGAATTTTCCTCTGAAGAACAGAAAACGTTTGAAATTCGACTTACCTGTTGAAAGGGAAATATTGAATCAGTGGCATAAGGAAAAAGAAAATGCAAAGTAAATTTGGAATCCGTGTTGTCACAGTGTACCGTAACGACAACACTGTACACGGCACACATTCTACCAGCTTCTTAGCACCTCCACACACTTAACGCTTACATACGCTGCATTTTTAAATAAATGACTAAAAAGACAGACCAAGTTAGCTAGCAATATGTACGGATAATTTTCTCTAAACAACGAGAGGGACAATCAGCTTGGAAGATTCACGGTAACAAGTTAGCTTAAAAACTAATAGATGACTGAAGGCTTATAGAAACTTTTATTTGCATCTGCTGAATAACCGAAACAAAATCTTTTGTTTGGTTTTTGTCCAACATGTACATAACTTGAAAATAAAGAACTGAAGAAAAAAAAGCCATCATGTCCTGAAATATATTTCACTATCTTTTATCATTTACAACAACAGTATGTGACCATATTTTCATGACACATTTCAGTGTGTGAGTTAATAGAGAAGTAAGGTTTAAAAGAATTATCACAGCATAATTATAGGTTCTCTCAAAATAGCACAAATTCTCAGTGATACATGTATGTAAAGATAATCCCTTGTATTTTACCCTTTTCATTTAAATATGAGATAATTCCTGTAAAACACATACCTGGTGATACTATTTCCAAGTAAACAGGAGTATTTAAGAGGCTTTTCATACTTATTTCTTCTGATTACCTTCACAAATGTAGGCATTGTCTGTGTAAATAGATTCACATTCCAAATAATGGAACTGTGTTAACCACTAAAAGCTGTTGTGTGCTTGTAAGTTCCTGTTTATCTTGAAATCACAAAGCTGCTGGGAGAAGCAAGGAGGTACTAACAACATTTATTTCTACCAAGTAATTCTGAAATAAAAGCAAATACACAGCGACTCACCTTTTATGCTAAGTCAGTAAGTTAACCAAACTCCTGCTGCTATGCATGCTAGTAAAGTTAAAAATAGCATTTAAAAATAAAGGTGTGTGTCTGTGTTCTCAATAATGAATGAATAGATAAGAAAAAAAGCAAAGCTTTTAAGTTACTGTATCTTGCTGTATTTGTGTTTTTTTTCTGTTCCTCTCATTAAGGAGGTCTGCTAGCCAGTATTAATTTTTCCAGCTTCAGCTGATTCTGGCTGTGTGACAGACACAGCAAGGGAATGCTTTTAATCCCACCAATATTTATATTAATGTTGATTTTACTACTTGGATGTGCATGTCAGTAAGGTTAATATTTTGCCCCTGAACTGTTTCATGGAAGTCCTTTAATAAACATGCATTCCCAGTACAATGAAGCGTAGGTTATAAAGCAGCGGCAGCTGCCACTTAGGAATAAAATTTCAAAGCCAATACTCTAGGCTCAGCAAAGGTTAAGGTTCATTTTCCTCCACAGCAATGCAAAGAAATGTAACTGAGGGCACCAGGTGCAGCACACTGCCTCCTCCTGAACTGCAACTGCAGCCATGAAGGAAAGAATTTCAGAGGTTTATATAGTTCATAGCAGTCTCTCTACTACATTTCTTCAACTTGCTCTCTCCTTTTGCCATCAACTTCTCGCTGAAAATCCTGCCTATATAATCACCTTTCTGCTGATAAATATTTTACTATGCTTCATTAGTTTCCAGAGCAAACATCTTATCTTTGAGCTCCTGCATATTTAGCTTCCAAGTGTAAGCATAACAATAATATCCCTTACAAACTTAGGAAGCCTACTGCCTCCTAATGCATGTAATTTTCAATATAAAATGCCTCACGTTGCTACAAGAACAATCAGTAAACCCAGTAATATGTTTAAATACCCCATTTATTTAATGTTTTATATATATTTGTGAGATGGCATTGAGAAACTGCTCCCTGGAAATGCTAATGCAAACTTCTTCATATAGTAATTTATCTATGTAATGGAATAAAAACCATGCAGAGACCAAGTTTATCTAGCCAAATAGCCTGTTTCCAGAATGCATGGGGATGCTTGATCCTTCATCTGGTATATTCTCCGTTTCTGGTTATCAGTGATTTAAGGACTTTGAATGAAGACAAGAGGGTGAATCCAAACTATTATGTTAGGCAGGGCTGCGAAGACCTACACTCTATGAACTGAATGCCTTTTAGACCCCGCTTAATATTTTGGGCTTCAATAATATCCTACTGCAATGATTCTTCACTTTGCTTTTTGAGCCATTTGTTACATTGTTAGAAGTGTTATTCCTAGGCAAAAAGTGATTTATGACACTAGCACAAAGTCATGTATTTCCATGTTCCAGTGCAATACTGATACCCCATTAAAAAATACAGCGCAGCAGTGATATTAATTAGCCCCCTCCCAAAGACCAACTCTCTCATCATCAATAGCTTTAACCAGTCTGTTTCGCTTCTAACCTGAAACAGAATCAGTGGCAACTATTTAAAAAAAGAGAACCAAGAATAAAGTTAAAATCCTTAATGCTTTCAGAACAGCCCAACTTATTAAGACCAGTATACAAAAGATAGATTGACACAAAGGTTAAAGGTGTAGACTTTCAGAAAGCATGCTCATTTTCAGAACTGAGTTCCCAGTCATTTGGGCCTTCATGATACAGAACAGGAACTACTATATTCTAAGACATTTTAAGAAAAATCAGCTGTACAGAAGTCTAGCAAGACCTGCATTCTCATTGCATCTCGATCCGTGTAAACTACGTAATACAAAAGTAGAATTTCTTAAATTTATTGATCACTGCTGAGGATGATTCATCACATTTAAATTCTTTCACATGAGCTTCATATCTTCAGTCTTTCATCTAAGTTACCATCATATCTGCAAAGAATTAATTATAATTTTTTATATTAAAAAGCAACTAAATTATGCTGTGTAGTACCTAACATGCAATAAAAACTTCCATGCAGAAAACATGAAGTAAAAAAAAAAGTTGAAAGGAACAGTCGAATAAGCAGACTAATCAAACCAATAAGCTGGCACATTTTCACTGGAGAAAACCATCATCTCCAACAATATATTTGTTTCATGTTTCCTATTTTTACCTTCTCTACCTCACCATCTGCTTCTGTTCTGCTTTTTCTTCCAAAAAGCATCCACCTCATTTAGCTTCTTCATTCACCCCATCACAGAATTCAGACTGAAGAGAAACAAAATTCCCAATGTTAAGTCAAAAAAAGGACTACCTATTCATAAAAGGCCTTCTAAAAGTAACTCTGGGTTTTCTTACAATAATTTTAGATCTTTAAGAGAAACATACTGATTCGATGCTTTGCTACACACATCCTCTAAACAACGGAAGTTGAGGGTTTTAGCCACCAGTACCTTTGGATTGTACCTCTGCCTTCAGTGCTGCCATTTTTGCCAAATCTTCCCCTGTTCTTTTGATAGCCAATATTGAATCCCACAAGAGTGAGATACTGTAGCATGAACACTCAAGAATTCCAGCTACTTTCAGTATTCTTCAGCAAGAGAAAGAACTACTCCTTCCATGATGGAAGCCACCTCAGCAATGCTCAAATGAATTGTCTCTCTAGGAAAACTCAGAATACAAGAGCTCCTTAGGAGTTAGCAACTCCTGCAGCACAACTCCTTGAAGGTCCCCATCCTCCCTGTGAGGCTGCAGCTGACAAGCATTACTGATCCAGCAACACAGAAGGCTCTGAAGCAGCTCTGGTCACGAGGACTGGAAACTAACTGCAAGAGCCCTGGCTCAGGGGGCAATCTGGGCCCGATGAATCCTTAAAGTCAGGACAAGCATTGTCAGTTCCTGACTCTGCAAGCAGTTAAAGTACACTTTTTGTGCTGTTTTTTTAACAGTTCTAACTAAATGTAAAAGCACTATTTACTGCACGAACACAATACATCCACATGTTTTAATACTGACATACCGCTAGTTTGATGGAGTAGAATCCCACTTCTGTCAAAACATGAGCAGGTACTACTTAGTTAACTCTGCTGGTAACATTTAGCTGGAAATCTACCCCAAGTGTCACTGAACTACCACTTCTGGTGAAAAATTTAAGACAGCAAGACCATTTGTTTTGCTTAAGAAAACCTGCATGCAAATAAAAACATTCTGGGGAGAAATTCCTCACAAGGACACTCAGCGGGCCCTGAGGAGGCCGCAGCTCCGCCGGTGGAGCTCCCCCACACCCCACAGGGCGGCAGCCTCGCACCGACAACCCGCTCACCCACAGCCCCCGCCGACACCCCGGCGGAGCGGTAAGGAGACCCCCGGGCCGGCTCCGAGGGACGGGACGGCGGCAGGACCCACCTCCGGGACGGCGCCTCCCGCGCTCAGGGGGAAAGGCCGCCCCCACCACGTGACGCGGGAGCAGGCGCAACGCTGATGACGCCACAAAGCCGCTCCCCCCGCCCCCAACGGCCGCCTGAGGCGGGAGGCGCCGTTCGCCTGACTGGACTGAGGCGGCGGCGAAGGGCGCGGGGATCGCGCTTCTCGGGGCGGGCCCTGCCCCGCCGAGGCTGTGCCGCTGGGACTGCGGGCGCTCCCTCGCGGGGGGAGACTTCTCCGTGCTCGACGGGCACCGGTGTCCATCCCCGAAACGGATCTCGCCAACAGGGCTCCTCGCTCCAAGGGGAGCAGGGTCGGAGGGGGAACGGCAGAGATGCCGCAGCGGACAGGGCAGAAATGACTGACGTGAATTTTGCAGGTGTTAGTTAAGAAATACACCGATTTTCCCAGATCACTCAACAGTAGGGTTGCATGTTCCTACTCTGTGTCTGAGTTCACTCAATGAGGCAGACAGGAAGAGGCCTTCAATTATTTACAAAAAGTATTATGAGAAATAAAGTGGAGCATGTATGCAAAGTTGAGGTGGAGAGTGACAGTTTTTCTCACTGACAGCATGAGCAGAGTCAAAACTGAACCCAGCAATGGACTGTAATGATAGAAGGAGTGGGAAATGGAGAATGCTCTTCATTTAAATGTGTGACATGCAATGACCGGAGAGCCTTTTCAGTGCTGGAACCCACACTATACCATGCCCAGAGGAAACAAGTGATAATGAAGAGAGCATATGAAACGTGGGAAACACTGACCAGCAGCAACGCTATAATTTGAATCCCGAGGCAAGTCCCTGGAGGGCCAAAAAGCTCATGACAGACTTTCGTTTTGTGAGTCATTTCGCTGCAGCAACCATAGTCAATTTGGTAAGTGGTATTTACAGTCAGTAGATGTGCTAAAGAAAACTTCTGGACCCAGCTTCTCTGTATAACCCTGATCCTCTGGATCTCAGCTTGAGGAGAACAAGCCCCATGCAGCGCAGGGAGGAGTTTGAGCCAGGTAAGACGTCCTCATAGGGGCACTCAGACCTCAGTTCCCATCCTTGTTCGGACCTCAGTTCCCATCCTTGTGCCGGCAAGGTCAGTGGGCACCGTGACAAGGCAGGAGTATGAAAGAAATAAACTGGTAAGGGGAGGCACTCCCTGTCATTCTGTGTCTGCAGGGGTCCCAGGGCCTGGCTGAGTGCCTGGGGGGGGTTACTAGGGCTGGAGTGGGGGGAAAAAAATATGGAACGCTTCACGAATTTGCGTGTCATCCTTGCGCAGGGGCCATGCTAATCTTCTCTGTATCGTTCCAATTTTAGTATATGTGCTGCCGAAGCGAGCACAAACTGCACAGTCGCTCCTCGGCTATTTCTAGCTCCGAGATTTGGACTCCGTAAGAACAGGGTGAGGGGTCGTGACAGGAAGGCAGACGCTGCCCGTTTGAGCAGACTGCGCACAGTATTTCCCGCCGTGGCGCCGAGCCGGGGCTCTGCGGGGGGCGGCAGGCTGGGGGGCAAAGCGCGCGGCAGACACGGCGGCTGTATGCAAATATGCGCAAAGCACTCTGGGGGCGGGAGGCGGCCCGCGCGCCCCGGCGGCCTCCGCGGCGCGTGGCTCAGCGCTGGCGTCCGAGGTGCGCAGTGCTGCAGAGGCTTCGTCACGGGTTCGTGTCTTAAAAATAGTTTTCGGAGGACTTTAAGGGCAGCAGTATTCAGTTTTTCGCAGTTAGTAATATTGCTATTTTCTGTGGTAACATACCGGTGGTTTTTACTTAAATTAGTTTAATATCAGTTGTCCGTGGGAATATACTGGTAATTGAAATAATGTGTTGTTATTTCAAGTATCTTTCAAGCACGCAGGAGCCACAATAGGGGAGCCCTTACTTGTAGGGAACGCTGAGAGAGAGCACGTTCCTACCCGCGCTGGAGCGGGGCCGCCGGTTCCCTCTGGGCGGGAGGGCGCGGCGGCACTGCGAGAAGGACCGGCGCCGTGCCCGCGGGGAGGAGGCGGGGCGGGCAGCTCCTTCTAAGGCCGGGCGGGGAGGGGTGTGAGTGGCAAGAGCAGAGTGGCGCAGCGGAAGCGTGCTGGGCCCATAACCCAGAGGTCGATGGATCGAAACCATCCTCTGCTAGCCCTTGTTTTCCACGGCTCATTGGCGGGCCCGGGGCGCAGCCACCGACGTCTCTGTCTTCGCTGTTTCTTTATGGGTGTGGTCTTGGTTGGTGTTGCGAGTACGGTTATTTTTCCTAAACCATCTTGACAACATGTAGTGTAGTGGGTGCAGGTAAAGGAAGTACAGAATACACCGCGGTGTGATGCCTACAACCTTTTCTTCTAGTACGATTTGAGGATTTCATAGAATAGTTTGGATTGGAATGGACTGTTAAAGGTCATCTAGTCCCAACCCCCTTCAGTGACGGAAGGGACATCTTCAACTAGATTAGGTTGCTCAGAGCCCCGTCCAACCTGACCTTGAATGTTTCCAGGGATGGAGCATCTACCACCTCTCTGGGCAACCTGTGCCGGTGTCTCAGCACCCCCGGTGTAACAAATTTCTTCCTTATATCTAGTCTCAATCTACCCTCTTTTAGTGTTAAACCATAACCCCTTGACCTATCGCTACAGACCCTACCAAAAAGTCTGTCCCCTTTCAGTATCAAAAGGCCACAAGAAGGTCTCCCTGGCGCCTTCTCTTCTCCAGGCTGAAAAACCCCAAGTCTTGCAGCCTTTCCTCATAGGAGGGGTGCTCCATGGCCTCCTCTGGACCCACTCCAACAGGTCCTTTAATTATGCATAAAAAGCTCGTTGCATATGTTTGTAGTTTTTCTGTGTCTCACCTGTTTAAACGAAACGTTCTATTACCTATACACTGGTCAGTTAATACCAAGAGAGGAAACAATCTGGCAAACTAAAACAATAGTTGTGACAATGGTCCCTACTTCTTCTCAAATATAGCAAGCAAATACTGAGCCCAAAATGCATGAAGGGAAAACGAGTATACAAATGTGAAGTAAAAGTCAGTGCATTCAGTATTGAAAGTCTATATTCAAGCTTTAAATTGCATGATCTGAGAAATGGCTTACTGATTTTGTTTAATACTAAGGTGCTTCTAAATGTGCATTATTTTCAGTGCTGTAAAATGGTGTGATAAATGAACAGTGGAGTTCTTACATAGAATTAATACCTGCAGAATACATGTAAAAGAAGCAGAGCGGATTTGGTGCTTATGAACTTGCAAAAAGAATACTTTTGTCTTTTCCCTTTAAGGTTCCCTCAATAGGAGCGGTTTGGGGGGTCTGTTTAAGCGGTTCCATGGTGTAATGGTTAGCACTCTGGACTCTGAATCCAGCGATCCGAGTTCAAATCTCGGTGGAACCTGAGAGTTTTGCCCACAGGCAGATTTCTTTACTCATCATTGTCATGGAGAATGACTTGAAGGGAAACTTGGCGTTTTTCATGGGCTTTTGGAATGCCATAAACTACTGACATGCTGTGCTTCCTGAAAAGCACGTTGGAAGAAAAATAAGCAACACAATTTTCATGGCTAATTTTTTCCATATTTATTATTTATTGCGGCTAGGTTGGTACATTCTTACACGAATTATCTGAAAAATTTCAGACATGCTATAGTATACTGAAACGTAGGTAATTCTTTTTATTTCTACGCTGTGAACAACCTGTGTGGAAACACAATTCTAAATTATGCATTAGAAAAGCACGAGGCAGTGTGCTGGACTCCAGTGCACATGTGGGGATTCAGTTTATGTATCTGAAAGATGTTCTCCTGCTGTTTTGTGTTTGCTTTTTGACGTTGCATCTTTGCGATCATTATACCACGAAGACAATGGGTATTGCAGAAAGGCAGAATTAATACGAATATTTTGGGTTGCATTAAATTCCTGGCCAGTCATTCAAGATGCAGAGGGGAAAGGCCAGCGGGAACTTTTACAGCGGGATTTGTTTTCTATAGATTTATTCTCCGGCCTCGCGGAGGCGAGTGCCACCACCCGGTTCTATGGTGTAATGGTTAGCACTCTGGACTTTGAATCCAGCGATCCGAGTTCAAATCTCGGTAGAACCTGCGGCACGGCCTTCGCTTTTTCCTCCCCCCTCGTGGACCGGCTTCCACAGCGCCGGTGCCGCCGCTCGGGGCAAGGCCTGAGGCACAGAGGAGCTAAAGGCACGTTAGTTTTGCACGGACAGCATATATCATGAGCCCTCATGGCGCACAGAGGGAAAAACAAACTGCCAGGTCGATGCACAGCGCAGCAGGCTACAGACCAAAATGGGGGTAAAACCCGAGGAGCTGAATACCAAAGGTTTTTCCTTGACCTGAACTGTATCGCGCTATTCCTGATTTTCTTAAATTGAATGAATGGCTATACATTTGACAAAAAGATCAAAACAGACTTTCAATAGTTATTACTACAATTTAACTGGGTCTTTCATTATATTTTTACCGGTTTATATGTATTTTAAGTCTTTTTTGAGGAAAAAAAAAGTCATCACTGAGGAAAATCTGGTCTTCAGTAGACAAACGTGCACAATTTGGACATTATTTTTCAGGTGCACCCAACTATTCACTTGGAAGATAAGGACAGAAATGCAACGATTTCAGAGTGGGTATAATCTCACAGACTGAACTCTGCACAATTTAAATGGGTTTTATCTCTGCTTTGCTGACACAAACCCTCATTATTTAGTTTTCATTTCAAGAGTAGCTAAGGACATCTTAACATCTTGGCTCCCCTTCTCAAAACCTGTCCTTACCAGTCCTTTGTTTACACAGCAACAGGAATATCTCTGTTCTGTGCCAAAATGAAGATCAGCTCCTCCTCTTTTTCCTCTGAGCAGGTAACTGCTCCTTACTGTCCCTTGAAAAAAATGCAGACCACCTTCAGGTGTAGTTACTATTTTGTGAAAGTTAGGGCCCTAACTGTTGGAGGGAATTTATGGAAACATTTGCTAAATTCGGTAAAGAAATTTTTGCCCAACCTATTGATTAAAAAATATTTCCCTCTTCTCTGTTGGGGCTAATTTTCATCCTTTTCCCCAACCGTGTTTGTAGGTATCAGGCTGTACACAAACAAGTATCTTAACTGTTCCTTGTGCATCAGTGTTTTAAATAACTGTAAACTTCAGTGTAACTAGTCAACCCCCAGAGATTGGCTTCATCCAGCAACATCACTCTTCCCAGCTCAGAGAGCTTTAAAGCCACCAGATGCTTGTCAGCCTTGCAACAATTCAATATATTATTTTACAATTCTAGAGAGCAAATTACCATTTCCTACTGTTATTCCGCAACTTTCTCCTTCCATTTATCAGTTTGAAGTGTAGCTGTAATCCAGAATACTCACAAATAGCTGATAAGGTATTACTGTTACAGACAGTAAGTATTTGTGCTAAATTCACCACCCAAGAACATACGTTTAAGTACACTTTGTTTTAAGAGTTAAGCTCTTATATAGAATGAGACAGAATCAGTAGGCAATTCAGTATCAAGATTTATTTAGGACAATTCATGGTCATGCTCCATTTGAATACAAAGCACCAAAATTTAGGTAACTGAACATTATCCAAATATAATCCAGTTGAGACTGCTGCATACAGATATATCCATTATTCTAAGAGATAGCATAGCCCATGTCTGTCCATGTTCATTAACTATAGTGGACAAACACAAGATGCTGTGGCCAAGGCAAACTTACTGGAGAAGGCATAGCAGAAGTACTTCACAATGTGTATCCCGTACTGTAGCAGTCTCAGAATAAAGTACTAGA
Source organism: Haliaeetus albicilla (assembly GCF_947461875.1). Lineage (NCBI taxonomy): Eukaryota > Metazoa > Chordata > Aves > Accipitriformes > Accipitridae > Haliaeetus > Haliaeetus albicilla. The sequence goes on from NC_091494.1 coordinate 33,494,501, forward strand.
ACCCAAGGTATCAAGCACTTGATATGCTCAAGTCAGTAATACCCCAAGACAATTTCCAAATTAATTTAGCGTTTCCAGTTACTTTCCTGCAATCCCTCCAATTTATTTCTTAAAAATCATCTAGAGACAAGATTGTCTCAGCACAACATTCAACTGAGAAGTAAAGCACTATGGCTGTGACCACACTAGGAACTTTTCCCATTGCTGAAAAGGCAGTAGCAATGAAAATTATTAGTTGCCAAAATCGTATCAGGGAACTAAATAATGCTGTAGTTTCAGAAAGCGTGGCTAGAAACACGTATTGTCAATAATGACAGACTTCCCAACTGTAGATTTAAAAGCCAGAATCAAATCTTAGGCAAGTATTTCACTATATATGAAGTTGCAACATGGTTTTCTGATATATGTTAAAATTTCAGTGAAAGAAGGTGGAGGGGAAAAGACTTACTACAGTTAAGGGAAAAAACTTTTTTTTCTTTTAAACTGGCACTTCAAAGAAAAGAGCTTTAAAATCAGTTTTGCTCCAAAAGTCTTATAAAACAAAAGCTGACAAAAAAAAGACAAGTATCAGTCACTGTAAGTCACTACTTATACATACATTCCACCTAGCCACTAAAAGCTGCCCAAGTTAGATGCCTGCCTTGTCTTTCAAAAGAATACTGTGGCAGACAAATAATCTACTAGATATTTACATTGCTACTATCTCAATAGGTTAAAACACTTGAGCAGATGGAAGAAATGGTAGATTCAACTGAAATAGTTTATTTTATGCACTGAGCCACCAGTTTCCCTTGTGGTAGAAGCACAGCACAGTATACTATAGACGGATTTATTTCACCTACTGGCCCATTCCTAGGGTCTCCCACCAGCATAGGAGTGAAACTCTTCAGTGCAACAGGCAAGCATAATGGCAAAAGAGAACATGTACAGCAGTGCCACCTAATCAAGACGAGGATGTTTCAAGTTGTACAAACAGTTCAAGGGTATGTTTTCAGAATAGCAAGGCAGCTCTTGTGTAGTTTAGAGAAGATTTTATCAGAAAAGCAAACAACTTTTTTCATACCATTTCATCCAGTATACGCACATAAAAAAAGTAAGCATACTATACAAAGAACTGAAGCAATATAATTTAAACATGCCATCAAGCTATAAACCATATATACATAGAAACATATGCCTATACAAACAGGACAAGACCACTTTATTACAAGATAATTCTGTTGAAGTTTTTGGAGGAAATCATGACAGATAAAGAAAATCAGACCAAAGCAGTTGGATGTTGCTTCTAGAAGTAATCTGTTCAGAAATTTCATGCAACACCACCATCTTTCTTTAGCAGACATTTATTACAGTTTCGGCTATACATAGGTCTTCCCATGATTTCTGGACTCCCATCCTGTACAGAGGTAGATTTCTGTAGATGTTCTGATATTGCACCACATAAGTATAATGTTTTTATTACAACAAGGAACAACTTACAAAGGCTAATTTATGGGTATAATCTTACTGTGTGCATGTAGGTAGCAGAGTAATCAAATTCATTTGCACTTGAAAGAAAACATCCCTCAAAGTGAAATGTTTTGTTATTTAGGTGGAGGTCCAATTGAAAGCTGCAATTCTATTAACAGCTTCACATTAAGAGAACTGTCTCTTGTCATTCGGGTAACATACTTAAGTCTGTCTCTCTCCTTTTGAGCCTCTGTTGTTTGGCCAATGCAAGAACTTGCATTGACTTCACTGATGCCTTTATGCCATCCACTGTGTTCAAGTTAAATGTGGATTTCAAATACACACAGGTTTTTGCAGTATTAGATCTTACTCATACAAGCAGTTGTAACATTAAGAAATTTACAAGAAGAGTCATTCAAACTGCCTGAAATGATTAAAAAAGCCTATCCACACTTTCAGACTGGAAAAAGAAAGCTGAAACTTTGCTAGCTTCAAACAGCCATTAATTGTGAACAAATTTGGTGCTGCTAGGAAAATCTGAAGAAGTCTAGCAGTAGTTTCTTTTTTTTTTTTTTTTGTCCATCACATTCTGGAATAACCCTCTGCAACATGAAGTTGCAAAAAAGCTTGCATGCAAATACCACTTTAAAATGTCTGTTAAATGAAACCTCTGCGGCATACTTAAAATAAGTGTACCAAAATTCATTATGCCAATGTACAGTAACTTTGATGAGCTCACAGGCATTGCTAAATACTTTCTTCAGAGGCACTCCATGAAGTTATTTTTACTAGAAGTCTGTCAACATGGAGATAAAGATCAATCTGGTATTCTGTGTACCGAAACATGAGAGAATAAAAGTGCTGTAAGTCTGGCTCAACAAATCTAGCAAAGTTGTAGTATGCATGTGCTCACGTGACAGTGCATATGCATGTTTCACCCTCATAAAGAAGCCAAAGCAAGCAGCACCATTCTTCCCAGCTGCAAGTTTCTAAGTAAACTTAGAAGGAAAGAAAAGTCCTCTTTTTGTACCAACCAACCTATTTGGAACTATTTCTAATGAAGGATTGCATTATAACCATTTAGGATTAGCTTCCCAAGTTCAGTTTATATGAAGTATCTTGTTCCTTACAAAATATTACATCAGTAAGGAATGGTGACTAGTTTGGAACTGAATAGTTTTTGTTAAAATATGGACAGAAGGCATACATAAATTCATTATACTTCTCCATATACGCACTTGTCCCTGTAAAGGTTTTTTTTGTTACAAAGGCAAGTAAATCCCAAGTTCCTTCACAACAACTGCAACAATGTTGAAATTCATGATGACTGTTTTCCTGTGATGAAAGGGATTGCATACCTAGGAGTACCAGTAAAATAATCTTGCCTTCTTGGGGGAGCCCATTTTGGGAAGTTAAGGGAAGCCTTCACTTCAGGGAGTAACTTCATCAGGAATTACACTCCCTGCCCCTGGCAGAAAGCGCTTATGTACCTTGCAAGATCATGTTTTTGAATAAAGAAATCCATTATACGCAGGAGATTACACACAGTAAAAGTTAAATGACAATGGCAGGAACCAGGGCTTGCGGAGACTTCTCTTTCTGTTTTTAAAAAGCAATGGTTCTTCACAAATAATAATCCACAATTAGGAAGCATCTCATTCATACACTCGGCTAGTGCATAGCATCTGCGATTGCATAGAATGTTTCCAGTGCTGAATCTGTAACTAACCTAAGCAAATCTTTTGCGAGTTTGATTTATTACCATTTGATATCCAAACTGCTTGCTGTTTGATTTACTGCACTGTATTTGGTGTGCAAAGTTTCCTGGACCTTCTTAGAGTCCATGCCTTCCAGCCAGTCCTGGTACATCTTTTGTACGTGCATGTTGGTTTCTGGAAGCCTAACAGGTATTGCAGCATACACTTCTTCCATCTGGTTAAGCAGTGCTTTATCTGGTTTTCCATCTTCAGTTTGTGCCTGACCTTTTCCATTTAGGCAGCCTTCGGAGAAAAGGGAAAAAAAAGAAAACAACAACAACAACAAAAAAGAGGTAAGAAAAAAGCCACAAGGGTGATGGAGATTTGGTATGAAGAGAAAGTTTGTTAACTTGGAATTCTTTTTTCATACTTGTCTAAAAAACTACCACCCATGCTGTTAGAATTTGTATTTACTTAAAGTGATTCCAGTATCAACATAATCTTAATGTAAATGAGGTTTCATATCAACAATCTTTCTCTGCCTTCTCCATGGTTTTATGATCTTAATTATGTTCTTTGTCTTTCTTGCCCTTGACAACCACCACTTCAGAGTATTTCCTCTGAGGTTTGAAATAATCATAAGAGCCATGCTGTCACTTATTTATAGGTCAGAAGACAGCAAATAACATTGTGGTTAATTTTAGAAAACCCAATCAATTTCTGAGCCAACCCTGCACATGTAATTGGTGTTCTAGCCCATTCATTAAATAGTAAGCATTTTAGATTATTAAGAAGAGAATTAAGAGGGAATGAAATTAAGTCTCTGCCTATAAGACAACTTTACTTTGAGATTTGAGATATATGTGTGGAACTACTGTGGATCCACAATTATTCTTACCTCCTGGGCAGGCAAGGACTTCTACAAAATGGTATAAAAACTTTCCTTTTTTCAACTTCAGAACCATGTTTTGGATATTTCTAAAGCCGTAAGCTGCTGCAAAACGTAGCACTGTCTCACCATCTTTTTCAAGGGTAACTTCTTGAAAGTCCTTGTTCCTGTAAAGATACACAGAGAACATTTTAAACCCCTGCATTACCAAAGGGATGATCCAACTGTGTCAGCTTGTATTCAGATGCTCTAAAGAGAACAGAACAAGTGAGATTAAGTTGAACTCTTCCAGTTTCTAAACTGAGTTAAGCAGAAGTTGGGTTGAATTTTCAGAACAGAATTATACTTAATTTTTAAGGGCGGGTAAGTTATTAAAAAAAATTAAAACTAGCAGGAGCTACTTCACAGAAACAAATTTACAGGTTTATATCAGGTAACTGCATATCAGTGAAAGAGCCAGGTCAGCAATAACTGCATTATGGTTTACTGTACCACCAACTAAACCAGGGGAGGTTTAGACTGGACATTAGGAATGACTTCTTTATCAAGAGGGCGGTCAAACACTGGAACAGGCTTCCTAGAGAGGTGGTCAATGCCCCAAGCCTGTCAATGTTTAAGAGGCATTTGGACAATGCCCTTAATAAATGCTTTAACTTTTGTTCAGCCTTGAAGTGGTCAGGCAGTTGGACTAGATGATCATTGTAGGTCCTTTCCAACTGAGAATATTCTAACTAGCCCATCCTACATAACAAGGATACAGAACTGTAACTTACTTTAATGCTTTGTAAGTGATTTCCTTGACATCCATGCCAAAAAGCTCCTTTGCAGCATGTTTAAAAATGTGTTCCAGGTAACCATCGGATCTCTTCCCATCATGCCTTACTACATCTCCCTCCTTTATTTCATCAAACCTTAGAAAACAACAAAAAGATAGATCAGCTCCAAAATTTAATTCCTTCACTTCAATGAAGTACTATGTTTTTCCCTTTCTCGTCTCCCCCACCAAAAAGTGTTTTATAGCAGTGAGTAACAACATAGTAACATTTTTATTTATTACAGCTTAAAAAAAATTTAACTATTCAGGACAGCAGTAAGATGATGGGGAAAAAAAAGAGTAAAAAATGTAAAAGGATGCAGGGCTTTCCATGTTCAGAAACCTCGAGCAACAGTAATTTATAAGAATGCACATTCAGCACAGCCTAAAGACTTGGTTAACAGCCATTTACTGCTCAGGAGACATTTTTGGGAAAAAAGAAGTAAGTCATTTTTAGCCTGTGAGAATATAAAAGTACTTCAAAAGTTACAAGCCTTTGCTCACAAACAATTCTCCTGCTCCAGGAGCTGTTTGTCACAGTCTGTAACACTTTGCCACTAAAATAACTGTGAATCAGTACGGTTGCAACCAGGCTAAACACTGTACCTTTAAGATAAGTGCTACACTATAGTTCAGGAAAGAAAATTAGTGAGATCATATCCAATGGGCATAGCATTCACCTGGAAGTTCACCTCTCCCTCAGTTAAAAACAGCACTAGTGAGCACAAGTGGCTGTAGTATAAAGTGTACTGGGATGCATGCTGGTGACCACCAAAGACTGCAGCTCTACAGGCTTATGCTCCTTTCTGACAAAGCAGAAATCGATAGGGGTGTGTGGTACTGCTAGTTTCAGAAAGAGAGATTCATCTTCAGATTAGCAAATGGACAGATTATGTCCTTTGCTCTTACATGTAAAAGCCTCTCTAGATATAGTCTAATTACCTTCTTCCAGAACATCCAGACGTGACCTTTCCTGGCCTATGCTGCTAGCTTTTGCCTGAGCAGCAGTCCAAGCACAGCATTCAACCACGAAACGAAAGTGAAAATTACCACAACAAACACCTTACTAACAAAAAATGCTGAAGTTTTAATAATAACAGAGAAATATTTTGATTACTAAAGAGCTGAAGTTTACAAATTTAATATCTCTGTCCCCTCTATGCCATGCCATTGCATCTACTTAAGAACTACTGCAACTTCTGGATTTTTTTTTTTTTAATAACCTTGCCTGATTTTGTTTCATGGTAGGTCTCCTAATTTTAGCCAATGCTATTTGTTAGCATTCTCTAGCTACAAAAGTAATTTGAGAACTCAAACATGAGTTACTTCGTTCATACTACTTTTTTAATACCAAGCACTTTACCACAAATTGCTGCTGTGCTGGGACTTGTTTTAAGAGGAGGAGGTCAAGTTATATAAATTTCTCACAAAATCTACTTTTAAGACCCAGAAGAGCAAAAATTTATGTCATCAAGTGTCACAGCTTGAACCAGTATTACTAGATTAGTCCTTTTAAAAATTATTTTCCAACATAAATTGATCCAATAAGCCAGGTATATTCTGAATAAGAGCTTGTTCTTTCATTGGACAGGCTGATTTAGAAATAAATGACCGTCTCTATGTGATTTATGTCTGCAAGAACTTTATTTATGTAATTCTCATTCTGTGTAGCAATCTCTGGTAGAAGTAATCGTAGGAGCTACACTACAAACACAGTTCTGAAAATGTTACCACTGAACCACTTAAATTTCTCCAGTCTAGACAAGGCCCAAGCAGGATATTAAGTGAAAGCAAAAAGGATTTTTACAAATTTCCAGAGCTTTCTATTTTGTGCAAGAAAGCATGTTTATTGCTCCACTACCACCACTTTGGAAAGATACCAAGTAACATCTGTCACACTTGAACAAAGATCAGTGAGCAGCGAGACCAGCCTTTGTAACTAAGCCTGAGAATTAAAACATGCATGCTGCTTTCTGAGCCAGTCATACAGTAAGTAAACAAAATCTCTTCAATGCTTTGTGTGATTTTCATCTAAAGCATGTTTAAATTTTATCCAATCTTGAAAAACTAACTGCCATCTTCAGTATATAAAAAAAAATTAATTACCATTTCCTGAAAGGGTGCTACTTCTATCAATTCTACATGAACACATTTGGGGAAGTGGAAATTTACTGTCAAGATGCTGCTCCGAATGAGAGGGAAGCACAGAACAGATGGTCAACCCCATGATTGCATCCCAGCATCTTTGTGTGAGGCCAGACAGTTGGAGGGGGGCAGATGAGACTGTTCAGCTTTAGACAAGCTCAAGCATAGGAGAGGTCTGAATGGGGTCAACACCCTGAGACAGTCACACTTACTAGCAAGTCGTGAACTTGATACAGTCAAGTCTAATATTACTGCATTAAAATATACGTAAGAAGCTACACAAATCTTCAAAAAATCTTAAATTTTAAAGGAGTCACTAGACAGGGTTCATTACATCAAATTACCTGCTTTGTATTTAGACAGTATATACTGTTTTATATTACCTGTTTCGTATTACTTTTATATATAACAATGAATATCTAAGACAACACTTTGGGGGTTTTGGGCCACTGTATAAAGGATGAGGCTTTAGTCTACTCAGGCTTTGATGTAGGCTTTTTTTCTTTAAAAAGAAAAAACATTCTCCTGAGAAGTTTTACATTTATGTTGAATATGCTCAAAGCTGTTGTCATTTGTCATCAAAATAAGGAAGCAATCCACAACAAAACTACTTACAAACTATCTACAGCTACTTCAGTCACATCTTTCATAGACACATTTTTCTGTTCCATTATTTGGACAATTTCACCTGTAGGAAAACATATGACATTTTACTTTCAACACAAAGCAAAATGCACATGCTGTGCCTCTGTTTAAGAGATCAACATCCCAACATCTATATGTGCTTACAGTCACATTCTCCAATTCTTACTAGAGTCAGTTGCCTCCAAGCAACTGAGAAGCCTGACACTTCCAGCTCTGAAGAAAAGGGCCTTCAGCTTGTTCCAAACTTTGCATAATGCTATTCGTAGCTTTTCTGTTAGGTTAAGTTTGGAAGATGTTTCTACATTGCAGGGGAAAAAGGAGGATATGTAGTTTGGACATTGAGCCTAAAGACATGAGCCACAGCAAAAAGCCACTGGTGCCATGCATAATACATGTTAGTGTAGCTTCGGCAGCATCCTTCTCTCTCCCGGATGCAGGGTTTGACTCCTTATCCACTTTGTACTTGACCTCTGCATTTGGAATGTTATGAATAATCCCAGTGGAGATTAAATAATGACAAGCAAAACAATGATTTTTAATATGGATTTGCATAACTTATCTTTCTCAAGAGGCTGACAAAACCAAATACCTAAATCTTGTTTTCAGATGAATACCAACTTAGAAGGAAATTATTTTTTGCTTTGCCTTCCCTATACAATACCTATATTACCAGTAGCACAAAACCACATAACTACTTTTAAAGCAGAAAAAAGCCAACCTTACAACTAAAGCAGACTTGAAAAAAAGGAAAGTCTGGCATAAAGGCTCTTCTAACAATAGTGATTCACTTATATCTTTATAAATAGTAAGTTTAAAGAAGATTTAACCTGATGTCAGAACACAATCAACTTCTTGCGAATTATACAAGGCAGTGTAGAAATCTTCCCGCAAGGCTTCCAGTTTTTTGTCATAACAAGGCGCCACAATTACATGGAAAATTTTATCAGGAGACAAGTTCTGTGGAACATAGAAGAGAGCACATGTGAACTCCATGAAGAGCAAAAGACAGCTTGAAGGATGACAATGACAAAAATAGCATCACAAACTCTATGCAGGTAATACTAGTAATCAATCCCTAGCAATTAAAGACTGCTGAACTCAGATGAAGTGATTTGCCAGAAGTCACAAAGCATCAGCAACAAACATCTGAAGTCAGTATTCTGGCTGAAACTTCTCCTTATTCCTTCAGACCACATTTTCTGCAGCTTTTGATTGCCTTCAAAAGTGAATGCAAGTCAGGACTTCAGAATTCTGTTTTCTAGCTGTCACTCACCCACCTTCATCCACAGCAAGTCTATCAATACTTCTCTATCTACATGGAGATACCAATACTTTCCTATATAATGTGGATGCACTTAAATTTAAGTATGATAACATAAAAAGAACACCAACTTTTTCAACATACAAAATTGAGAAGATAAAAAGGTTATTTTCTAGCATACAATGCTTTTATTGATCCCAGATAACAGGGCAATTTCTGTATTATTCTCGTCCACTCCTGTTTTGGCTGTGCTATAGAACTACACAGGCAGCATTTAACAAGAATCTCTTTATCCACCCTGGATTTAATTTTATCCATAAATATCTAAATCCATGTTGCACTGCAAGCATAAGGATTGCTGCCAGCTCACACTGCACCTCATGAAATGAGGTTCTTTGTACATTCTTCTTATCATGCGAACTTGTACAGCAGTAGAGCACCGTTTATTCTTCAAGTGAAGGGCAAACAATTCAGGAAGATGCTTTATCACTTTATAATACACTAAGATCTATATTTCAGTATTAAAGCCCACTAGCCCATCTTTTTAGAAGAGTATAATGGTAAAAATAAATCAGAATCACTTACCTGCTGCCTGGCAAAGTAGCCTTTCACCAGGGAGCCCATGATCTGCTGTGGAGACTTTGCAGTGCAAATGTGAGAGGTCACAAGATTGGTAAGTACCCTTTCAGCATACCGGATCCAACCTAGAATGGCAGAAAAGCACAGATAGTGAAGTGGCACATAAGCATGGCAAAGTGGCAGTGGTTATAGAACAGCTCTTAAAAATGAGGACAACTTTATAGTAGGTAGGACATTTCTGTGTCAGCTGGAAGCCCCACCTTGGGAACTGTAGGAAACTTCAAGGCTCAGTTAATAATGCCTTACAGTTGGCTATCAATAATTCACTGTGTCATTAGTTTTAGACCTACAAGTCACTGTGAACTTCATGACCTATTACACCCTATTTAATGCATAGATTTAACAAAGCAGAAAGAACAGGACCCCAGCTAACAAAGAGTAAGTTGACTTTCTAGACCTCAGCCCTTGGATCACCGGATACTACAACAAATGTACTCTGTTCAGCTGCTTAACTGTAACCTTCTGTTTCCTGAGATTTAATATCCATGCACCCAGCTTGCCTCCTCTAGAACAGAAGAGTCACATGAAAGCATTATCACAAGATGCACATGGATTAAGCCTGGAGAAAAATGGCTTCTTTTACTATTGTTAGAGTAGCCACACCTTCTTTAGAAGCACCCCCACACTCAACCACACACAGAGTAATCAACTGAAATCTCTCTGTATTCTACATTCTGTCTTAGTTACTCAAGAGTCCCCATCCCTTTCACCAGACTGCTTCAGCATTTCAGCTGTGACAGCTACGTATGTTCACACCACCCCCAATATCCAGAGCAGTTCTATTATTCCCCGTCTTCCGGAACAGGAACTGACAAGTGAGCAGATTAAGATATTTAGGGTGTGCAATTCTTTCTTAGGCACTGTAACTCTCACTGAAGACAACAGCCCAGAATCTTTCACAGCAAGGATTCAGAACTTTCTGCTTCACCTACATGAACTGAGAACCAGATACCTAAATTGTGCAGAAGCGTTAGGCCCAGCCTTCTAAGGAAGTGTGTTGCTTTTGGTGCTAAGAAATAGTGAAAAATATCATACTTCAGTCTTTTATCTTCAAACAGATTAGTGTTTACATAAAAAGGGAAAAATTGCTGTGAACTACATGCTGCCCAGGAAAGGTAAAACCTGTAGGTTAATTCTTAAGCTTGAAATGAACACATATGTATAAACATCCGGTAATGTTTAAGTCAGAACACTGCCACAAAGGCCAACAGCAGCACAAAACCAGAATCCAAGTAGTGTTCAGTTGGTTTGTCTCTCTATGGCAGAGAAGTGGTTTCCCAGTGCAGTAAAATTTTAGTGATGAAAATGAGAAAGTGTTAGGGAAACGTGAGGATCCTCCAGCTGTTTAAATATTCCCAATTCTTGTTAAAGTACAGACTTCAAGATTAACAGATGCTTGTCTCCATGGAAAATCTCAAAGACATATATCATCTTCAACAAACATTCATTTCTGTTGTAGAAAAAGCTAGGGGCTATAAATTTACATATCAGGACTGTGCTGAATTGCTAGACTCTGCAGAGGAAGTTTGCTTAATGTCCAACTTCAGCTGGGACTTTTAAGTCCAAGATACTACCTGCAACAAAGGACTTCATTTCTTGGTGCTTGGTACAAAGGCTGTATTAGCACATTCTGCATGATATGTATATCCTATTTCTTAAATGGCTTTAGTCTCAAGTGCTGTCAAAATAGCACATAAACTGCTTCAAACAAAATGAGGCTAGTTTTTAAAAACATTCTGCCTTGTACTTTAGTAGCATTTCTGGAAGGTCCTTCCTTTATACTGCAACTATGATTACCATTAATCACCACAGCACTCCTGCTATGAGGCAAGTTTTTAGAATTGGAATGTTTTAGATATTGTAGTCATAAACTATAAGGAAATTTCACTAAATCCCAAGAGACTTCTGGCAGGTATTGCCTAAAGCCATTTCTTAAATTGTTTCTTTCATTGCAGTAGATGGAACAAGTGTCTAGTAGTTCCAGCTCCACAATGACCATTAGTCACCATTTAATTATACAAGCAGCCTTGGTGAATGAGCAACACGAGGCATTTATCTGCACTTCACACACGCATGCAGTAGCTGTTTCTGCCTACTCATCAACAGGGCTGAATTCCAGAGCCACAGTTACAGGAAGCCTAAGGTACCCAGTTCTTATATCAATGTACCGCTGCACCCAAACAGACTTATACCCTTCATAAATTAATTCAGATTCTCGGCCATTTGTTGGCTTGCATTAGCATCAAAGAACAACAAGAAACCCCTACAAATCACTGTGTAAATTCTTGCAGATGTACTTCAGAACACACTATTTTTAGTGGTTTATCACAAGTAGATCACAAAGATGCATGCTATAAATATCTATGCATTGGTATAAAGTGCAGTAAAACTAAGAAAACTTTTGCTACTGTAAAGCCCCATTCCTGTAAAAGGAAATTAGTTTAGCTGACTGGGACAAAAGCATGTGAATCCTCAGTAGTTATGCTCTTCCTACTTATGCTGTAAGCCTGCCCCACTGACCTTTCTAAGAGTTCACAAAGGTTGGCAATGCATTAAAAATGCTGGCTGGTTCCCAGAGCCAGTGCTTCACGTTGCTTACCAGTTTGGCAAATTAAGGAAGAGAACTGATTACTTTTGAGATATTACATATACAATCAGTAGTTATACTGTTGTACTTTCAACAGGAAACACACACCAAAAAAATTAGCTTACTTTCTTTTCAGAGAGCAGCAGGTGGAGGTAAGAACAATTAAGACAGAGACAATAAAATGCCCTTTTATCAGATTCTGGGACTATATGGGCTATAGTCTTATGCTCATGGTAGATTTTACACCACAGACCACTCCTGCAGAGGGTGGTATTTCTGTGGAAAGTTACACCCGAAGATAAGTAAGAGTAAAGCAGTTATACTTGGGTTCACATTGACCTTATATCCACACAGCTATATAAAAACCATTTTGTGATAAAACACACCCAGTAAACATTTCTGGGACAAATTTATATAATCTGGTGGTAGAGAGAAGGAGAATGAGGAACAGAAAATGCACCCAGACAATTAAAGTCAGGAAACACAGGGAACAGCCTTATTTTAAAGATGACTGATCATGACTTTTTTCTGTAATTGCTGTCAACAGGAAGGAAACACCACGTGCTTTCAGACTGGATTTACAGTGATATTTCGGTTCAGTTTTCCAGAAATGGAAAGCACCCGTGCTTCTGCTAACATCTACACCACGGCAGATAGCTAGGACCATAACTAGCACTGAAAGCAGAAACAATCTTTTGTACAACAGACAAAGACAAGTGCTCCATTAACTATTTTAAAATATTTCCAATGAGAGCAGCAGATAATCTGAGCTCTGTCTCTAGATGAAGAAAATTAAAATTATCTCAGAAGAAGTTCTAAAAGAAATCCTCAGGTTTTGAATTTTAAATAAAACATGTATAACAAGACAAAGCTAAGTAATAGAGGGTTGTTTCAACTTAACAGGTTTTACACACACACAAAAAAGCAACATATAGTGTGTCTGTTTCTGAAGATAAGAGATAACACTAAGATAACAGTACCAGAAAAAAAAGAGACTTTTCCTCTTAATACATACATGTAGTGCCTAAAGCGTAACCCAGATACTTGTACTTTTGTTTGTTCTGTGTGTTCTGCAGTGGAAGTATAATTCAAATAGCAGTATTTAAATCAATGACAACAGCAGGTTCTGGGGATCACCAAATGCAACTCTATTGTCACTGTAACTTTTCTTTAAAGAATGCAATCCACTTCAGTTATTTCAAAGTCAGAAAGAAATATTTTTGTATTTTTATTAGCCTTTTGAAAAGCAACACCATGAACTTTAGGATGCAGTTGAGAGGAGGGTTAGGTGAAGGAGTTACTTTTACCTCCTTTTTGAAATGTCTTTTTTAGGAATGCTTTATCGTACTTAACACTGAAATGACGGTGTGCTAACAAATGGAAAAAGTAAACAATGACTGAATGTTCTACATCTTTTCAGTTGTGATAAGTGCAGGTTCTGTTCATAACAGAACAAGTTCTCAGGTGCAAAGTTCTCAGAAGTGAGACATGTAGTGAGTGAAGTCTGACATGTCAAGTGGGAATTATTTTGTAAGTGTTAAGACATTACCATCTCAGTCATTAAGAGTAATGTCACTTGCTACTTTCCTCTAGGTTTAAGCAGCAAGTTCAGAACTTTGCTTAAGATAACAGAGGTTGTAGTTTAATTAGCGAAGTTCCTGAAATATTCTTTTCAATACGGAAATGCCATGTTAAACTTGGTGGTCTGGACACACAAGCAGCAGCCACTAACTCAATTCCAGTTCTGATTAATTTCTCCTAAGGTCTTATATAAAGCATTAAAAACCTCAGTGCTTCTGTACCTGTTTCATTACCCAGGGATTCATATGCAATATATGCTTCTTTTCTAGAAGTGCTGGGAAATACAACTGACTAATAGAAAACACTAGCACAGGAAATCAGTAGTTCAGGTTCTATATATTATCAGAGGCTGTGGACTACAGCAAGGTTGGGTTTTCTGGTTTTTTGGGGCTTTTTTGTTTGTTTGGGGTTGGGGGGGGTGTTGGGGTTTGTGGTTTCTTTTTTTTTTTTTTTTTTTTTTTTTTTTTTGAAGAGCAGCAGACAACTGTAAGATGCAGATAGGGAATTTATTGCAGCCTTTGTACCTGACTGTGTAAGGCCCTACACTGAATTAGCACATACCTTATCCAGCACAATCGCACCTGTTCTTTGTCTGCATGGGTCACATTTATGGCTGTGGCACCTCACTTACATATGGGAAAGCTGATGATGCTTGTTGGAAACAAATTCTGCTCTCCCAACAGCCCATGAAAAACAGGCCCATCTAGCAACGCACTGAAATGCACAAAGGATGATCAGCGCTATTGGTAACAAGTACTGTGTGCAATATTTGGTATCTCTCAAAAGCAAAGCCAAAATGCTCTAAGTTATATAAGGCTCCCAAATGAAACCACCCTTTCCTCAGTTCCTTGGTAGTTCCAAGGAGACTAAGCTGAAGTGCAGGAAGGTTGGAGAAATCAGTTCTCACCAGGGCAAGCAGAGGCAAACATTGGTAAGGCATGCTCCTCCTGGTTCCTCCGTTGATACCGCTGCACAAATTCCCTCTGGCTCTCCAGGATACTGAAATCAGCAGCTATAGTGGTGTCAAATACATAATGCACCCCTATGAAAGAAAGCAGTAAGGAGAAGTGAATTACTAGAATGTTTTCCATCTCGCAGGCTTCTTTCCAAGTTCCAGGTCTACAGAAAATCTTGGAGGATCAATGGGTATATTCTTTCCCCTCTCCAAATTTCCACAAATAGTAGAGTTAAAAATAAAAGCCATACATTGAAAAGCTGTTTTCTATGTCATGAATTTAAAAGGACCACCAACTTGCTAATGCTGACTAGCAACACTTCAAATAGTTGTCTGCTTCCTTGTGAGAAGCTTGCCAGTCAGCATATATTTGCTTTTTGTTTAATTAAACAGGATTTCGTGACTCCTGGGCTGTATGCAGTGACTCTCGAGGAGGAGCATTCTTTTCAAGACATGCTGCGGTTGCATATCATTATCCACAAAAAAGCCCATCCAGCTAAGAGGCCTATCTTCTAGTGCTGAAGTTGCCTGCAAAGGTACATGAGCATTATCACCAACATAGCAGAGACCTTCTGTCTGCTTATTTGGCAACACACTCCCTACACGCCTACGTAATATTGAGCATGTCCCCACAGCAAGTGAGGCATAGATAATTAACACATTCTAAGAAAACTGGGGCCCACCAGCACTTAGCATTCCATTTAGAGGAAGAAAACATACTGCATATAGGGATGGATAAAAACTATGAAAAATGAATATATACATATGGGAGGAAACAGTTTATAGGCTTATTACTGTCCTTTTCCTTTCTCCCTCAAGTACATTAAAAAACGCCCAAACCTATAGGCAAAGTGTTTTTTCCTTTTTCAATAAAATTTTGTATATAAAGAGCAAAGGAAATACAGCTTTAACATAAAATAGGCAGATACAACAGTTCTTGCATATAATTTCAAATTAAAGAAAAAAATAGAACTGAGAATCTTCTAGAGGTATGTGTCAAAAGGACTGGAAGGCATTTAGGATAAGAATTCCCTCCTACCTCAAGTTACAAAATTAGGGCAAATCTTATTGAAGCTCATGACCAAATCCTCCTTGATTTCTTGGTAGTGAAGGTTTCGAAGACAGCTCTATAATGTTCTTCTATTCTGTAACCTTTACTATGAACAGGGTAATGCCTCCAATCCATTTCTGATACTGGTGCACTGTCATTAACATCACAGAGTGCATATTTCAAACTCTAAACTAGATTGTGCAACAGCACTTTATGACTGCATAACAAATAATTCTGCTGAGGAAGCAAAAATTTAAAATAATCTCCCCTTCCTGCTCCACCATCGTAACAAACCCAAACTTACCGAGACTTTTCAGGAAACCACAGAGTCTCTTGGCTGCATCATTCACAGAGAGATTGAATTTAGCAGCAAAATAAGGCAATGACTGAGGGCATATAGACACTGCCAACACTTTGTGTTTTGAGGTATCACATTTCTGGTAAACAAAACAAAAACAAAGGAAACAAGGTATGTAATTACAACAGGGTAAGGCTCCCTACTTTCCCTCCCTTTTCCACTCCTGGAGTTATTCCTCAGTGTCCTATGCTTCACTGGGCTATATCATTAAAAGTCCTATGAAACAACTATCAGGTTTCCCAAGGGCAGGACAAGATGTTCCTCTGATCCTGTCAGTGTTCATCTCTAATCATCGTAGATGTTTCTTTTATATAACTCAGGGAAATCCATCCCTCCTAGGAAAATTCTGTGGTTGGTCTCCTAATGGCATAAGGAAAGTTAAGAGGCATTCACCTATGACGTTCTAGCAATATGAAACATTCTAGCAAATATGAAAAAAAGCTGTGCTTAAACATTAATAAATAGATAAACTAATGTTTACAGGAGCATGGGCATTTGAAGTTACAAATCCAACCCAGCAAATTACAGATCTGATCCTTTGTTAAGGCTCCTGTGTCTCTATCACTGACTTTGTTGAGGGGAACTGGCAAGGTAGGACCCTCAACAAACCAGTGTTTGTAGGCACTGAAGAACCCTTTGAAAATACCTAAGATGGTGTGCAATTGTAAAGCTCTGATGATGGTGACATTTATTTGAAGATCAATCTTGTGTTTTAGTTGGGATGTTTTCCACACCAGTGGAACCCTTGGAAGACAAACCAGGACTATACCACAGACAAGTCTCACCCTAAAAAGGTTAGAGACCATAGTTTGTCCTTAGACACCCTAAATGCTGTATAATGACCCTTCAAGTAGAGCTCATGACTGCCTGGAAAGCATCTCTCTTGCTCACTGTCCTCTTCTGGGCCTCTGAAGTTCTGATCAAGGTACCTGGCTGCCTCCCTGTTGTAGACTTCAGGCTCTCTTAATAGGACCCATGTGACCCAAAAGATTTCCCCCCTCTTTTCTTCTCTTTTTCTCATGTACAACAACATCATACTGTACGGACTGTTAAACTAGTTCTAAGAGAAATGAATCACTAGGTAATGAATTCTCTTATTTATGACACTTATGTACAGATTAAGGAAAAGCATCAAATTCTGATAGCTTTTGCATATCAAGTAAGGACACAGAAGTCTGGAGCAGAACTAAAAATAATTAATTCACTAGCAAGATCTAAAGATCTGAGCACCATACATAGCTACTAGCTTTCAGAAAATCCCAGTCTCAGCAGAAAACAAGACAGCAATAGAACACTTTTATAATGAGGTAGTTATGTTTTCCAAAAATTTTACTTCTGCAGATGCAGTAACTTTCCTCTAGCATTTAGGTTAAGTGCTGTGATCTTGCATCTCTAGTTCAAAATTATTTTAAGAACGTTAATGTTCATCTTGCCTGAAGTTTTCACTTCCTCTTTGGAAAAAGTATATCCTGACAAATCTTCACATTATCTGCCTTGGGAAACCAAGCTGCTTCATCATTCTGTAATTGCCTCCTCCTCACAGAAAACAGTGTGTTATTGTTTTGCGTCACTTTACCTTATTAAGGTTAAGAATACGAAAGAGCTCCTTCTGATTCTGTTGGAAAACTCTGGCTCCTTCTTCTGATGTCATACAATTGTCACAAGCTAGGCAGTCGCTAAGGAGTATTTTAGCATTAGCCAATGTATGAAATTCATTTTTCTGAGAAGAAAACAGTAAACAAGTATTAAATAATGATTGAGCAATTTTCAAGACCTCTGCAATGACCTGACTGAAGAGCAAACATGCTGTCACTGTTTGGTTTAAAACAAGACAATCCATGACACTTGCATAACATCCAAGATTACTTAAAAGTAACCAAAATAATTTGTTCCATCCTTCTTTATGGCTCTGCTCCTACTATTACTGTGAAACTGCAAAACGTTTAAGCATAAACATAGACCTAACTTTGGTCCTCTAGTCTGTATTCTAGTAACTTGATTTGCATTGCACTTCAGAGCTGACAGTCCCCATCAACTTACCAAGCAACTGAGAAAACTTTCACTTGAATGGTTAAACCTATTTAGTAGCCAGATGCCTCTCTAACAGCAAGATGGCTTTGGCTTTTTATCATGAGGTAAAACATGTAGTCCTACAATTACATTGAACATACACTGTAAGATCAAGAGTTTCATACTCCTGGCTACAACACTGTTGGCAGCTCATCTGTGGGAAGAAGGAATACTTGGATAGAAGTGCAACATAACCAGACTACTTGCAAAAAAACCCCAAAACAAAACACCAAAACCTGAAAAACACAAACAAACAACAAAAATCCCTCAGTTAAGAACCCATTCCCAGGGAAAGTTATCTGTTGAAGAACAGGAGGTGATCTGTAAGTTTGTCTATTATAAAGAATAAGAAGACATTTTGTGCGCTTGTACTATCAAAACTCCTCTTTTCTCATTACACGCTCTGTCTCTGTTTTGAAGACTTCAGATTTTTGACACTCAAAAAGAAATTTTTTAGAACTCCTGTTTTGTGTTTGCATAGTAAGGGTTTTTTTATTTCACCTTTTTTAAAGATTCTCGACTCTCTTGTTATGACGTGTCTACAGGTGTTCATAATTGCTTATAACTGCTTGTTGATTAGTGTTTAGTACTTGAAAGTTCTCTACTTATAACCTCCTTTGGGGTACACAACAACAACAAAAGAACACAAATACGAGTATATTACAATTTTTAGAAAGAACATTACCTCTTCAAAACCATCATTTGAACTCAATGCATCAACAGATGTACTTTGCGTATCATCGTTTTTCTGTTTTTTACTGCATTCCTGAAAAAAAACCATAAAATACATGCTTTACACAAGATATGTTCACCGTTCAACAACATCTTTGCTGAACTGTTTGTATCATTAAAAACTAATCCAGCTCCTTTACGTTTTTTTCAGCAGCCTTAAATCTACATCTTTATAGGCAATGCCTCGTTTTCAAAGTGCATTTGCTCCAGTGAAAATAATTCCTCCGAGATTCACTTGCTTCGTTGGTTTTACAGTTCCGAGCGGTTTTTTTTTTTTCTTTAATCCCGAGGGGAAGATGAAACCGAGCACAGCAGAAGCTGTATGTGTACACGTCGCGACCGCGGCGCTACGTGACGGCCGCGAGCTGGGCGGACAGCCGCGTCCCGACGGTAACGCTGCCGCCCTCCGTGCGCTACCGCCGCCGGCCCGCAAACGAGGAAACGGGCGCGGGGGTGCGCTCCGGGTGCCGGGCAGGCCGGTGACCTTGGAGCCGGCAGCCGAACGCCGCTCCGCCTCACGGGGCAAGCCGGCAGGCCACCGCCTGGCCGGCGGCGGGGGGACGAGCTCCGCCGGCCGACAGCCCCCCCCCCCCCCGCCCCGAGGCGACGTCCCCCGGCCGAGGGGCGCGGGCAGGGCCCAGCTCGGCCGCGCCTCCGCCGCCGTGCTCACCTTTTTGGTGCAGTTCTCGCACTTCATTTGCGATCCCGCCGGCGCACCCCGGCCCCGGCGCGGCTGCCGAGCGGTCCTCGCCGCCGGGGCTGCAGGACAGGAGCAGAGCGGGGCAGGCAGGTGAACCCCCGCACGCAAGCTGCGGCCGCGGCCAGCCCGCCCTCCTGTCCCCTCCCCGCCGCCCTTTGTTGCCGTGCCCGCCTCCTGCCCCTCTTATCGCCCCCGCCGGGCGGTCCCCGCAGCCATGCCGCCCCGCCGCCGAGGCGGGCCGCCCGCCCGCCCGCAGCCAATACGGCCCCCGGGGCGGGGGCGGCCCCGCCGCGCCCCTCACGTGCTCCGCAATTTACTAGTCTGTAATTAACCGACAAACGCCGCCGTCTCTTCCCCGCGGGCCCCCGTCGCCCCAGCCCGTTACGCGGCGCGAGGAGGGCACCGAGCGCTCCCCGCCGCGGCCTTGGAAGAGACCCGGGGTGAAAACCGCTCGGCGACGGACACGGGGCCCCCGCGGGGAAGGGAAGGGAAGGGCCCCCCGGGGGCCGCGGAGGCTGCTCCGCGGCACGGCCCTCTTTCCGCGAGCAGAGCCGGGCTCCCCCACCCACAGCGCGGGCAGCTCTGCAGCCCCCCCCCCCTCCGCCGCCGAGACAGACGCGGCGGGAGAGCAGGGAAACGGGCAGGAGCTCCACGGGGGAAGAAAAGAAAAAAAAAAAAACAAACCCAAAACCAAAGCAAAGCCCCCCAAACCGACCCCAAAAGCGGGGCGGAAGGACGAAGAAGCGGGCGCCGTACCTCGCCGCCGCGGTGAGTTGCGTCCCCGGCAGGCGGAGGCGGGCAGCGCGGGCCGCCGGGCGAGCCGCCGAGGCTGGCCGCAGAGGCAGGCGGGGCAGCCGGCGCCTCACCCACCGCCTTGTCGCCGGCAGGTTCCCGGCTGGGCCCGCCGCCTCCCCGCCCCCCCGCGCGGCGGGGCTCATTGTGGACCTGAGCGTCGTCACGTAGCCGCCGCCGGCAGCGCGCCGCCGCGCGTCCCCGCCGCGGGGCGGGCACGGAGGGACCCCACGGCGCGCGCGCGCCCCGCGCGCCCCCGTCTCCCCCTCCGTCGCCGTTCCCTCCGGGCCGAGTAGGAAAACGGGGAGCGGGAGCATGTGACCCGCCAGGCACCTGCCCGCCGCGCAGCGCGCCCGGGAGCGGCGGGCGGCCCCGGGGCCCCGCCGGCCGGCCCGGCGAACACGCCCCCGGCCTCCCCCGGGCTGCCGGTGGTGATGCACGGCGGCCTCCGGGCTTTGCCTCGCCTCCAGGGACATCGAGTAATGCGATCGGGGGCAGCTGGGTGCAGCGTTTCCCAAAGGCTTCGGCTTCTTTGCAGATCGTTTAAAACGTACTCGGCAGTTCTGTCCTATAAAGACTTTTTTTTCCCCCGATTTTTGTTTTCTCTCGGTCCCTTTTAAATGGAATAACACTGTGGAAGTTACTAAATACAATGTCATTACCATTTTATTTAACCAATATGCTGTGATCTCCCATTTCTGTAACAAAATGCAAGTATCCGTGACCCTGTTCCCAGGCAGGTATCAAACACCCTCATGTATTGCATTATTAAACATAAATATCAGCCTTCCATAACCTCATCGGCCCCAAAGTATCAATTAAGATGTTTATGATTTATGTCAGAGTGGTTGTCTTCCTAAACCTCAGGTTGTAACATTTAAACAGAAAGGTTCAATCCACATTTTGCTCCTCTTTTAACCACCACATTTGAACAGACATATCAGCATACACCTACAGCTGTGCAGAGAATTTTTGCAAGTATAAAATGACATTTCAGAAATTAAACCACGGAACTTTCAACAAAGGTGCAATTTCCTGCCTAAACTGCAACTTTCTTTTATCAAGTGCACCGGGTAAATCCCCTCCTGTTACAAGTAAGGTCTAATGCTTTAATCCACAGGCAACATTTTTGTTAAGCACAAATGGCAATGCTGTACAAGAACCAGAGACAGTCATGGCTGCAGAAGCATGTCACCCAAGGACATAACTTTCTAAATGCTTGTTTCACTGCAACTGTCTGTAAAAGACATCACAATCCAGAGGACCAAATGTTTGTGGATTTGGCTGTTAAAGATTTTACAATCAATTAGTGTTTTAAAAATAACCTCAGAGCAGAACATAAAAATAATGCCTTTTTTTTTTAATTTACAGACTATAGGTGAGTTATCACTGAGGTCAAGGAAATCAGGAATTCCTTAGCTTTACCATAATGAAAGCAAATAGAAGCACTTTCTTACTGCCCATTTAAAGAAAAATAAGCTGATAGTGCTTTACATATACCCTGGAAAAATACCACTAATCCTAGCTTGAGGTAAAAATTGTAATAGCTTTGGTAATCATTTTCTGTGCTTCTGCTATCTTTATTCAAAATGCTTTCACATCAGCATATTAATGCAAGTTTTTTTTAAAAGCACTACAATCACTCCGGAGCAATCCCTGTGCAACCTAAGAATTTGCATTTCCTACAAAATTGCTGGAATGCAGCATTAGCTGACATCTTGTTTCCTGTTCCTTTGGATGAATATTTTCATACTGAAAAGCTGTGCCAATCTCACAACTTATTCCACAAGGATTCAATAGCCATAGCTGCATTGACAAACATGGTGATAGCACAGACGAAAGTTCTAAATTAGGAATGTGTTGAGATTTGCACATAAAGGCATAGCTAAAATCCTTCTGTTTCACACTTTAATGATTATGCTTACATTTATTATCCAAATTTGATATAAGGATTCTTCAAAAGCCATAACAGTTTTGGATACACCTGTAACTCTACAAAGATCATAATTAAAATAGTTTTTTATTTTCCCCCATATGTCTTTATATTCACAATGAAAACTAGGTAACTACATGAAAATTGAAACATTTGTAGAAACATTGAGGACATGTTAGGTACACATCCTAAGTATACCTACTTCACCCTCTGGCTTAGGAATACCTGGACTGAATTAATTTCAATTTAAGAATTCAAACAAAAAAAGAAAGCAAAAAACTTGTACAAACTGAAGAGCATGCAAGGAATCAATGTTTCAATGCACAGTTTAAGATTATACTTGTGTAATCATTAGATAATTAGATGTCCCATTTATTTTATTGCCAAGAGCAATTTCTGCTTTCCATTAGCTATTTATGCCATTTTCCCACAGAACAGCAGATCAATTACCATCAGCACCATGCCTGACAACCTGAGAAGAGAAAGCACCATCCTGTTTTAATCTGCCCAGGGGGAGGTAACAGTTACTACCTTTGCAGAGCTGCAAAGGCTAAGTCAAAAAAAAAAAAAATTCATCACAATATAAAAGCTTTCCTATGTCAACAGTAGGTAGCACTTAAGAGCATTACTTGCTTTTATGGCCTCTCTTGATGTATTTCACCTCCATTGCTACATTTCACATTTATACCTGCGCCTAAAGCTTTTACACCAAGAATGAAATAGAAAACTAAGTATCTCTCTATGAAAACTGCATGCTGCAAACAGCTTCAGAAAGCTTTAAAGGTTATGCATCAGTCCTGCAAGGCACTGCAAGCTGTAAATGCCTCCTCAAGTTCGTGACAGCATATGCCACTCAGCAGCCATCAGAATTAAGCAATAAATCTTAGTTACAGCTGGTAAACATGTATTCCATGAAATGAGTACTCCCCAGGCTTCATACACACTGTTCCCATGGAGGTCAGTGGGGCACCACACAGAGTTCAATGGGATGATCTCATTTGTAACAGGGACTTAGAGCCAATTCTGTCCAGCCACAAAACAACACTGGTTTGGTGACTGTTTCCAACCATTTAAAATCAAGCACACTAGGAATTTTATCCTGGCATGCTAATAAGATCACATGCTTATTGCACAGCTGAATTTCTAAGTTTAAGACCTTGGCGGGTGGTGGGGAGTATAAGGAACAAGAAAAGAATATTTAGGAAAATGGTCTGAAATTAGGAAAAAGGACCAGAAATATAAGTAGTGTGAAACTAATGCAAAATAAAGACCAGTTCTGTTATATCTGCATGGTCTTGGGTTTAGATTAATGACTTAAAAGTTAGAAGTGTATTTACTATACAATGCCTTACAAAAATTTATTTTTATATTATTGAGCAAGAAGTCTACAAATAGTCAATTACATATTTCTGAATGTTTCTTCTGGCAAACAGTTTTTGTTTCTGCAGCAACATGTTTTGGAATTCATGCTGGTCTTTCAGTCCAAGATCAAGCTTTTAAAATGTGTGTCGTCTTCCCACTTTTATTGGTAGGCGTAACGTCACTTACCTACTTCAAAGTGTGGGCATAAAATCCCCAGGTGATTGCAGAAAAAAATGCTGTAAGAATCATTAATCAATAGCAGAAGCTTACACTGATCCTTGCCATATTCCAGTTCAGACAAGTGCTAGATTGTCTGTGTGTGTGGTTTTTCCCATAGTTGCAATAATTTCTAACTTTATAATTAAATTAAGTCATATCAGGTTATCCCACTGTGGTCTTTGCAGAACTGCAGAAGTATACAATTGCTAATTATTTTTGCAGATAGTAACATAAGAATAAAACAGAGTGATACGCTGTGTAGTTTATATTGAGTGGAGGGGACAGATGAGTTTCTTACTTATTTCACTCTACTCAAGACTCAAGAAATCTTTTGTCTTGTATCACACAAAATAGCTTAACATTTGGTTTCCAGAGAAACTGGTTGCTTATGAAAGCTGACTGACAACCACTTATACATAACTTTCTTTCCAGAAGACTCAGCCAGCTGCTTGTTTGGGTTGAGAACACGTGATACTTATTACTTCCTATTTTTCATCCAAATCCAGCAGCTGGTACCTCATGACTCGCAAGCATGCCAATTCATTCTTGCAGTTCCTCAAAGCCTTTTCCCATTAAGACAGTTACACAAAAATTGTAGATCAGTTTGTATTTTCTACTACTTACAGTCAGTTAAGTCTATACCATGGACTCTGAGGGTTTTTTTCCCTATCTTCGAGCAGTTCACTCTGGACTGTTATGAGACACACTGTCTGATCAAAATCTGTTAGTGTTCACCAACAATGATGTTCAGGAACCGCTGAACAAACTTCTACTATGTTATAGCCTTGAGCAAACACTCCAGAGTATGTGGATTTGTATTAGCAAAAAAGCCAAAAATTGAGTATGTCATTCAGGAAGGACCACACTCCTGTGCAACCGAGAGAGGACTGAATATCATTTATAGATGAAGTTATATGTTGACTTACATAAAGGGAATTTAAGAAGTTAAGCTAAACTACAGATGTCTGCACTTCACCCATTAGGTCCCAAAGATGACAGGAGCAGTTGCTCTAATTGATAGAACAGAAACAGCTTTCACATGTGAATGATGTTTAACTGAACTGGAAACACAAAGGATTTTTCAGATGTAGCCTACTGTCCACAACAGGAAAGTCACTCAGTATTTCTAGTGAATTAGAAACTTTCCTCCCCAAACAACAGATTTTCCAAACGCATGCCTTCTGCTGACATACAATTCAAAAAAGTCATGACATTAATATTAAACCTGTAAGATTATCACTGTTATTTCTGCTTTGCAATCCCCCCCCAGTTTTGGAACAATAGCATTAATTTTCCTCAGGGCTCTGTTCACAGTTATAACAGCTATCCAAAAATACATGGCATTCAATTATTATAACCATCATAGCTATCAATGCTGAAAGCTAAAGCTTAAAAAAAAATCAAGTACTAAAAACTTGTGATAAAACATCAATTGACAACACTAATGTAATTAACTTACTACTGGCAAAAAAAAACCAGCACCAGCAGAAACCCTCACACGTGTCAAGAGTCACCTTTGGAAGAATGGGAAACGTCAAACAAAGAAGTCCGCTCTCTGCTTCCATGTGTGTAGTTATTCATGGGGGTACATACCCATAAGAGACACAGCCAGGACAGAGGAATAGTGGCTTTTAGCTGCTGCCACTAGGTATCAAGGTCCCAGTAGCAAGTCTTCTCCGAGCAGCCATCCTGAGACAACTTCGTGACACTGAAAAATCACTTACAAACCTCACCCTACCACAGCCTCCTACCCAAACAACACAGACATGAAGTACTAATGAGAAATGGCTACCGCACAGCGCGGGTGCTCTACAACAGCTGGTGCCCCAAACGCGGGGTACACACTGGCTGCCATCGAGAGCCTGGAGCTGGAGAGACTCCCCGTTACAGAGGGGGGCTCCCCCCACCCTCCCTTGCCCCCCAGCCTGGAGCAGCCGGCAGCCCCGCCAGGCACCGTCGTGCAAGGGGCCATATCCACCTCGCCCTGAGCGGGTCTAGCAAAGTGCCACCAGCTGTGCCCAGTAAAGCTCTTCCACGCAGCTACCCTCACCCTACAGCATTTCACCTCTCTCCTCTACCAACACGCCAGTTTTTGTCCTCTTTTTTAAGACCGTTAAAGCCACACAACTTAAGGAAACGTCGACGCTCTTACTCAGGCTGCAGCCACAGGCCTAGCCACCATCTTGAATGCGGGCGCTGAGCCGACATGTTGGGTGAGGCTCTTCCTTTTCCACTCGCACGTAAAGCCCCAGTGGACGGGGGGAGGAGGGGGCTAGGAGGGAAGGTTTATTTATCCGCTTCCCTGCCCTCACCCAAAATGGCCGCTGCCGCATCCGATCCTCCTTGAGGCGGGCGTGGCACCGGCGCGTCGCAGCGGCCGCTCTGCCCGCGCTCTATGGTTGAGGGCGGCGGGGCTGCCGGAAGCGGAGGCGCCCGGCCGTCCCATTGAAAGCGCCTCCATGCCGTCGCGCTGCTGCGCGCCCCGGGCAGGTATCGCCGGCGGCGGCGGGGGGTGGCGGCTGCCGGGCTGAAGGGGCGCCG
This sequence comes from Haliaeetus albicilla, assembly GCF_947461875.1. Classification (NCBI taxonomy): domain Eukaryota; kingdom Metazoa; phylum Chordata; class Aves; order Accipitriformes; family Accipitridae; genus Haliaeetus; species Haliaeetus albicilla. Next base: position 33,520,921 of record NC_091494.1, read on the forward strand.
GTCCGCCCCGGGGCGGGCTGAGGCTCAGCGGGGTCGCGGGCCGCGGCGTCGAGAGGGAGCGATTCCCCCGTCGGCTTGGCAGGGGTGCGGCGGGGGCCGCTACGGGCGAGTCCCGGCTCAAGCTGCGGGGTTACCCACGCCGGGGCGGCGGGGGGAAAAGCCGAAGTCTGTTTTTTGGCTTTGGCAGCACGCTCCAGATCCTTTCTCTAACCGGGTGCCCAGCGAGGGGGAGACCGGTTAAGTGCATGGGTCTCCCTGGGGGGAAGGCAGGTGCGGGGTTGGGAGGCAAAGAAAATTCAGGCTGGTGCACGGTCCTGGCTCGATCGGTGTTGGTGGTGAAGCTTTCAAGGTGCTTGCTTAGATAGCTTTTGCTAGCTCACCCCCCATCGAGAGCTTGGAGGAAGTATATAAACGTTTATTTTGGTGCTGAAGATCAGTGTAATGTCAAACCCAACAAATTCAAGCAAAATTAGCAGCCCCAAAATACCTCTCTCTCGGTAATTGTAAAATTGTCATAGTAAAACTTCTGTGTTCACTTAAAGGCACGTCTATGACTTATGTTATTAAGCGTAACTTTAAGAAGCTGCTTTGCTTTTTGTTCCCTGGGGCAGGCACCTGTCTTGCAAGCAGCTGCCTCCAGGAGAGACGATGCTATTGACTTTGAGTGTCCAACGTTAAGCCAATACTGGCATTTGCGCGATTGGACTTTACTGAATGAATATGGGGGGGCAGATATCAAAGTTCACATTAATGGGTTTAACTGGTACACACGTGAGTTGTGTTTTAAGTAAGATGTGTTGTTTGTGAAATACGGCCAGATTTCTGCAGTGATCTTTATGTAATTGATAACTTGTTGATATTTTTTAGGTTGCAGGCAGGAGAAGGCTTTGTACATGCAGAAATATTTTCCAGTATATTGAGAGCAACTCACTGGAGTAATTTGAAAATTAAAATTTGATGCTTGACATCCGGAGGAGATAGCGTCTTATGCATAAGTGGTTTTGTCTCTTTTGGTTTCAGATTCTCTCAGATGTGTTGCTAAGAGATTAAAATCAAAGTCATGTGTGCTTTTTATTTAACTGAAAAGATGGCTAAATCTGCTTTATTAAATGGAATAATAAAAAAAAAAAAAATCCCCTGGAGCTTTGGATCTAAACTAGCCAGTTGGCACAGAATTGCGGGAGTGTCATGTAGTATCTAAGAACAGCAAGATGACTGAAGGACTAAAAATCACATGCTTTTCTGTAAGAATCTGGGTGTGCTTGGGCCTGCTCTCTACACATTTTTCATGGTTATTCAAAACCTGTTGAATGTTGGCATTCTTCTGGAAACCTGTTATCATGGGCAGCTAACAACAGCTTAATGCCAACCTCCTACGAACTGGTTCTGTGGGGGAAGAGTAGGCTATTTAATGATTAAAGTACCCAGTCAGTAGAAGGAGTTGGTGTTTGTTGTCTTCAACAGTAAATGAGCTGTTTAATGCTCCTGCAGTCTCCAGAATGCATCACAGAAGTTCAGCTTTATCCCACCGATCAGAAAAGTAGATACCCTTTTAGAACACCTTTTGAGGAAGCCTGCTTAAAACCCACTACCTTAAGTGGTATGAAGGTTGTAACAAAAAACCCGAGCAAAATAGAAGAAGTCTGTGATTAAGGCCAATGTATAATCTGCTAACATTATGACATGATGCTTACTTAGCACATGCTTTCATTTCCTATTGACTTTTACTGGATTGTGGTCTTCATAATAATAACAAGCATCTCTACCAATTTGCATAAGAGAAGCAGTAAGCAGCCTGTCCTTTCCGTAGTGACAATCCTGAACAGATCAGATGGGTCCTCATATGCTTCTTGCATCTCACTCAAATCAGTCTTTACGCTTGTGCTGATAGTATGAGGGTAAGATTTTTTTTTTTTGCGCTGGAGCTCACAATCATGCCAGAATTAAAACAATTTTGTGCTGTAAATAGTGAAAACTTGCTGAAAATGCTGCATGGGATCACCCAGCTCTTTCTGTTTTTAATTAGTACCTGTGTTTTTAATCTTTATTGTTACGTTCTGTCTAGGCTGAAGGCATGGTCTTGTTGAGGAGAAACAAGCATACTTGTTGGAAACTCCTGGTTTTATTCTTGAGTTGGCTTGAATGATGGGAATGCCATATATGGCATTATGTGGCACTAGCACTGCTAGGCTGAGGCTGTAATCCTTGTTGGTCTGTCATCAGGGATGAGAAACCTGATGTCTCTATTGCAGAAGGCTGCATTGTCCTGCTTCAGCTGCCAGGCTAGTCCATCATGGCAGTCTTTGCAGTTAGCAGGTAAAAGGCTATCAAAGAACTTTCCATTGCTCTTGCTGTTTTATTTGTTTGAAATGCTGCATGAATTAGCAACAACATTGTTCCAGGTTCTTGCTTTTCACATTTTCTTCTGGAATCTGGTTGTGATAGAAAGGAAGAGACTTTTACCCCCAAAATGAGAAGTTTCTTGAAGAGTTCAGATTCCTGTTGTTGTTGTTGTACAGGTCTCCACATGACAGGTTTTTTTTCTTTGCAGTTTTTCTAAATGTGCATATTGCTCTTGTGAGAAAAAGACTATGTTCTTATCCTGGACATCTTTTATAGTGTAGATTAAGACTTGGTAAGTCCTGAAAAATGCTAGGAGGGGAGACTGTTGAAGACAACAATGATTTTAAATTCTTACTTATCTGTTTTTTTGTCCAGTGACGTTTCATGAGTCAGACTGGGTTGTTGGGAGTTTCTTCTGAAGATGTACATGTTGGTTGAAAACCGTACAAGTTCCCATCTTCATCTGAAGAGGTCACCTGGCATCCGATCTTGGTCTCTCTTTGTTGGTAAGACCATAATATTCCTCAGTGTATTTCAGAACTTGCTTTAAGGGAAGGGTTTCACAGAATAAATTCCTGAAAGAGTCTCTAATGAGAGATGCCTGTCTTTCAGGCAGTCTTCTTTCAAAAAGAGGAATCTTCATGCTTTGAACTTCTCCTTTAGCATAGCCACTAAATGAGTCTGAAGTCTCCTCCTCAGCATGGTAGTTTCACTGTGAGACTGATAATTTTTCAGTCTTTTATCTGCAGAACCTCAAAGGCTCATGGACAGAGAATTTTAAGGGAGTCCTGAAACATCAAGAAAAGAAAGTTTATTATATGCCATATACCAATATAAATGTGAAGGTTCTGGAGGGGATGCATACTTACACTGAAAAACATCAAGGTTTTCAGAAATGGAAAAATCTGCAGTGGTGCAATGCTGGGGTTAGATCTTGCGTGTGGTTGACAGTGAACTCTTAACGGCACTGTGTGTATGAAATAGGAAGTTATACAGGATGTTCTGAAAGGCATCTGGTTTTAAACACTAAATATGCAGGGAAAAAAAAAATGGAGTGGTGCTTCTTAGGACCACACTGAGAGAGCTGGTGGGGAAAATGTGGCATATCCTGCTTTCCAGCTGAGTAGTTCCCATTGCAGTAACACTACAAGGTTGTCATTGCTTTCAGTGATGTCATCTTGTCAGACTCTCATTGAGACAAGATGTTTGCAGTTGCAGCAGCACTCTGGGGCATGAGGCACTCTTCCGCTGCTTCCTCCTCAATGGGAGAAAGGGAGCTGGCAGCTTCTGACACAACTTTCTCGCAGAAGCTTTCTTCTGGCTCCACAAAGCACTTAGAGGGGAAAAATAACCGTTGTAGTGTTTATGGTAGCATGCTCAAAGTTGTACTGCGTTTGAGAGGAAGTATGGTGTAATGGCTAGATTGAGAGTCCCTCTGAAGTTCCGTTCCTGATTCTGTCATGACCTTTTATTTCTGACCTCAGCCCCTGTGCTTTTAGTGTCTTTGCAGAATGGGAGTTTTTTTATACTGATTCAGAGAAAAAAAAAACCCTGAATCTTTCATATAGTGATCAATGTTGCAATCACACTTGTCCCTTTTTTGAAAAGTGATGAACTTTTGAATATTCATGTTTTTCATCAGGGGATTTTAGATGGTTTGAGCTGCTTGTTTGTCCTAATTCTCTTCCCTCTCATCCTAGGAATAGCCTCCATAGGTTTGGCTGCTGCTTATTATAGTGCAGGTAATGGCCTATCATTTGTTTTGAAGAATTGTTTATGTCCTGTCGATCTGTTTTTCATGCTGATGACTGTTCTCTGCAGCTTCTGTCTGGCCTTACAAAGGCAGCATAGGTACCTATTGCACTTTGTGGCGTGAATGTTAAAATCCAATAATAATTGTTGCCTGCGTATGACTTACTGTGTTTTAATGTTCTATTTGTTACTCAGCCTCCCTTTCCATTTGCAAGAGCATTTTTAATGATATTTAGTACTCTGTGGCATTTTGTAGTTTCAGTGGGTTTTATAAATGTGATTAGTTGGTCATCACAGCTCTCTTGGGAAGATATGTAATGATTGTTTGCCACCATAATGAAATGATTACCTTGCCTTTGATGGAAGTGCTCTGTTTCTCTGGAAACTGTTAAATCATCACTAGCAGAGATTACTCATAAAGACACCTTTAGAGAACAGACAGCTACTGCTGCTTCCTGCCCCCCCACAATAGAGCAGACTGCACCAAATGCCAGGGATCCTTCCACCTATGGAATTTATCCTGCAGGCTGTCCTGTGATTCTCTTGCTGCATCCTGTTAACATCAGATTTTAAAACTTAATAGTGTGTAGGAATATGCTGTCACTATAATCGATGTATTTTTATTTAAAGAGCGAAGTCCAGTGAAAGCTGCTTGATACACCAGCCGTATCAGCCTTTTTTTCTTAAGAAATTGCAAGAAAGTTTTCTGAAACAATACTGAGCACAGTTCTACTTTGCCTTCAGTAAAAGCCTGAGTAAGCAAATTGCTTAGGCTGCTATATGTAAACATTTCCAGGACATAAAATGCAAATGTTTGTTTGTTGACCGGTCCAACTGCTTCCTTTTATGAAGAAACATGTTTGCTTCAGTGAATTTCCATTTTCCCTTGTCCTCTGCAGCACAAATATTTGGTGGTTGACAGCAAGTTGAGAGTTTTGTGGATGCCTTGTAAGATGCCTTTGCTTTTAGAGAAGAGAAAGATCTGTAGTGATGTTAACAACCTTGCCAATAATTCATATGCTTATAATTCTGCATGGTTTGGAGCCCAGTGTAGATGGAATCTTTGAAAAATATGTGAAGAGTTTCTGTATTTTTATCCTGGGAGAGAGCTGTAAAATAGCTTGGATTACAACTAAAGGCAAAAATGTTGCATCAGAGAAACCTTTTTCCTTTTGTTGCCTTTAAAGGGAGCATGTTGCTTTTAAAACTAACTGTTTGAATACCAGAGAAGGAAAAAAAACCCACCTGAATTTGTGCATTTTTTGCATTGTTCAGACAGCTTGGCATGGAAGCTCTTCTATATGGCTGGGTGTTTCTTTGTGGCAGCACAGAATCTGGAGCAGTGGGAGGTAAGATGCTGAACTCAGGAAATGAGGTCGTGTGAGTTTAGAAACAGTTGGCAGATGCTGATTCCAGCAGCCCCATGAACTTGCTCAGTCCAAACAGACAAGTTATGCTTTTGGTATTGAGGAAACTCTTTGGGTTGCTGTGCTAAGAGTAGAGTTAGGGCAATAATTCTTTCACTACACAAGCATGAAAACGTGAAGCTAAACCTAAGAGTGCTTTTTAAGGGGAGACTTGCCCCAAAATGTTTTGTGGCCTTTTCTTCCTCTTACATAAGAGGGAGAGAGAATAGCACATTCAGCTGCTACAACATGATTTTGTACTTAGCTGTTCCAGCTAATGACAGAAGGACCATTAAATAGAGTAGCTCTAACCTTCCAGGCTACTCAGCTGTTTTCCATTGGGAAAACAAATGGTGTTTGTGAAGCTGGTTTATAATCTTGTGGATGTTGATTTGTTGAGAGTTGGACTGAGAGCAATAACCTATTATATAGGCTGGTCACCTTACTGACCTGAGTTGTTATTAGAATAAGCAACCCACACATATGAGACATCCTCTTTTTATTGACTGGCAGGGATATTTTAAATGTAGTGTAAGCCTGGCCCATATAGCAGCACAATACTGGAATTTTGGTGGAGTTAGTGACTGTGTTAGTGAAAAGTGTAACTAGAACTTATGTTCACTGTATACTTATCCTGTAGGCCAAATGCATACACCAAAAGGGAAAATTACAGGAGCTCCAAGTTAGTGTTCAAATTTGATTCCAGGCAAAATTTGTATTACATAAGGAATGTGGAAAGAGGGGTAATGAAGCCAACTTTAACTTCCTTCTAGAAGGAACACAGGAGATATGGTAAAGTCTCTGTTAAAGCCAGGAGCAAGATTATGATTTTCACAGTCTAGTAATAGAGAAATGTCCCTAAAATAGCTACGTATTTTTCTTTGTTAGCAAGATTATTTTCCTATGTAACTATTTTACTTTGAAGCATAGCTACTGATGGTGTTTTTAAGAAAATCTTGGGTTTTGTTTTTCAATTTTACAGGAAGCTGTATTTGATAAGAGCAAGGGAACAGTCTGCCTGAAAACATTCAATCTTTACAAAAAAATACTGACCTTCTCAAAAGGAGGCAATGAACAAGGTGAGAAAGCAGTATCTGTGGTAGCAAACGTGGTGACCAGACAGAAGAAATGCATATATGCCCATTTAATAAACTTCTCTGGAGTTCTGTACTTAAATTACATATGTTTCCAGATCTGTTTTGTTCCCAAGCAGCAGATGTAATAATCTGCCTCTCAGGACCCAAATGTTTTTTCAGGTTAGGCTGCTGAATGCATCTTGTTAGTTATTTTAACCCAAGGTAACTAGGCTTACACAATGCTTTCCATAATGGTTTTAGCCATTCCTTTGGGATGTTAATGTGCAGGTTTACATTTCCCTTGGATAGCCTGCTTTGCAGGTAGGACTGGTGGAAAAACTTAAATTTTGGATCAAGGAGTTGAGATTTCTGTAATCTAATCTGGTTTTGGTGGCAGGCAAATCTTCAGATATATGCAAGCAGGCATGTTTTATCCTGCAGATACACAATACGCATTTAAAACAGCATATTCAGTAGGCTTAGCTTAATGCAGTATCTTATTTCTTTTGAGCTTCCTCTCAGAGTAACAGAAGCTGAAGTATAGTATGTGACTTGGTTGAGTCACTGTGAGACAGGAGCTCCATTGCAGACTAAAGTAGGATCCTTTTCAATGTCAGATTTTTTTTTTATTCTGCTTGCTAGTCTAAATCAAACCAACTGTCAATATGCTTAGAAAAATGACAAAATTTGGAATGTCCTTAAGCTGAATTGGTTTTTAGACAGTTGATTTTGGAGATGGAAGATAAAAGATGTGGAGAGAAGGATGTTTAATATTTCTGAACTTTTCTTTAGGGTATGTTTATATGTTGGGGAGCTGAGCACATCTCGTCCTGAGAGGTTATTTGGTAGTATCTCTTTCAAGTACTGTTAATGTGGGGATGCAGAGATCAGCAGATGTTCTAAACAGTTAAATCTTTCAGTATTTGCTCAATCTCAGTAAACTTACCACCTGTTTACCTACTCTGTACAGAAAAATAGTTAAAACTGTCATTAAAGTAAGTGGGAAACATAAGTAATAAACTAGTGGTCCCCAGTTCCTGGGAGGCAGTGTAGCTTGTTTATTAGGGCCTATACCAGCTAATATGTGCTGTAGTCTCTCCTTGTTTATTTTGCCTGAATAGCTCAGCAATTGTTTGCTATTGCAGGACTGCCCTGGTTGTATGGGTTCAGAGCAATAGTACTCAAGAGCACAGAGTCCCAGTCATGGAAGTCACTAGTAGCAGTGCTGAAAGTTTACTGTAATGCTAATAGACTGCTTTGTTTCCACATCTGTTTACAGTAGTGGCTCTTTTGAATGAGATCCGAGATGTGAACGTGGAAGAGGAGACTGTGCGATATTTTGGGAAGGGTTACCTGGTTGTGCTACGATTTGTCACTGGATTTTCACACCCACTGACTCAGAGTGCGGTGTTGGGCTGTAGAAGGTGCAGTGTGGACTTTTTTTTTTAATTAGAGTGTGTAAGGTGGGAAATACCAGTCATATGGGACAGTAATTGCCAACTATTGAGACTCCATCTTAGCTCCATTTTCATACTTGCTGATATGACCCTGTGTTAATTCAGTTTAACTTTTTAAAATGCTTTCAGTTGTGGGTATTTGGGTAACACCATCTCCCATCAGAAGACTGATCATATTTAGATACTTAAGATCCCTTTTGTGCTGCATGTCTGCTGTGGTTACCTTCACTAGCTCAGCTGTGCAGTGGCACAGGGGATTAAATCTATTTTGCAAACATTTGGTGTATTTATCAGTTAACAGAGGATTTATTTTAAGCATTAATAATAAGGAATCTTGCAGCAGGGACTGTGGGAAAAGGATTGATTTGTTGTGATGTGGAAGTAACAGCTTGGCTTGATATGTCTGCACAAGTGGGATGCTGTCAGCCATACTCTATGCCGTATGTTGACTGGTCCTTCAAGCAGTTATTCTCAAGAATTAGCATGCCTGTTCTTGTCTTATGGACACCACAGTTCCTCTAACTCTTACATTGCTTCTTCTTTTCCACAGTGATGTGGAGGCAGTTGCCAAACTCATTACTAGTTTTCTGGAACTGGACAGAGTAGAGAGCCAACAAGATCTCTCTCAGAGCAGCGAAACAGAGGCTAGTGATGCAGATGAACCACAGGATAAATATTAATAGTCATCGTGAGCTGAAGAAAGCAGAGGCTTTCAAACATCTGGAAAATATACTGATTGTTCTTCAGAGAAAGAAATTCCTCACAATCTTGGCCATGGCATTTCTCTACATGTGCACTTACAATGGGACGAATCTGTCTTGGGGCACTTTTTTAGTGCTAAACTGCTTCAAGATCCATGCTTCCAGTCTTGCTGTTGTAGAGTCCAAAGCAAATTCTGTTTTATTTGTTCCTTTGCCTCAGTTCATGCATGTGGACACTGCTGGCTTTTGAACTTCTCAGCTCATCAAACATGTCTAGGAATAGTTATTTATTAATTCATGGGTTTGAAGTAATTTATTGCTTTCCCATTAATGAACTGGAGATACAGATGTAAACTTGCACTTATTGCAAACATCTGCTGCAGGTACAGTATATGAAATGTAGAAGAGCTGAATTTGTAACTTGTAACACAATGCTTTGAGGTTTTTCTTGAAATGTTATAAATGACGGAATATATTGCTAAATTGGGTTTAAGCAGCTTAATATATGCAATTAGGTGATGCTGAATAGTGGCATTTTTATATTCTCTACTACTGACTTGACATTAGATACCAGTGGAAATTAAAGTTTGAGTGACTGTTTTGGAATTGGAACCATCAGGTTGATCAGCTTGTTACACTGTCTTACTTCTCTTGGACTTACCAAGGAGCCATAAATAGTAAACAAAAAATGATCACGTTGACAATTCAACATCTTTGCAGTGTTCTAGCTTAATCCTGTTCTGCTTAACTTCTGGGCATAGGCTACCCCAAGATAGAATAACCTTTTTGTAGATGTCAACATTTACTATTTTAACTGTGTATTTAGAAAAGAAGAAAAGCACATGTGTTTCTTTAGGTAGGGAAAAAAATAATGTCAAACAACATGGTAGTCTGGATTTATTTAGTATTTCCTCACTTGAAATGATACCGAAGTGCTAAATAATAATTTTTTTTTAAGATAGCTGGGATAGATCCAATGTTTGACTTGTGCATGTTTTACTCCAGGTGTGTACTGTCTTTGTTCTGACCAATGGTTTCACAAATAGTTAAAATATGAATTTTCCAATATATTTTTTGAAGTAAAAGCTACCTCTGTTAGTCAACATGTTCTGTCTAGAACTAAAACTTCATCATGCCTATATCAACATGTCAGTGTAAGAAAAAAGTTGTAAAGAGCTGAAAGTTCCTCCAACAAGCTCCTGCTTGTATTAAAGTTCACTAGGTTTAATTTAGGAATTTTATGGTCTTAAGACCTGAATTAGAAAATACTTGCACAGTTACTTCTAGGACATCTGAACAGGGTACAAGGTAACTGTGTGGTCTGCTTTCACATTTGGCCAGCAGCAAATGTCTTCTGGCAGCGGTTTCTTCAGGACTGAAAAGAACCTGCATTCTTGTTTCAAAGCACTCTACCTCTACAGAAGAGAAAGCTATGAAAAGATTTTGGCAGAAGCTATATCCTGTTGTGTGTTCCAGCTATATCTGAAACTAAGCACATGCTTATCTGACCAAAGAACAGGTGGTACCAAGATTTTACTTCCAGCTGTTTAGACCTAGTATGTGAGCTGTGAGGCAAAGATGCTCTTACTGTCAGTTTGAAAGGGTAATCAAACTGTAACAGGGAGATAGCTGTTGATGCAGCTTGACTGCAGCACAGAAGTGGGTCTGTTTCTATTAAATAAGAAACTTGTAATCACATCAGCAATTAAAGCAGACCTCTGCCAATAGACATGCTTGTGAAGTCCTCTGAGTTGGTGGGCTAATTGTGTGGCTTTCAATCTCTCTACCCCACGTCACTGGAATTGAGAAGCTGCTGTGTACAAATGTGGGAAAATTAGGTTGCAGGCAATTAGCTAAATTTGGCCTTTATTCTGAAGCACAGCTGTAAGCTAAGAATAATCATCAAACCTGTTTAAAAAAAAAAATTGCAGGGTGTAACACTTTGGAGAGTTCTTCATTTAAATCCACTGTAATATATACCCTAGGTGACACTCATTTTAGAGAGAGGAGAATGAGATTGGGAATTGGGAGAACTCTTTTTTTACCCTGCTGTGTAAAATGAGAGTGTCGAGTGTTCTAAGGACTTACAGTAAGAAATACTGAAAAAACTAGAGTATTTAGTGGTATAAAGTAAGCAGAAGGGCTCTACCTGCAGATAACTGTTGCTTCATAGCAAAGATGTTAAGAGGGAGTATGTGGTACGGATGTGCATTGCACTTACAGTCTAAGCCCATGGATTTGACCGTGGATGAAATGGACAAAACTACCTGCATTCCATTTTAGCCATACTGGGTTTCTTTTGTATTTCCATGAGAGCTAACATTCCGTGGAAGACACAAACCACACTGTGGTTTTCCAGTCAAAAATCAGCTTTAGAAAGGTACGTCTATTGATCTAACCCTACACTGCATCATGTGCCCTGCTTCTGCTGACCTCTTTTGTACGTGTGGCTGGCTATATGTGCTTGATGTTAGTAATGTGTATGCTTATGGACTATGCAATATCATTATACAAAGACTAAAACAATGTAAGGAAAATGGAGAATCCCTAGAAAGAGGAATGACCTATAGTAAGATATAGCTTGAAATACATTCTGTGGAATAAGTTGCATTTTGAGTTGATGTCCAATGATCGTAGCTTTTAAGATGTTCTGTAGTGTCCCCCCTCACACCTCAGTATCCTACTGATGGTAGACAGGAGAGGATGACTGCTGGCATGCACTGTGTGTCTAGCAGGAGTATTTTGACTCCTCAGTCTTTCACTTGGAACAGCTGATGTAATGCTCTCCCGTGCCATTTCCATTTTGCATTTGGCAGCTCTGTCGCCATACAAACTAGAACAGTTTCAAATGGGAACCCAAGTTCTGTAGACTGAGCTGATGTGAAGGGGGACCGAGTAGATTCTCCAAATGCTGTGGGTTCTGCCTGCGGGCTGTATGTTGGGCACTGCTGACTGATGCATACAACTGGAAGCTTGTGATACCGATCGACAGTGCTGGTCAAGAATGTCTTAACTTGGCAATTGGATGCCATACATGAACGTGTATCACAGGCTGATGTGTATTTCTCTTGATCTAAGTTTTGAGCTTCCTGTCTTCAAAAACTTTGTCTCTTGTACTTGGGAGACGGATCAAGATTTTCATGTTTTGCAGTAACTGTATGCATGGAGAATTAACTTGCAAATTGCTGTTAACATGGATTTGGCTACAGCAATGTCTGTGGACTCCTCAGCAATGTGATGCAGCTTGAAGAAACTTTTAGAACAGCAGGTGCTAACTCAGGAGAGGTTCTGTTCTTCCCTCTTTCCACTAGTCCTCTCTCTGATCCTCTTTTCCTGCCACTTTTCACCATTTTACTGAAGGCTTTTTCAAATGGTTTTCCTCACTTCTCTTGGGCCTAGCATGTTGAAAGGCCCAGTAAAAGTAGCCTTATGTGTCCCTGATGTAAAAAGTGGCTTGTACTAAAAGGAATGATGTGAAAGACTAGTTTTGGTTAGGAAATTAGATACTCCTAGAGGAGTATTACAGATGTATTTGTTAAAGTTTTTGCATCTCAGGCTGTCTAGTAACTTGAGACTAGACAGCTGTAGTTTGACTTACAAGTGATTTGAAAACCTGCATAAAAGACCTTAAGTTAGATCTAACCCCACTGCTCCATAAAGCCAACACTTTCTATTATGTCCTTTTAATATAACTGTATCATAAGTGCCATTTGGCAGATGCTTCAGCTTAAACTTGAGTAGCACATCTGAAGTTACTTCCGTGTATGTGGCTGGATGGGAACATAGCCTTAGCTGTCATACTGAACAAAAGCAAGGCTGTCTGGTGTACAAAGGGAGAAAATTGCATCATCTAAGCTATAATCTAGTATTCTGTTATTTCACAAAATGAGATATTCCGGTAAATAGAATCAATTGTGCAAGTCTTGAAGAAAATCCAAATATTTATACCATATAGCTGAGACTTGACTCTTGTGCTGTATTTATGAAGTTACACAGATACCAAAAACTACTCCGGCTTACATAGTAAAGAGCGCTAGTTCTGACGCTAGTAGATTGCTGAGAGGCAAAAGTACATCTGGAAAATGTTTAGAAATTGCTTTTCTACTTTTAAATTGCAAGTAGAATTTCAGCAAGGCCTTGTATATTGTCTTTTTTAAAAAGAGGTCCAACTGATAAAATCAATTTTGATAACTTGTTTTGTGTCACTGTAGTCTTTTTCTATTGTTTTTAATTAAAATGTATTAAAATATCGATGGCTGTCTAAATCACTTGGCATGGACCTACTGAAGGAGTTAATGGGGGGGGGGGAGGACAGAGTACAGGAAGCCCAAATACCTAGCTCCTTACTGACCCTGCTTGTACTTTTACAGCAGTCCAGCTTGCAGTTTCATATAACCTAATATAACCAACTCTTCATGGGTGAATATATTTACATTTTCCCCCCTTTAAACCAAACCAACATGGCACATGCAAAACAAAGGCAAGTTTCCACAAACGTTTTGAGTATCAAAGGATTTATTAAAGTAAAATAAATTAAGATCTTGTTTAGTTCAAGGTATGTGACTTCTGTAATTAAGGTATACATAGCAGTTGATTTTTTTTTTTTTAGATAAAAATCTGCATGTGGATCTACTCCTGTAGCTCTCATTAAATAAGTTAAAGATTTGTCTTACGCTGTCCTTGTACTTTCTGTAGCTAGAGCTATGCTCTTTATAATAGATTGTTCCAAGAAAATTTCCATACTTATGCTTCCAAAATAAGACTTTCAAGAAAGCAATAAATGAAGCAAACAAGTACAGAATATTTTGAATATTCATGGTAGTGTACTTAACTACCAGACTTCTGAATTATTTTCCCTTGTGGTGATTACCTTAATGCTCCATTTAAGTCGACAAAATGTATTGCTATACATTATTAAAAGGTCCACATTAGAGCAGAATAAAACTTAGCATTTTTCCCTCATATTCAGTAGACTTGAGTCACGCTTCAAATTTGGATGAACCTGCAGTCTCAGGTTTTACATAGCAAAGTAGATGCCTTAAAGTGACTGGGATGGTGCTTTTCTGTGGGGGTGAAACTATGCTTAGCTTTGATGATGCTTTGGTAAAAAGTCAGGAAGTCCCATGTGTTAAGGCACTTTTCCCTCAGAGTCCAAGTGTTACATCCACTATTGGTAACAAGCCCCTTTTCTGGAGCTCCATCTTGCTCTGTACTGTGATGGTACATGTCCTTTCATGCATCTGCTGTAACCTCATAAGCATCTAGACAGCGGTTCCTTGCTCAGACTCCTGCAAAAAGCTGGATGTTAAGTTCCTGATCTCAAGCTAATCAAAACTGGATTTAAGACTGATGGTTTTATGTATTTCAAAGAGTGAAAAGGTCCAAAACAAAACCTGGAACAAATCAACTGCTATATGCTGTGGAAGGACTTCACGGAACAGTAGGACGCATCCCTGAACATAGCTGAAAGATGGAGGAGTCACAGTACAAAACATATGGACCTAAAGCATGTTTAAAGTATCCTAAATCTTTCTTTTTATGGAAATTGTGAAGGGAGGACACCTTGGCTACTGACTAGAATTGAACTTGTAGAACTTTTCCAGGTCATTGTTATGTAAGAAAGTCTATTACAAATACTGAATTTGGAAGAAACTAAGTTTTTCTCCTGCCTTGTAATATAGCGGAGTTCTGACTCACTCCTGCATTCTGTTATGCAAGGGGAGCAAATCTGACTTACAGGGCAGGTGATTTAAGGCTCAGCAATGTGTTAAGACAGGAAAATTAAAATAGAGTTGAAGCCTATTACACTAATAAATTCCTTTATGCCTTCAGGTCACTTTTGTTTAATCACAGTTCTTGCTTCAACTCTCAAGATGACAAACTAGCTATATGACTAGTTGCCAATTTCCACTAGCCATGTTCTCCCACAGAATAAGACAGACTAATTTAAATACTCCTACTGTTGCGCTTTTATTGCTTTATCTAAATCATCCACCACTTGCTGCAGCTTCTGTAGGCTGGGGTGGACATTCTCTTCCAACCACTCCTCTACAGTACACTTGTGGAAAACTTGCTCCATGGCTGCTTGGAGGTCTTGCACCACAGCATTCCACTTGGAGAGAAGACTAAGCAGAGATCAGAAGGAAGAAACAATCACATTTGCAGGTGAGCTCTGTCTCAAGGGAGGGCTAGCTTATTGGGCCTTTTAAAGGGAGTACTGTCCTTAAAAGGACTTTACAGGAAAAGAAGCATCTATTACAAGAGCTCAAAGGACTTGATTTTGTGCAGATGGCAAAAGGTTTGTGTTTAAGTACCGTAAATCTTGGCACTTTTCTCATGCAGTGACTTTTAAAGTACCGAAATGTGAGCTCAAAAAACCACTATACTCATTTTAAGTGTAACTGAAACCTGCTGTGAGACTTGTTGGGAATTTAATTCTGGTTTCTATCAGGAAGAGTGGATGCAGTTGGATATTCACCTTATCACAGCAGAAGTTGTATAAAGTAGCCAATCAGCATAATGTCTAGGACAAGTTCTGAAAAGTGCATACAGTGACAGGGAGCAGGGGAAAGGGGCCTGGTTTTATTCCAAGCCCTGCCTGGAACCTGGCCCATGGTGAACTCCTACACTGCGGCTAACAACTGCTGTAAGATGCAGCAGGTCTATGCAGGAGTAACTCCATATACAAAGGAGAGTTTTTCGGAGACTGATTTTGTACTTGTATTCAAAGAATTTGTTCAACAGAAGGCAGACAAAGCTAAACATGTTCTTCTGTTTAAAACTGTATTATGAATACTTCATATTGTTTGATTTCCACTGATGCTTCTGAAATAATAATAGAAAGAGGCAAGGACTCAAAACTATACGTACTTGAGTGCCCCAAGTATGACAGACTTTACTTTCCCTATAATGCAAAATAGGTGGTGTTACCTTACTGCATCTGGCTGAAAGTGATGCATTATTATAGGATGAATAATCTTCCTTTTCCTATGGTAGGGGCTGAACCAGCCTGTGACATACCTGAAAATGGATGTTAGTATGAGCAGATTTTGAAACAGCAGCGACATACATGTTTGTAGGCTGACAGGGAGGTGATAGAGCTTTAGCTGAACTTCTGCACAGAGATAATGCTTAAGGAGCAAGTAAATTTAAGTCTACATATCCTTGGAAGTAGCTTGTAAAAGACTGTTCCTGGCAAATGAGAATAACTGATCATCTGTTGTAATTTAAGTTTCATTTCAAGCTCCTTTTTTTGTAACCACACCATTAAAAAATTTCATTTTAACTTTAACAGTAAGATTTAATTCAGCAAAGAACTAGATTCTTGAAATAAGGCAGCACATAGTATTTAGGAATTCTACTGAAATACTTTAAATTTGCATCTAAATATTATGTTCTGCTCAAGTGTCAATATATAGGGATGCAATGCCTGAAGTGCAGAGCTTGATGTTTAAATCACTTTGCTGGAGTTATGCCCCATTTTGAGATGATACAGCTCCAACACTCCTGCAGACAGCCAGAGAATCAGCATAAACCTTATTACCTGTTCCTCTCAAGGAGCTCATCCACTGATGACTTGAGGTAGAAACTAACTTGCGTCACAAGTGTAAGGATATTGCTCCCAGGAAAGGTCCCCAGACTTGTGCTGTCCAAAGAGGATCCATTAAGTTTCTGAACTTACCACGCAATGAGAAGCATCTGAATCCTGCAGCTGGAATTTTACCTCATGAAAGTATCAGTTTCCAAGTTGGACATTCCCAGGAGCTTTTCCACATTTTCTTTAATCTTTTCAGAATAGCCACCTGGCAGAAGACAGTGGAAATAAGTAAATGGAGCCTAAATAACCAAAATGCTCATAGAAGAGGGTTTTTCTGGAGTACTCTGCATTGGCTTAGTAGTTCTCCTTGGATGAAGATGTTTTAAAAGGTAAAATGGAAATAGAACAAGGAAAAAAACTTGGGGGTGGGAGGAGTACATTGCCTTTCACACAATTGTCTTGTGCTAGGTAAAGCACTTCCTAGCTATGAGTTTTCCATTCAGGGTGCTGAATATTTTTAGTGCCTTAATTAAAAACAAGTAGGTTGTGGTTTTTTATTTTGAAAACAAGAAGTGCAGAAAGACAAAAATAAAAATTCTGTTGGCAACTGCCTGTAAAGAAATCAGAAACTACAGGATGTATTTTACCAGACAGGGTACTTCCTAGATCAATTTTAAGAAAATTGGTTAGTTAAAACAACTTTTACATGTAATTAGTCTCATTTATATACCAGTAGTATTTCAAATCAGTTTCGAAAGCAATTCAGCTTCCTAAATATTTTTTTAGTATAAGCACGAAGAAGTTTGTGACCATTTGCGGGTTAGAACATAATAAATTATTAGTATACTATAGCTATTTTTAAATACTTAGGCCAAGAGGCTTCTCTGCTCCTGTATCACAAACATGCAATATGTAAAATTTATTGTTCATAATTCAGACCATGATCAGATAGTCAAACCACCTCAAAATACAATAAGCCTGTGCCAACCTTAGGGCAAGGTCACTTCACTCTTGTGCTAGGCATTAGCTGAGAGAGAATAAAGTTGTCATTGTACCATTCTTTAATGCCTGCAGACATACAGCCAATGATGGAATTGCCACAGGGAGAAGCTCACACAAAACGGAGAAGTGATCATACCTAAATAAGAAAACATTAATTAGACATTTAGTATGTTCTAACAGTAAAATAGGTGGGAAGTTTTAATATTTCAATCACTAAAATTCAGAAAGCTTTACAAACATCAGTTTCTGTCTCAGAGAAGGGACCTTCTATCTCTAAAACGCTAAGTATTCCTGTTTACTAGTAAGAACAGATACAAACCAAATTACTTTCTCAAGCCAAATTAGGGTCAGAAATTGGAGTTCAGCTCTCTGGTATTCCCTTAGACCTCCTGGCTGTTGCATAAAAACCTTTTACTCCTTCATTACGTTAACAAGTTCTCTCTTATGCAACTTCGTTCTATTTGAATTCACATTAGACATTCAGATATACACCAGGCATTAACTATGCTGTCTATAAGCAGTTCAAGGTGGCACAAAGTACATTTAAGCCTTCAGACCCAATCTGCTGTTGTTGGTATCTGCCAAAACAATCACTCCTGCTGATTAACGCGGTAGCAGTTGACTGGAACTCTGAAATCCACCCTTCGTGGCTGAGGCCCGGCGGTAACCAACAGGAAGGACTGCAGGGTTGCAAAGCTCCCTTCTAAATCCCCAGCCTCCTTGTACCTCTTGGGGAGTTTTTGGGTGGAAGTTTGCTTCCACGTGATCAGAACAATTTAAAAGGATGTTCGTTACCTTTGCCAGCCGGTCAGCGCGATACCTTCAAGGACATCAGCAGGGATACTGCTTGCCACTTCCAGCCATTGAAGATGGTTTTTTAAGTGGTGTCCAATAAGCGTTAGAGACTGATTCACTCCTGTAGCTCCTTTAAAAGCACTAGCAAACCACACCTTGGAGAAGCCGCATCTACGATACTTCTCTATGAGATGCACTGCAATAAGACACAAAAGAACACTTACAGGACAAGTTTTTCTCCATTTTCGGCCTTGACTGTCATGCTACAATTAAGAGGAACCCAGGTCCAGTTACAACAGGCTGCTGAGCTTTGTCCTGTCAAATTCTGATCATCAGCAAGGATGGGAGATTTCACATCCTCTCCGAGCAACCAGTTTTGGTGACTGCCCTCCTATTTTCATGTGCCCAGTTACTATATTCCATTCCCTTGAATTGCTAAATTGCTTCAATGCTAAGAACCATGGGCATGTAGCAAGCATGCACATCATCAGATTCTTCTTTCAACAAAGGAATATTTGCATGCATGTTAAATGCATGATTGGAGCCTTTAGGAGTTTTTCCTCTGAATTCTAGATGTATGAAGCCTTGAAGCTTCTTTTGCAGAGCTGTCAATACACAGCTACCTGCTCCCACTGGTTTATAATGCAACGACAGTTAATGTAACAGTGCTTGTGAAAAACCTCTCAATTTCCCATCAGTGATTCCACAGCCCTATTGAAAAGAATTGAGCAGCAGACAATGCAAGTCCTTCACAGGAGAAACATAAATAGAAAAAGAAAATAGCAACTATTATGTGAAATCAAACAAGGGCTATGTTTATGCTACTAAAGCAATAAAAAGCAGTTTAACAAAACCAGAAGTTTTTGGCGTCCAGCTAAGGTATGTTTTAATGATACCATTTTGTTTTGGCTATTTTGCTTAACAGGTAACAGAGCTCTTTGCTTCTAAGCAGCTCAGCAGAGAAGTACAAACCTTTGCCCTCCACATCGAGGTCTGCTGCATAGTCCCAGATCATTGGCTGCACAAGCTGTGGGACCCCAGACTCTGAAAGGAACAGAGGTCGTCTAAGTAATGGAAAACAGACAGTTAAAAGTGAGAACTAAGTACATATTACTGGTGCAGTAGCACGTGACTACAACTAACTATGGCTTGTCACTAGAATTCTTTATTTACAGTTGAAGTGCACCTGGGCATTTTCAGCCTGGCCAGGGCTTTGAACATGCAGGGTCACATGCCAGGAGCCACTAAGTCCTTAGACATCATGAAACCACTAATATGGATCAGCAGTGACAATTCATCAGAGATCCCATTCACCCCAAGCCCATCTCGTTCTTAGTCCCTTGCATCTATCGGTATACCTGCTGGGTTGAACCGGTGGAGCGGCAAACTGCACGCACAAGATTTCAGCTAAATTTGAAGGAAACATTCACCCTCTAAGTCAGAGATTGTCTGAGCTGTGTATGCACAGAACTTAGCTTTTCAAGATGCCTTTAAAGTACAAATAAAGATATAGGTTTAGCTTCAAATCCCCTTCAAATCCCAACACCCTGACTAGTTTTAAATACGAGAAACCGACCCCTAGAGAAACTGCAGTAAATTGTACAGAAATTCAGTATTTTAACAGCATCCCATTTTAATTTGTTTAGTCTGTTATTGCCTGTGGCAGTAGAGCGCACTTAGCTAAATGCTGTGCTGCTCTTGTGGAAACTGCATGGGTCCCATCTGCATTTTTTTTTGGATGATTTCCCACTATTAAACCCACAAATAGGTCAGTCACTGCTGGAGGAGCTACACAGCTCTTCATAGCATTGTCTAAATCTGTTCAGA
This sequence comes from Haliaeetus albicilla, assembly GCF_947461875.1. Classification (NCBI taxonomy): domain Eukaryota; kingdom Metazoa; phylum Chordata; class Aves; order Accipitriformes; family Accipitridae; genus Haliaeetus; species Haliaeetus albicilla. Next base: position 33,540,817 of record NC_091494.1, read on the forward strand.
GCAGACACATAAGTGGCTATGAAAATGCTGGAACTCTGTCTATGCTAAGACTACTCAAACTTTAGCAATGGTTTCATAGTATTCAACAAACAAGACTTGTGACATCAAGGTCTTGGAGCTACCCTGCAATTCAGTATCAGAGTTCTTCACAATGTGCACTATGATCACATATACTGTCGAAGATGCTCACAGGATCACAGCTTCCCCATGTGAGCCTGCACCACTGGAACCAGATGCTGTGCAGAGCAACAGCTAACATTAGAAGGTGGTAAGAGGCATTGAAATTTAGACTGAGACCACAAATGCTAATAGGTTTGGGTTTGGTTTTTTTTTTTTTTACGTGTAAAGAAAGTACAATTGATGGCAACCACTGCATGATGACTGTTTTGTTTGTCACTGCGTATTACCAGATGGAAAACTAAAGTGTATGTGTTGAAACTTGCCCACAGTCATACAGAAAGTCTGTGACATAGCCAAGGACTAAATGTCTCTACTCTCTAGTCTAATGGATCATATCTCAGCTATTCTCAGATTTCTCGTTTTCATTATTTTCATCTGCCAACAAATCTGGTTTAACTGGTTGTGTAAACTTTTTTGTACGCTACAAAATATAACTCACCCCATCAGTGGTCACACACCTGCCAATGTTTCCTCACTTATCCCTCTGAGCATATCATCCCACACAATGGGTGTTACAGTGGGGTAAGATGAGACCACACAACTTGCAACTGCTTTTATGTGGGATAAGCACAGCTTCTCTGGAGTGTTGTCCTGTTGCTGCAGCCACTGCTTTGACTCCTCTCCTTCGCCAAGGTAGTAGACCTGAAACATCAAGCGAATAATCCTGACTTCTTGTACCGGAGCAGGGGGAACGAGTTTGGCGTAGTATCACGAAATCATACAATATTCAAAACCTACTGCACAGATGTGACACACTGAGTGGACATATTTAAAAGCACCTCTCAGCGTTGAAGACACTGCAAGCATTTCCATCAGTCTGCAGGAGACTGTGGCCATGACTACCAAAATACATTACATAAGGGAATTTTCCTGTAGAAACTAAAATATTTAAAGAATAATTAAAGCATGCTGTATTTGTCTTTGGAAGGTTTGTCTTCAGAATTAGCTCTCACCAGTTTTACTCAGTTCAGATCTAGCAACCCACAAAGTCCTGAATTATATAAGATGAGGTTCCTGTCTTGGGGAAGGAGATCATCTGTACGTGAATCTAGAAGTGACTTGGGGGCACGTCCAAGAGCGGCCCCAGCATACTTGGTCCTATGCAGAGAGTGGATCTGGGCCTGTTAAGCTGGATATGCATTTAAACTCTTTGCTGTTTTAGAGCAGGTTTTATCTAAAACATGTTCATTCCACATAAATAGCATTTTGCTTTATAAAAGCTTGCAGCTCCCTATCTAACCTTGCCATTAGTTCTCACACAACAGGATACAAAATGCTAAACTAATATCAGTACAGTTAAAGTGACCGCAATGAATTTCAGGGATCTGCATGCCGTAGGGGTGGTTTTAACAAACTCTGAGAAAGGAGAACACTCAAGTTTCTCCTCCTCAAGGAGACAAACTACCAAGTTTGTCAGCCTGGAGAAGAGAAGGCTCCAGGGAGACCTTACAGCAGCCTTCCAGTACCTAAAGGGGGCCTACAAGAAAGCTGGAGAGGGACTTTTTACAAGGGCATGTAGTGATAGGACAAGGGGTAATGGCTTTAAACTGAAAGAGGGTAGATTTAGATTAGATATAAGGAAGACGTTCTTCACTGTGAGGGTGGTGAGGCACTGGAACAGGCTGCCTGGAGAAGTTGTGGATGCCCCATCCCTGGCAGTGTTCAAGGCCAGGCTGGATGGGGCTTTGAGCAACCTGGTCTAGTGGAAGGTGTCCCTGCCCATGGCAGGGGGGTTGGAACCAGATGATCTTTAAGGTCCCCTCCAACCCAAACCATTCTATGATTTTATGATAAGATAAAAAAACCCAACACTTCCTACCACAAAAGAGCTTACTCTTGAGTAAGTTGGCCAGAACAACGAGCCAACATCTTACATCCAAACTCACGTGATTCTTAATTAATACCTCCAATTGACATCCAACTTTTAATACTCGTTTGACCTAAAACCAAATGCTGAGTTAGCTTTAGGAAACTGCTTTCAATACTTTCAATACTACACTCAGATCAATAGAAATGACATCCTGTGCTACTGGAATAATTTAGTGTCAAAAAGTCTTGTCTACGGTGGCTTGCGTTGTTGTGTTCTGTCCCTAAAATCCTACCGGAACATGGCCTGGGCACCACTGAAATGCAGAAGCCTCGGCCCTTACCATAATTTCTCACAAGAAAAAAAACCCTCCTGGCTCAAGAGAAGTCCCACCTCATCACATCCGATGTGAAACCATTTTAAATCTTCGTGCTGTGCCATGACCTGGTCTATCATGGCTTTGACCAGTGCCCTCGACTCCTCCTTGTGTGGGTTGAGGGCGTTGGGAAACACCTCCACCTCCCGGAGATGAGCAAATTCTTTGTGCTTCAGCACAAACTGCAAGAGAAAAGAGATCTTGGGGAACAACCGCGAAATGAAGGGGACGGCAGCATCCTCCCGCGTCACCTGGGCTCTGCTAACAGTTCTCCTGCTAAAACCCCGGTTTTAGCTGCGTGTGAGCGCACAGAGGCCAGCAGGAGACCAGGAGGGGCACGGCTGCTGCTCCGCGGTGCCGCAGGGGGTCTCCGACCACGAAGCGCCTCACGGGGCGAGGAAAACAGGGCGCTCGGCGCAGCGTCACCCTGGTCTCCAAAGCGTGCGGCCGGCGGGGAGCCGGATAACCCGAGCACCGGCCCTTACCGGGGAGGGGGTTCCCAACAAAGCCACCCCCACTCCCTCGCCCCCGCTCGCCCACCCCAGCGCTCCCAGGCCTCGAAGGCGCGACGCCGCCCGCCCGCCCGGTCCTCACCTCCATGTGCCCGAAGGTCTGCACCAGCGGCACCACCTCCAGCCCCTGCGCCCTCGCCTGGCTCAGCACCGCCCTCACCTCCCCGGGGCTGCGGCGGGGGGAGAGCGAGACGTCAGGGCCCGGCCCGGCATCGCGGCCCCCGTCCCCCCCCCCCCCAAGCCCCCGGGCGGTACCTGTAGGCGTGCGGGGCCCGCAGCGGCTCCAGCGGCCCCGCGTAGGGGAAGGTGTCCTCGTACTCCAGCAGCAGCCCGGTGGCGCCCAGGGCGCGGAGCAGCGGCAGCACCTGAGGGGGCGGGAGGGGACAGCGGGCGGGTGGGGCCGGGGGCGGACCGGACCGGACCGGACCGAGACCCGCCGCCGCCCGCCGCCCCCTTACCTCCGCCAGGTAGGAGGCGCGGGGCGGGGCGCCCTTCAGGTCCAGGTGCACCAGGCGCCGCCGCGGACCGCCCGCCTCCATGCCCGCCGCATGCCGCCGCTCCGGCCTCGATTGCTCCCGACTGCGCGCTCGAGGCTGGCCGCCGCGCCGCCGGGAAGCATCGATTGGTTTGGCCTGCCGCCGCGGTACCCCGGCATAAAGCGCTTCGCCGAGTCCCTCTGTCCTGGCTCTGGTGTCTGGGCGCTGTCCGGCCGCCGCCACCTCCTCCTCCTCCTTCTCCTCCTCCTCCTCTCTGCCTCGGCGAGCCCGCCTCCGCCGCTCTCCGCGGTTCCGCAAGGGATTCGTCCTGCCCGCTCGCCTGAAGCGTTGCTGCTCGGCGGCCGATTGCTTTCCCCTGGCAGGCGGCAGAGGCGGGCCGAGCGCGTCGCTCTGTGCCTGGCGGGCGCGATGGCTCCGCAGCGGCGGGCGGCGCAGCGCGGCCCCGAGAGCGGCGGGACGGCGGACGGGACGGGCCGCGGGGGCCGCCGGCACAGCAGGTACCCGGCGGGGGCGTGGGGTGCGGGGCTACGGTTAGCGGCTGGCACCCCTCGCCGGCGGCGGCGGTGCCCAGGCCCGGCGGCTGAGGGGAGCGGCCTGCGGCAGGGCCGCCGGTTCCTCCGGGAGCTCCTGTGGGAAGGCGGCCTGTAACCTCCGGGCGTGAAGGAGGAATGAGTGCTGCGGGTGCTTGTAAATATGTGCGCGCGTACCCCAAACGAGGGGTCGGTCGGGGTACCGGCCCTTGACCGGGTCTCCCCGGTGTCGGGCAGGGGCTTAAGTCCGCTCCGCACCGGCTCGGGAGCGCGTCGTTGTCTCGCGTGGGACTGTCGCTGTGCTCCTTCCGTAGTGCCAAGAAGAGCCGAGGCCAGCAAGAGTCACGGTGGAGGTGGCTGAAGGCAGCGGTCCTCCTCTCCTCCGCTGCCGCCGGTGGCCTCCTGAGCTGGAGCTACCTGAGGGCCAAGGACGGGGTCACGGAGGTGCTGGCTCATCACAGCGAGAACCTGCAGGACAAGTTCGTTGAGATCCCCTGCTCTGAGGACTACAACAGCCACAAAAGATTTGAAGGTATTTGGGTGGGATTGTGCAAAGTGGGATGAAGCGGTCTTCAGAGGACCACAGCAGGCTGACTGCTGTCCAAGTCTGTTAAACCAAATTTGTACCGCAAAACTCCTGCGTTTCCAGCAAATGCCTGGTCACTGTGTGTATTGTTTAAATCCACAAATGTTCGTGCCTCTTGGGTCAGCCTGGAAATCATTGCTTCTGAGAGGCTTTTTTGTCATCCCAGCATAATGCTCTTCTGAAACTGCTTTGCTTAGGCCATATGAAATAAACCTTTTGCTAAATCTGTTTATAGTGTCTTTCCTACTCTGTTGATTCCTGCCATAGCCTTGTGGGCGAGTTTGTTGCTGGTAAATACCCTACAGGGTATGGAATGGAACTGCTTTAGGATCTTGTCTGTGCCGCTAGCTTGCGGTGACGGCACAAATGCCAGTTTCTGATACACTTGTTTTGAGATGTGTGTGTGCCAGCAGCTTTTGATGCTGCCTGCAAAGCACTCCTCTGTCTTTATGTCTTTCAGCTGAGCCTGTTTTCTGTCAAACTGATATTTGCACTTATTTCTTTGGAGTGTTGATGTTGGATCTTCTAGAGAAATGGAAGATTTTTATCTTCTCTGATGAACAGGAGTGAGAGTCTGACTTGCAGTTTGCGTGGATGAGCTATGCTGATGTTCTCTTTTAGATTTGCGTAGTGTATCTTGATGAATGTTTTGGGTTGGTACTGCTGTCAGAAAGCAGCTGTGCTCTTACTTTTTGTTGGCTTACCTGTATGTCTAGGTGTGTGTTGACTGATGAGCTATTCCATCTAAAAAGAATAGTATTTCTGAGTTAGTTTTTAGCCAAATCAGTTGTCTTATCTGGATCATTAGGTGGCTGACAAAACAGTTGCTGACACAAAGCTGGAGACAGAGTGTGGAGGCTGGAAGAAGCTGCTTGGAATTGAGAAAGAACAAAGATGATCAAAGGGCTGGAGAACCTGTCCTATAAGGAAAGACTGAAGGAGCTGGGTCTCTTCCCTGGAGAAGAGAAGGTTCAGGGGGACCACGTTACAGTAGTCCAATATTAAGGGGCAGCTATGAGGTGGATGGAGGCTCTCCCTTTACAAGAAGCCACATGGAGAAGACAACAAGCAATGGGTACAAGTTGTACTGGGCAAGGTTTCATCTTGACATAAGAAATTTTTTTACAGAGAGAACAGTCTATCACTGGAACAACCTCCCCGGTGATGTAGTAGAGTCCCCACGACTGAATGATTTCAAGATGTGATTAGGCAGGGTGCTAGATGATCTCATCTAGGTTCCCTTTCCCATGAAAGGCTGGACCAGGTGATCTTTTGAGGCACTTTTCAACCTGGGCTGTTCTATGATTTCTAACTTTCTTCCAGTACCAGTTCTGGTAAAAAGTGTGTCAAACTGCAGCCTGGATGTGGTGCCCCAAAGATGTGGAGGTAATTTCCCCTGTCCTCTTCAGGTGGCTGGTCCTGGTGCTGTTGGTTGAAAGGTTTGTAACGTAAAACAAATGTTTGTGTAGTCTGTGGTCAGATAGTTTTTCCTCAGTGCTGCTATTGTAGCTTCTTGGCTTATAGGGTTTTGGAGGGTTCACCCCAATTGTTATTGAGGCAAAGAAAACTGCTGTCAGGAAGCTACCAGCAAGAAAACTTCCTCAGTAGGGGGGATTTTTTTGACTAAGCATATGAAAACACATGTTCTGTTTTAACTTTTCATAGTTACTATAAGAAGAAACTGCTGCTGGCTTTATTTGCATAGTGCCAAGGCCAGAGAAAACTGTTGCAGCCTGTGTTGCCACAGATTTGGTAGTTATGACTGAACTAAGGCTAAAACTGTCTGTTCTGCTACTGGGGCTTTGGCTTGTCAAAAGAAACCCCCCAAACCAACAAAACCTTGTTTTTTCCCTTCCCTGGTTTGCAGGAAGAGTTTTCTGAGCTGGAGACTTGTGGTCTTGGCAAGCCCATCAGTTATTCTTTCCATCATAAAGAAGGCAGGAAGGGTATCTCTTAAAGGATATCTCTGCCTGGGAAGAGGAATGAATGTGTTCTCTATACTTGTGATGTCATGGGGAGAAAGCTCTGCAAATGCTAACTGCAGGGTGAAGTGTCACCTCTCTTGGCTTTGTATGAGAATGATTGACGTGGTTGGCATCAACCCAGGAGGAACGAAGGGGAGTCATCTTGTGCAAGTTTGTATTCTGGCTTTCTAATTAGATGTTTGCTTGCTGCTGCTTCTTAACTTATGTGATTGATTTTGGGTTTTAGCAGATGTTTTTACACGTGTTCCCTGTACTGTGCTTTCAGAAAGTGATCAGTGGTATTAGAAATGTGTGAACATCTGTTTTGTTAAGTGGTTAATTGAAGTCGAGCTGGGATAATGAACTTTGCTCTCGTTTTTTCTCTCTCGTCTCCTGCTCGGTGCCCGCCAGAGGGTGGTGGTGAGCTGCTGAGCCTTGCTGTCCCGTCAAAGCTGAGCTCTTTGTTCCACCTGTGTGTTACTGATAGCTTAGCGAGGCAGTAAATGTGGATTATGGTTCTCTGCCAAACTGGATTCGGCTCCGGAGCTTTAGTCGCTTTGTTGTAAATAGCTTTCTATCACTCAGTAGCTTTTCATTCTCTGTCTTTACTCTGGCTTGACATCCACAGCTGCTGGCTCTGTGTCACAAGGAGGTACATTCCTATCATGACTTGGTGTCTGATGCTCAGCCGTGAAGTTTCCACTGCTAAGATGAAAGTTTTCTTTTTTTATGCACCTGTCTGTGCTTCAAACTGAACTAGTGCAACTGAGCTTCTAGTTTGTTTCAAATGGTATGGTAGTTGGTGTCACAGAGCAGTGGTTTTATTTCCATAGCACTGCCTGCCAGTAAACCTGCTTCATACAGAAATAAAACGTGTTATTTTTCAGAGGCCAAGCACTTAACTTATTATATTTGCAGAAGATGGGGTGTTCTGTGAGCACAGTCTCATCTGCATTCTGAGCCTTGTGGCCAGATCTTGGCTATTTCTGCTGTCTTGAGACATGGTTAACTACTTACACTAGTAGCCATGGTAGTTTTATCTGATAAACTCCTGCATACTCTCTTATGTGTGTTGACATATTGTGTCAGTGTACAAAGCATCCATGATCACTGCCCAGGAGACAGCTTGAAGATGCTTTTCCAGAGACTAGATCAGTGGATGTGGAAAGCAGAGAAGTCTGTGAGCAGTGGAGGAAAAGCACCTAGGCTGCTGGTGTGGTTATGGGGGTGGTATCCAATAAATCTTTGCCTCCTTTTGTCCTGCGTTGAGATGGATTGTATAAAGGGAGCATCATGATGGGGCTTTTTTCTCACGTGAGTTATCCTGGTCTTGGCAGCATACAGTTCTTGGCCAAGTGCCGCTTTAAGTAGGAGACAAAGCTGCAGTTTAGGCACTTGGACCCCTGTGTTACATTCTGTTTTCTGTGTACTGAATAAGGAGCAGGGGCCATAGGGAGTACTTGTGTTTTTGCATGTTTTGGTATGCTCTTCCTTTACCTTGATTGAAAAAAATACAACTCTTAAGATCCAAAGCTGAGTGCCTTATTAAGTGAATGATTTTGCACAAATTTGTGGAAGCTACTGGGTACTTTTGTAACACTAAACTAATTTTCTCCTGAGTGCAGATTCTCCAAGTATGCTTTTGACACTTCAGTGCTCCCATGTACCATGGTCTCTTAGACGAAGATGACACATTTCTTAATGCTAAAATTGTTTTCAAACAGACTGTTCTGATTTTTCCTTAGCATTCATCCAGTGTTTGTGCCTTACAGTTGGTACCTGACTGACTTTATACTGGACTGTCTTTTTCTTGTTTTTCTTCTCAGTTTGGAAAAGCTTCTGCTGTTGCCTTCAGAACACCTCCTGCTTCTAGCACTGTCTTTGCCAGAGACCCTAGACATGTAACAATTGTCCTAGGTAACCCTGTAGTTTTGCCAAATCTGGACTCTCCAGTACCAACCTTTCCAAAAGGGTAAGATCTATCCAGTTGTTTGCAGCTGGAAACAGAGGGCACAAATCTCTTCTGAAATCAGAAGTCTTTGCTAGCATCCTTTTTGCAGAATGTCATACAAGGAAAACTCTAGACAGTTTTGTCCTGGAGTATTGAAATTCTCCTTTGAATTTACACGTTCTCACCACTTCTCCTTGAACATTGGCTTTCCCTCATGTCTAAGACAATTTTCTTTGCCTTTCAAGCATTAAAGAGACCTTTTCAATGGCAGAAGGAAAGTCATTCCCCTTTTCTTGTCTCTATTAGCCAAGACGGCTTCCTTGTTTTTCTGTGTTCAGCTTTCTCCAAACTCAAAATCTCACTTTTCTATCAGCCTGTTACTTGAGCCTTTTTTAATCTTGTTTTTTAACAGGACTATAAAAAAAGAGTACTGCCAATCTCCAAACTTGTGTTTCATAACATTGTTGACATCTGTACCCAGATGAACAGAACATTGGGTACAGTGTGGAGTATGTTATGTGATTTGTGATTGATTATTGTTCTGCAAATCTTTGAGTGGATCTTATGGTTACTAGTGAAATGTTCGGTAGGGTTTTTTTCCTTTCTGGGAACCCAAGTTGTTGGTTCTTTGGCTGTTTTTTTACATGCATCTGAAAAATTGGGTGCTGGAAACTGTTACCGCCTCAGCCATCTGTCTCGCTCTTTGGGTGAGTGTTTGCTAGCCTGGAGGCAGAGAAGTCTCATCCCTGTCAGTTGGCTTCTGCAATGCTCTTCAGCCTGGCATTCAAAAGTGAGTAACTGATTTTATTCTGCCACTGCTGAATGTATAATGGAGCCTTTAAGGCAATATAAAATGTGTATGTTTTTGTTAGGGCAGACAAGAAATAGTTTGCAGTGTTTGCTGGCTACTACTTGTTGCTTTTCAGAACTGCTAGATCGTATGCTCCAAAGGAATATAGCATTTCCAATACTTGCATTTTTATTGCAAGATTTGTGGTTAACTTGCAAACTGTTGGTTCCTGGAATTGAGATTGTAAATATGCCCTCTGCAACCAGAAAGGCTAGATGCAGTTTCTGTGGAAATCTTTGCATTTTTTCAATGTGCCTGAACCATGGCACAGAAGCTCCCCCTCTCTCCACTCCTTCCCCTCCCAAATTTGTAACTTGGAACAACTTTCAGCCTATAAAGCCCTTGTGGGTTTTTGTTGGTTTGAATTCTGTACCTTTGGGGCTGCTACTGTATTGCAAAATCTTGTTCTTTAATATGCAAAGCACCTTTGGGTTGCTGACAGAATTTTTAATTTTGATGGTGTTTTTTTTTATATCAAGGCACTATGGTTTCTGATGAATGGTATGTTTTGATTCTGCTCATCTCTGTAGCTCACAGGGTCAAGAGGAGAAAAGTGAGCTGGGAGAGCAGTGGTTGTGGTTCATTCTTGTCGCACTTCTGGGTTCTGTGCTGGCATTGATAAATGAAAGCTTAAGAATGTAATCTCTAGCATTATTGTAGACTGCTAGTTTCCTAGGTCATCTTCAAATAACTTAATGTGCGCTTCCTGGAATCTGAATCTTCAGCTGACTTCAGTTACTGTTGCAGGGTAGCCAGAAAACACAATGAATTATCTTGATCGTAATCCAGTTCGTTTCCTGACCTTGATCTGTGTTTAAACAGTCTGCTTGGTGTGGGTGCCTTTGACTTCAATTTAAACATATGTCAAACAAGGGACTTTTCTTTTCCCAAGCAAGGAAACAGTGTGTATAATTTGGTATGTTGTTGTCAGTACTCGGCCTATTCACCCACACATCTCTTTGTCATTGCTTCTTTCTCTTCTTGAAATGCTGGTGTAATTCGAGGGCTATATCAGGGTATATCCAATAAGATGGAGTGGAAGTTCCTACAAAGCACTCGTGCTGTTGCAAAATTTCTCTTTCTGTCAGTCTGTGGTCATTGTTATCATTAGTTGCTTTTGATCAGAGCAGACTGATGCTTTTGACTTGCATGGGTGAATTGATTGATTTATTTCCAGGAGTTCCCCACCCCTCCTTGTGTTCTGATGAGCAAATAATCCTTGAAGAGGAGCTCAGTTCAGTAACAGGAAGTGTATTGACAGATGTCAGAAAATACATTCATCCCAACTTTTCTATGGGATAGATATAGAAGATCTATATATGGATCTTCCTCAGTAAAGTGCCAAGTGTGACATCCGAAGGTCTCTGGTGGCTCAGAATTCATCTTATTTCTTCTTCTTGCCTGAAGACTGTTGTGGACCAAACTTCTAATTTCATAAGAACTTTCATATATTCTTCACCTGGAACTCTTACTGCTGGCTTTTTTTCCATGAGTTTTTAAAATTTAATGTTAGATTTCTTAGCAGTGAATTTTAAGAGACTTTTTTATTATATACATCCAAGCTGTGTGCTTCAAGGCACTTCTGTGCAAAGCCTCATATAAATAGCTGCCCTTCAAAGTATGTTTGTATAGACACCCCATACAGCATGTTATTTGCTTCCTTTTGACTCATGTTTGGGGGAGAAGGGGTTGAGCAAATCTGAACTATGCTGCTTTTATTCTCTTGGCAGTATGGTTGGAATGTTCAAATTCACTGCTTTTTTTATGTTACTGTTGCTTTTCCAGTGACTTCCAGTTGACAGATATAATGGTTCTTAGTGCTTGACTACAGGAATCTCTGTTAAGAAACTGCATTATTTGGGTTGTATACTGAAACATAAGTTAAATTCAGTTTTTTGTGTTAATACATGAATTAGCATGTATTGATATTGCCTAAAGATCCTATACCTATTCAGGAGCCCTTGTTATTAGGAGTATCTTCATGGCTTGAACTGTTTGTGTTCTAACTAATTTTTTCAGTTTTTCTTTTGTCAAGTAGTGATTTCACTCCTGTCTGAGTGGCAGTCTCTTTTCTGTTATTAACATGGTGGTGTTCTGGTGTTATGTCTGCTGCAGTCTGTATCCAAGCATGTCTTGTCTTCTGCATCTCATTTTTCTCCAGGACAATTGAGTTTCTTTATCCTGTTGAGACTGGTTTTGGGACAGAACTCTTTTCATGTTGTGTATTGTACCCAAGAGTGGTATGTACTGGACCTTTGTCTGAGTTGAAGGCTTACTTGGACTGTAATAGAAAACATTTTGTATATGGACACGTCATACTAAGGGGGCTTAGTTGCTAGAGATCTTGGCTGATTTTTGGAACTGTCAGCCTGAGATGGAAGGATCCATGTGGTATTGTTGAGCTTTCCAGTTCTTGCTCTGCCTGTCTGAAGGCTAGAATAAATTGTGTGAAATGAAAACATCTAAGATCGTCTTCCTTTCAGAGACCAGTTATATAAACATAAAACTTTTGTTTTCACTACTGCACTTGGGAAGAAGGGGGAAAAAAATCATTGGATCTGTGTTGCTGCATGTACATTGAGATAGATATGCGTCCAATATTGCCTTACTAAACAAAGGCCACCTTCTCTAGCTTGAAGTGGGAGATGTGCAGAGGAACATCAGTAAGGCAACTTTAATCCCAAAGTCTGTAACAAACTTGTAAGGACTTGTAACAAACTTAAGAATTATTTTCAGATCAACCGGAAAAGTAGCTTGTTTTTAAAGTCATGGTATTACTGTGTGTCTTGCTTAACGTAAATGCTGGAGACTCTGGGTCATGTGTGACAGCCACATCTCTAGAGGCTGCTTTGGGGGCTGAGATTCATTTCTTCTAAATCATGTCCATTCTGTTGAATTGCACTATGGACATAGCAGGAAATAACTTGTCAGCTTAGTTGATGTAATTCAGGGGAACCAGCCATAGCAGGGAAAGTGATGTACCTTAGATGAGTCCTGCAGACTTGAATCTGTGCAGAAACAACAGTGACATTGGCTGGCTTGTCTTCTCTCTGATTGCAGTGCAAAACATACCAAAATGGGGATGTAACTTTCTTGTAGTTTAAGTCATCTAAAATATTCTGAGATTGCTGATATCCCTTCTGAATGTTGTGAATCTGAAAGGGGAGTAGAAGAATATTAATAAAGATTTGTTTCGAGCCTTTTTTGGAAGATGATACTTTCTCTTTCTCTTTGTGTTCCAGGGTGCACTCCTAGAAAGTGTGGAAGAGGTGTGACTGATGCAGTAATCACAAGGGAAGAAGCTGAAAGAATCCGTAGGTAATTTTTCTTTTAGCTCTTAAAATTTATGAGCACTTTAATGACAGTGTGCCAATGTTTAAGGTGTAGCACAAAGCTCATTAGCTGAAGGAGGATGGGTTAAACTTTAAAACACTAAACTTTTTTAAAAAACTTTTTTCATTTTTGCTGTAGTAGAGGCAGTTCTTTTATACAGAGTCTACCTCGCTCTGTGGGGCATGAGGGTTGTGGGGGGAAAAAAAAAAAGGAAAATTAATTAAATGAGTTTTAAAGGATTTTCACTTGGCCTTCTGTTCCATTTGGCCTTTAAAACAGAACAAAACAACATATACCTTCTTTCAGCTGAGTCTATTTCTGGGTAATCATGAGGTACTGCTGACACTGTAGTCCTCTGTGAACACTAAGTGGTGAGTTTTAATCAAATAGTAGGGGACACTGTCCAATTACGCAGTTAGAAAAGTTATCAGCTTCTTTGAGTGTGATTTGCACTTGATAATCATGTCGGTGGGGAATATCACTGTAATGCTTGAAGCCATAGGCAGCTGGTATGAGTGCTTTGTTCACTAGTCAGGCCAGCCACTCTGGCATTTCAAATTCAGCAGGGCTTCTGGTTTTGATGCAGCGTTTCTACATTGTACAGGTTTATTTGTACTGCCACTAAGAATCAAGATCTGGTTTGGGTTTTTTTATGTTTAATCTTACTTGACCAGAATGTATTTGAAAGACAATGTGTTTGGGGGTGTTTTGGGGATTTATGGAAGGGGGCTACAAGCTCAGAAATGTTCTGCAACATAGGTACTTTATTTTCATGACAGGCTGCAAGATTCAGTTTCAAGTAAATGGCAGCTCCTATTAACTCAATCGGGTTATATTTGATGCGTCAAATACCACTTACTGAACAGTTGTATGTTGTAAATAATGACTTAAAGGACAAAGTAATTAGACTTCAGTTCTCATCTGAGGTTATTGTTTTGCCTGCAGAATAGCAGAGAGGGGACTGTCCTTGGGAGGATCTGATGGAGGGGTGAGCAGTGTCCTGTTACTTCTTACATTCTTTTACTGCCAAGGCAAGATTATAAATGCATTTTTGGGGCTTGAGGAGAGGAGATGGAGAGTTTTTCCTTCCATTCACACTTGGAAGAACATTTGTTTGCAAAGTTATTTTATCTCCCATTAATACTGCTAGCAGTGTAATTCATAACTTCTGCAATACAGCTGACATTTCCTATTACTCAGTTTAGTTATTTCTAGCACCTCTTTTGAACTGCTTTTGTCTTCTACATCTGGAAACAGTTACTATAGCAGAACTGCACAGGTTTGACTTCTGAAACTAAATTACAGTGGTTCACAGCATCGTGTAAAGATTGTTTTGTGTAGTGACAAAAAATGCCATGTAATGTCTCTAAGTAGACCTTTAAAAATGAAAACAAACACACTTCTCTTCTACAAGCATGTTTATTTTAATTTCTTTCTCCTGTCTTTGTTCTCAGGATATTTTTGTGTCTGAATAGAAACTGTTTCTTGAGTATTTCTAAACACAGCCACTTCTTTAAGCCTCTGCTGAATTAGGGCATATATTAGCAGAAAAGGAGAAAGGTTTCAATGAAAAAGTAAGACTTTATTGTCCTTGTGATTGTTGAGAAAGACCTGCAAAAAAAATATAACCCAAGAAACTTGTTTCAGATGGGCAGCACTGGTTAATATATTTAAAAGATTTAAGATTCTCTGTTCAGTTCTGTCAGGATCCCTTGGATTTTTTTTCAGTTATGCGATTGCATGATTTGCCACTTTGCCTAGATTACTCTGCCTTTTGGGACCTCTGGCTTAGCTTCTGTCATTAGTGCTGTCAAGTGGGTTTCCTATCCTGTTCTTTTGGGATCTCCAGGTGATTTTTCATTAGATTTCCACAAAGAGGCATTAGAAGGGTAGTGTATCACACAGACAGCTTCATGGATGTGGACCACAAAAAGCTAATGTCCAGCTGGGGGTCAGGGAACTGGGGAAACTGAGGCAGAGAAAGCTTGGAAGAGACATGAGGGGGGGTGAATTTGCTGCCCAATGCACTGAGCTGGGCAGGGGTCCTGACCCGACTTACTTGGACAAGAAGCCAGAGTATCAGACAAGTATAAGTCCATCATCTGCATCATTTTGGAAGCATCATTGTGAGTTTTTTTGAAAGGTATGGGGGGAGAAGATTCTGTTGCCACAATAAAATAAGTCTGTTAAGAAATCTGATGTCCATTGAGCGGTCTGGGCTTTGATACAAGCCTTCTCACATTTCTCATGATCTGTAAATGTGAGAAAGTTATTGCATGCTGTTACTCCTTAGGGAAAGGTACAAGAAGAAAGTTGTGTGGTATTGCATTGAGGCCTTATCCAAAATAGTGGATAAACACTGAAAGATGCTAAAAACAAGAGCTGACCAGTGTTTCTAGGAGATTGTGTTTAGGAGAAGCTTTTAAATACAGTCTCTTTACCTAGTTTCTTTTATGCCTCTTTCTCCCCTGTTATGCTGTTTTCCTTTCTTTTTCGATGTGCATGTTTGTATTCCCCATGTCATGGAGTGAATCTTTTCCCAATGTCTTCCCTTAAGCCTTTTATCTTTCCAAATCTCTTACCTACCTAACATACAAAATGTTTCAAGTCTTACTTCATCTAGGTACTTTGCCTGTATGCCTCTTAAGCTTCAAGCTTCTTGGATAAGGTGTGGCTTGTTGCTTTAAATTTCTTAGGCTTTAGAGTATTTGGATAATTCTGTCCAATTATGTCTGTTGTGCTAAGACCAATTTTTTCCTTAAAAATTCCTTAATTAAACAGAAACAAGAGTTATTTATTTTTAATTCTTTCTTCAGCCACTTTGATCTCTCTACTATTCCAAATAAAACTTCTTCAGATTTCTACTGGGTTGCAGACTACATTTTCATTCTCTCTGATTTCCTCTTAACCCCTTTTTAAGCAGTGTGTCTGATTTTTTTTTTTTTCTGTCATACTTCTTATACTTTGAGTTCACAGAAGTGGATTTATGTCTATGTGTCTGGATACAACTTATTAATTTGAAGACCTAAAATTGCAGTTTGTGACTCTGTTCATTCTTTCCTCCCTTTGTTTGCTGCCCTTTCTGCTTCCTTGTAGTACTGAAGTATAGCACAAAAACTTGTTTCCCTTTCCATCCTTTTGTGTGGAGAAAGTCCTGGCAAATATCTGAATTATGGAAATCTGAGTCATGCCCAGTTGTCATGCTGAGGTTTCTTTCTAATCTTCCTTTGTAATTTTTCCTAGACTTATTTATGCACACACACAGTGAGGCTAGAAGAGGCCATTGTGATCTTCTAGGCTAACTTTCAACAGAATCCACACAGGAGCATCTTCTCCACCAGTATACTGTTTTCCCTTGTATGTCTCTGTAAAACAGTTTTATACTCTGTCCCTTATTCACAGAATGTGAATTGCATTAGTTCTCTTGATGATTGCCTCAGCTTAGGTTTTTCTTCTTTATTAACATAATGACATTTCCCTTTCTTCCCTACCTAATATTTTCTTACACGCTACCTCTGCTTGCATTACCAGTTCAGTCATGACTCATTCATTCACGTCTTTGTAGGTGCTGCCGTCATAACATCTCTCTAGTGTAAATGAAACGACTCATTTACTGTTGGATCTATTGGCATTTATTTAGAAGCCCCAGAAGAGAAATCTCTTGGTGCAGTCTGTTTCCTGTGTTGCAGTGAAACTGGCAGGAGTAGCCACCTAGACCTCCCTCTTGCAGGGGAAAATTAAATTTCTTAATCACTGGGAGAAGCAAACAACCTGTGTAGCTGTGATGCCAAATAAGGGTTTCTGATGTCGGCCCCCTGACCCATGCATAGAATGGTCATTCTGGAGACCATATCCCTCCTTATTTTGCTTTCAGCCTTCCCAACCAAAGTCTGAAGTCCTCGAAATGCTGTCAGCTCTGCGTTTTCCATGGAGAAGATAAAGCCTCTGTATAATACTTGGCCTATCTCATTCCTCTACTGCAGGCTGCGTAGTTTTCTTCCTTCCTAGTTAGCCTCCTGATAGCCCCTAGGAAACACATACTTGTGAGGAGTGAAAGACATACTTGGCAGTGTGTCCTTCACTTTACGTACAGCTGTGTGTTGGTGGGATTATCTGGACTTAACTCTAGGAAGCTGGAGAGGAACTGGTTGTGTCTAATCTGTATCTAGTGTAAGCTTGTACTGGACTCCACAGTCA
This sequence comes from Haliaeetus albicilla, assembly GCF_947461875.1. Lineage (NCBI taxonomy): Eukaryota > Metazoa > Chordata > Aves > Accipitriformes > Accipitridae > Haliaeetus > Haliaeetus albicilla. The sequence goes on from NC_091494.1 coordinate 33,557,600, forward strand.
AATATCACCAAATTCCATTACTGGAAATTAAATAATTTCCACAGTAATAATAACCTGTACCTCTAGCAATCTGAATGATGTATAAATTAGATTGGTTACGCTTGTGCCTCATAATTAATCAGTGTAACTTTTAAGAGGCATTACCCTAAGAATGTAACCCTTGTCTGTCTACTCTTGAGATTCAAGTAGGGAAGGGTACTTAAAGGTGGTATTGTTTTGAGAGTCTGTGTAAGCCTGCCTGCAGTGACAGCAAGTTTGATGCTGCCCAGGGATTAGTGGCCGTGTACAACCTCCATTGCACTTCCCTCTTCTGAGCTCGAGTGTGTGAGCATTCTCACAGGAGGAGTGGGGAAGGGTTTGAGTGCTACCAGCTCCTCTGTAGGCAAGTAGAAGTAAGTTTTTTTTCTCTTTTGGGCAGTGTTTTCTTTAAAAGTATCACTTAAAACTTTTTAAGGGGTGGAGGAATTGCTGTAGAAGTCAATATATATTTAATGGTTGGCAATCCCTTTTAGTGAGGATGAAAGGCGGGACCTGTCATGCTTTGCGAGATGGGGACATTGATCCTTTTTGCCATTTTCTGAGAAGTGGTGGTTACTTGCATGTTCATTTTGAATCCTTTTAGCAGTGAGAGGGTGGAGAATGTGGGACTAACAATACTGAAGGTCCAAAAGAACATACATTTGTGCTTTTTTTTAAAGGAAGTTCAATTTCTTTTCTGTAGAAGTTCCATAAACCAGGACATTGGGGTAGTTCTGTAAAACAATCTCTTGGAAATAGGTGTGTAGGTATGCACGTTTGCAGTCTTCTGCCATCTTTAGATAAACTTTGTAGAGCTTTCAGCCTGGGAACGCTGACCTGAATTGCAGGCTGACCCTTGATGAGATAGCTGAACTTAAAGTAACAGTGTTGACACAGGCTTCCACCAAGGTATTCTCCTCGGTGTAGGAAATGATGCTGGAAATGTTTAGTGTTCTGAAATGGCAGAGGCCAAAATAAATGTGTTTCAGTTTCTTTCCAAGGTAGCTGTTAAACCAATAGCTCATGTGTAATCAAGTCCCTCGCTATGTTTGGCATTCAGTTGTTTTCCTGTGTCTGAAACAACCCCGAAGAATATTCCTGCTTTTTCAGATTCCCTTTTCATTCTTCTTTCTCTGGCACTTCTAGGCTTTATATCATAGCTATTATCTTTTCAGCTATGAATACCTAGTGTTCTTGGGGTTGGCTTTTATCGATTCATTTGGTTATTTTGGATATTCCCAACTGTAATCATCTGGAGCTTGAGGAGTGAGAAGAAATGTATATATTTGGAAAGCATGTTGAAAGTATTTGAAAGGCAATTTGTTTTTAAATTAAATTCATCTTTTCAGATGTGTCCTGCTACTTCTCCTTATAATCTATTTTAGCATGATCACAAGCATAGTTTTGAAGCTACATGGGAGCAGTTTTACTTCTTCTAGCTGTGGCTTAGATTATTGTACAGAACCAGAAACTAATAAATGAAAATATTCTACTTCTCAGGCTTGAGTAGAACTTATTACAGGAACTGCTTTTGTGTGAGTGTGAGATTACTTGTTTCCATAACAGTCCTCTGAAGCTTTTGGAGAAATGTGGGAAGGGGAGGTCTGAAAAGCTCATGCTATGTCCACTTGAATAGCTTGTTGCTTATATATTTTTTAAGGGGCAAATAAAATTATTTGGGTAGGTTTATTAAAAGAAGGTTGTTATTATACTATCCCTTTTAAATGGAGACTTCAGTGGAGTTCCCCTGATTCAGCTCTGAAGCTCAGAGCAATTAAGCCTGCATCAGTTTTCTTTTGCTGAGAGACTGTCATGGGTGTCTTCCTCCAACATGATCCAGAGGAGGAGGGAGAAAAGTGCTTTGAGTCTCGGGATGAACGCGAAGCTGTATTGCTAGCCTGTCAATGCAGCTCTGACACGGCTGTGGACTGATGATTTGCTGCTGCTCATTCACCAGCCTGTCTGCATTTGGGTAAAGATACAAAGTGGCTTCAAACAGTGCTGTTCCAACCATGCCCAGAAATTCTTGTTGCCAGTGAGGTGGAAGTTATCATTCTTTCCAGGCAGCTCACCTAGTGGTTTATTATTGTTTGGATTTTGCTATAATAACGTGAATGGTATGTGGTGCATCAAGAATGCCAAATTCCAAGATGAGAGCTTTTGTCTGGATATTGTATGTCAAAGAAGTCATTACTTTGGTGCCGGTCAGGTTAATTAATTGTTGATATTTCCAGTATTAAAAAAAAAAAAAAAGACTGCTATTAAACAGTTGTATTTTTAAATGCTGTTTAACTGATAGAAAACAAACATGTATTTTGTGGACAGCAAGGGACATACAAAAGTGTACTTTATTCAATTTAGAGAAATAATTTAGAGTCCTGAGGGGTCGCTCTCTATCCTGGCAAATCTGAGTATTAATCTTTTTAGCTTGGTCTGGAGCTCAACAGAAGTGTTTGGCTTGAATCAGATGAAGAAATGGATTGACTTTTCATATGTAAAAACTTTTCACTCCTTGGTTTTCTTTTACAGTGGTTTAGAAATTGAGGAAAAGAAAGTTTGGCTCTAGTAAGCCTTAGAATTATAATTGTTCTTTTAAACAGACTTTTATGTCCATATTAAATATGAGAAGTATACAGGACCTCATGGTGAAGGAGAAGTTTTAATAACAAATGTTGGGCAAGATAAATATTAGTGCTGCTATTTGAGCGCTTCACAAATATTGGAAAATTAGTCATCTTTGTGTGGATGGGAAATGTCTTCAAGAAGGAATCCAGGAACACAGTGTCTTACCCCTAGCCCATGGAGGAAGACTCTGGCAATTCTGCATGTCAGATTTGAATCTCAGGAATAGCAGTCCTATGCTTTTGTCGTAGTACCTTAATATTTTGTGCATCTATACATCAAACTGAGGGAGGTTTGTAGTTGTAAAGTATTAGTATTGTGAACCCAAATGCTAGAATCCAATATTTTTACTTGGAAAGCTGTGGAAAATGAGAGCCAACTTGGGACAGTTAAAGGTCATAGTTAAATAATGATAAAACCTTTTCATGCTCATTTTTTCTACTTTTTTGTTTCCCTTCCCAGGCATCAATTTTGGACTTGCACTCTGGAGCTCTTTCACTGGGGAAGCATTTTGTTAATCTGTACAGGTAAAATGGCGTTGTGGCTTCCTGCGTCTCTTGTTATCCTATACCTTCAGTGCTTACTGCCTTTTCAAATTTCTCAAGCCTTGTGGGCTGGGGTTAATAATGACAAACCGTAGAAGTTGGTTAGATTCACCACAGTTTCCACAACCAGTTAAAGAGCTTTTTGTGGCATGAAAACCAATCTTTTGTTGAACTGGGCTCTTAGAAAGCTACCATTACCTTTATTCTCAAGAGTTCTTCTTGTACCAGTAAATAATAGTATTTTTTCCACAGTTATAGTCTAGTGTGTCATCAGTGGAAGAAGTCAAGTAGTCTGAACTCCTAAAAACTTGAATCCACATGCTTATGTCATGACGTGGGAGGGGACTTTCTTCATGCCTGGGGAATTCCGTTAACAATTGCTGTATCTTGATCCTTTAATCTTTTAACATAAAATCTTTTAGCAATGCTTTTGGAACATAATGCTTAAAAGCATTTGTAGGATTTTTTTGGTGGTGTTTTTCATTTTTTGATTGTGGGTAAAGCACAGATGGGGGTGAGAATATGTCTTGGTATTACTCAGGCAGTCTGATTCAGCAACTCTTCTTTTAGACTGTTGTTTCATTTTTCAGGTACTTTGGGGACAAAATTCAAGACATCTTCACAGAAGAGGATTTTGCATTATATCGGTAAAGCAGTAAAGATTGTCAATAACTTCTGAATGAACCACAAAACATAACTTCATAATTTTTTTTTGTTGTATCCAGGCTGGGAGGGGATTGTCCTTTGGATTCAGACATACAATTGATTTTGCAACTCAAAATAGTAATCTCTATGAGAATTAAGGTCCCTTGAGGAAAATAAGTAAAAGGACCTGTTGGTGACTACCTGATAAATAACATCTGCTGCTTTGAACTTACCTGCATTACCAATGTCAGGACAGTATTGGTGGTGTAAATGTAATCAGAATGATGGCACCACCACATATTTCCCTTTCTGCATAAGGGGTTGATGCCAGCCCTGCAAGCAAGGAGAGCTGCTTCATCTGAGTTCTGTGGTTATTTGCTGGAACATTATAGCTGGGTTGTAAAATACTTCTACATTAACTCCTATTTAACACGTTATCCAAGAGTTGTGTTAGATGATAAAGACAATCCTATGCTACTATTACGTTAGGAACTTGGAGGTTTTTTGAGTGAAGTGTAGCAAAACATTAAAAATGGTAAAGCAGGAAGTGCAAGGACTTCAAATTACTAATGTTCTGGCTAGAGAAGCAGAGCATACTTTCCCCCTAAGAAGGCAGAATATGAAATAGTGCTATAATGTAATAGCTTTGGCATCTGATGCTTTTAGCTTTCCTGTAGACCTGCTCATATACTTAACGAAGACAACAAACCTAATGAGTTCCATGAGTCTGTCAAGGTGTGGGGCCAAAGTTTAGCAACAAGCATTCTTTGTTGACTAGACAAAATAAATCATTAGATATGCATTTCAGTGCTTTCTCACAACTTAAAATGTACCTGACTTGAACATTTTAACTCTTTTTGTCTTTTTTTTCTTGGCTTTGAAGGAATATGACCTCCCTCTAGTGGTAGAAATAGTATTAAGTAGCCAAATAGGTTTATTAGTATAGTAATTTTATTTGTCTTAAAATATTAACCACTTAAAGCTTATTTCTATTTGACTACTGTTTTTAGATACTGTTGTCTTTTTAAAGAAGTTCATTGATCATGTGTTTACTTCTTCCCCCAAAAATCACAAAAATGAGACGCTTTCTTGATTATTTTTTAACTTTGACTCTATAAAGAAAATACATAGTTTATACCTCACCAAAATAGTGGAGAATACTTTGAAAATAGTCTCTGTTTTGCCTTCCATTCTGTAGAATATCAAAGAATCTGTAGAAATAACATGAGTGTCTGGAGGGCGTGTCTTACTAAAGAATATTTCTGTTTCACAGGAACAGAAACAGTTTTTCAATAATTTTTATGAATTTCTGATCCTTGCACTGTGAGATGAGACAGCTGCTACGGAATATCAATATTCCATTGGCATTTCATGCCAATATAGGGGATGTTTCAGTCTGCTGGATATCAATCTACTACAAAATATATTATTAAATGCTTCTGTTCATATTAATGGCAGTGCTTTAACATGGACCGTAGTACCGTATGTCCTTAATGAATAATTTTATGCTATTTTTTGGGAGCGTTTATCTTCATTACTTTCACTTACCTACCAAGGCCAATTTAAAAATACACTCTTGAGAGAAATAACTAAATGTAATTCATGTCTAAGTATTACTGATTGCAACAATAACAAATCTGAGGAGGCATTCTGAGCCAGGAGGCTGCTTTCTAAACTGTCTCTGTCAAAATTACGTTGCTTCAGAATCAATTACAGTTTCTAGGCTGATGCTTTAATCACTATCTGCCAAGCAATTCTTCTTGTTTCACATAATAGATGCATCTTTATTCCAGAAGAGACCTTTAAATCTGGATGCTTGGTTTGAGCCTTGTTGTGACTTTGGCAGAAAATGGCACAATCAAAGATTTATTCCAAAAATCTTACAACTTCTTAAGGTAGAGACATAGAAGGAGCAGAGGAGGAGCTAATAATGTGCTTTCTCCCTTTATTTGTTCTGCACGTGAGATTTCTGTTAAAACTTTCTGGCTGTAGAAGAGTATTGCCTTGTTTGCTTCTACTGCCTTTGGCGCTTTTCACTGCGAACAGTGTAGAGATGCTGACAAGTGGGCTAGAGAAGTTGTTTAGTTTTGTCAAGCTTTGAGTGTTCCTGTCACTGTATTTGAATCACACTTTGCGGTGACTCCTAACAGTGCATTTTTTTTGCTGGTCCAGCAGAGCTTGTATCTTACACAAATTTTTCTGTGGCACTTCTAGTTCTTTTACTCAGTCCTTTATGCTGCTGCTGATACATTAAGCTGGCAACTTTACAATCTAGTGAACATCCTTTCTCTTAACTTGTGTGTTCCTTAGACCCTAGCTACTTCACTGGCTTTTTTTTTTTTTTTTTTCCTTCCTCATCACCCTGACTCCAAAATAGATTTCAGTAACTGCTTTTAGGGAAGGTGGTCATGTACTCTTTTCAGGGAGTTCTGTTCTGCCTTTCCCCAAGTCTGGCCTGTGCATTTTGATATTATCCAGTGACTCAGTGTAAATGTACAAGGACTGCTGCTGGCAAATTCTGGGAGGGATTCATTTGTTACTTATATTGTTGACTGGGTGCTGTACTTGTATATTTATTACCATAGCAGAGCTCTGTTTAGTGTATCTGATTGGAGCCAGGTACACCCTAAGCAGTTTGAGTGATAGAATAGTTGCTGCGTTCATGAAAATGAATGCTTACATTCTCCAGCATAAATAACTGTTTTCTCTGTAGCTATAGTACACCAGAGCTCTCCCAACAGTTTTTGAAATATGGGGGACATGGAGGAAAAAGTATGATGAATGAGTTGGCTAGGATCAAGAAGGGAGGGGAAGCTTCTGCCTGAGGCTCGTGCTTTTTCTGGGTGCATGTGAGAAGTGACTGAGGGAACACTGTGGCTCTTGCTGTACCAGATCCAAGGTAGCCAGAATTTCTGGGCTCTTTCATTGCTTTCTTGATAGCACTTTCTAAGCTGAAATGTGGCTTACCTTGTCATGTGATTTAAACCTGAAATATGTGTGTTTGTCCTTAAGTGTTTTACTAATAGACTATGTAGGCTGTGTCTGGAATAGCAGGGAAGGGAAGGGAAAGAAAAACTTGCAGTCATGATACTGATAAATGTTGAAATGGCCAGGTTAGTGGAAAGCAGGCTGTACGGAAGAGTTTTTATAGGCTAAAAAGGGAATTTATACTATTTTCAAAAACAGCTGTGTGCTATATTTGACATATACTGGGCACAGAATGAGCTGAAGTACACAGATGTATGTGTTCAGATACATGTTTTATAGGATTCTAGGGAACACTTTGATCTGTAAAAAGTCATGCCTTTGCTCCTACTGCAAGGTAAACGTTTGATTCCCAAGTATAGTGTTTAATTTGCTATTGCAAAGAGGGACATGACATACCTTGCGGAGTTTGAAGCAGAGGTCATTGTTTCCACTGATAAGTTTGTCAACCTGTTTGTCTCCTGCAGTGGGGTAAATGCGATGGTGTGATACAAAGGGCAACCAAGATTATTGCAAAGCACCCTGCAAAACATAGCTCCTGCAGCACAAAGTTACCTTTGCCTTTGGCACCAAACTCGTAAATGGATCTTTTTTACACGTTCTTACTCGAGCTACAAGCTAAGATCACCTTGTCATTAGTTACGATAGTGCAATGCAATGTTTTCTAGTAAGATCAGTGTTCTGCACATAGATTCCCCTCCACCCCCTACATTAAGCATAAATTCTTTTATACTTTATGTGGCTTTCTTAAACTTATGTTGAACTGCAGCCATTTACATATGACAAAGTGAGAAGTCCTGGTTGTTATTCACATACCTTGAGAAACAGTCTTCCCTTGCATATTTTCTACTTTCTTCTCTAGGTTATAGTGCCTATGTATTTGACTTGACTGATGCCACATTATTAGAAAATAAGTATTAAACACTGTCTATGTGTAGAAATGATATTTCGGTGCTGGCTCAACTAGGAATTTCATGGACTTCCTGTAGCTTTTGAGCAGTATGGTAGATATTGGAACAAGAAAAAACATTTAGGCACTCAAAAGGTATTCCTCTTTCTCTTTGGAGTTTGCTTCCAGCAAATCTTTGCCATATGGGTTATTCATTCAAACATCAGTGGAAATCTGCAGTTTATTCATGACTGATAAGCCTTTTTTATTTTTTTCTTGTTGATTCTCTATAATTGGGTTATTTTTTGCACTGCATTACAGCGCAATAAATGTTGTGCATATTTGTAGGCACAGTTTTTCCAGTTTAATAGTTTGTATTAAATATAAACTGCTTGGGCATTTGTTGGAGATGTATCAGATGACACTTTGTGTATCGCAATAGTATTTCATGCTTAATTTAAAAGCCTCCACAGGATGTGAAAAAATAGGGAGGCAGAAGTGGCCTGTCACTCTTTGCTCCATCATATATGTTACATAGGTTTCTGTTGTACCTCTTAAATTCAAGCCTGAACTTTGGGAATACCCAATTTACAGCAACGTAGATTACATGTATTTTTTTGTGATGTGTGTACACTGGGGAAGAAAAAAAAAAATCCAGTCTTGAATATTTCCATTCTGTCCCTACCAATTCCCTTTAGAAAGGTCATCCTGTGAAGGGCCTGTCGTATCAGCAAAGCTTGCTGGAAGGAGATCTTGTTTCCAGTGACCAGTACATAACTTTGGGTTACTTTGGTTTTTTCATGTTAGATTTGGAGTTCATTGAAATTAATAAATGACTTCCTACTGACTTCAGCATGTCTTGGATTAGGCTCTAAAAAAATAATTTGATTGTTCCCCAGCTCTCTCAAATATGTTTGAGAGCACTGAAGGCAAACTAGAAGATTAAGCATCCTCTCCCCCGAGACTTAACTTTTTTATGACTTTGCAGGCTGCACATCAAGCAAAGTTACTTTTTGCTTTGTTATTTTCAACTTTTTGTTATAGGCAAGTTAACCCCTGTTGCTCATTGAGCTCTGATGTGAATAGTCAGTATTCTTTTGCCCGTTGACATCTTTCCTGAAGGCAGGCTGTTGCTATAAACTTGCTCCCTGGACATGTGATATCATGGTGTGTCTGTATTATGTGTTAGCACAGCTCTAAGTGCAAAGGGTAGATACCTGTTTTTTGAAGCCTACTCCAAGATCTATGACAATCAGTGGGCGTTTTTGATAGTTTACCATTTGTTTTGTTGAATGGTAAATTATTTATGTGCATAAAATTCATGTTAGTCTGCTATGTATGCCATGATTGTCTTGATTAAGTTTGAGTGATGCTGTGATAATGTAGGATGACAGCTCATAGGGAAGCAAAGGCAGGAGCACATAAGTCAACTAAAGAAACGCAAGGTTCACACTTCTTGTCACCTCATGCACTTGAAGAAGCTACTGTGATTAAAAGAAATACTTGAAGCCTATAGTGCACAGGGAAATAAGAGGCCAGCAGTATCCTTACACACCCAAAAACCAGCTACCTGGGTCAGCTTACAGCAGCTCCTTCCACAAGACCAGGATAGCACTTAAAGTTACGCTTTTAGACCTGTCACCTTAACTGCTTCATTATTCTGTCTTCCTATTCTCTACTTGCCCTGCCTACTTGATTTATAAACAGGAAAAAACAAACTTATCCTCTGAAAAAATGCTTATTTTCTCTTTGCAGCATACTTAAACTGTTGAGTTTATTTTCTTTTCCTTTTGGTAACCCATTGGCCGGTCCAAACCAGGTAGACTTTTGGTTGTGTTTTTTTGTCTATCAGGAAGAATTGAGTAGAGCTTTGCTTTCTGCTTGGTTTGCAAAACATGCAGTCTTGCCCAAAGCCATTGCACATAAGTCTCAAAGAGGAGTGAAGCTTTAACGGAGCCTTATAAACACCAGGCAGCAAATCTGAATAGAAAGCTTTTAAAAGTGGAAAAGGAATCAGCCTGAAAAAGGAAGCTGTACTGCTTAGAGAGCAATACAACTACTAGAGATTTAAAGTTATGTCAAGACTATGGCCTAACTACTTCAGAGTAGATATATTCCAGCTGGCTGATGCAAGTGGCCAGCCGATGTCAGAGCCAGGGAATATGCTGCTTTAGTATTTGTGGGTTAGGCTATTAATTCTTGTGTTGGGTTGTTCAAAGTGCCAGCTGCCTTCAGTTCATGAAGTGAAATCATTTAATGGTTTTTGGGAAACATGAGGCAGCCTCTGCTGTAGTCCTGTTTCTTGGAAAGGAAAGAGACAAAGATCAGGCTCCCACAGGCATGAGAGGAAGGACCTGTTGATCCTTTCCTGATGTCAGTTTTGCGAGCTCTACCACTATGTAGCTCTCAACTTGAAACCTCAGTTCATGCAGCCATGTAAATACCTGAAAATCTGAGCTCTAACTTCATTTAATGGTTTTGATATTTCACATGTAAACTAGCTTGAATTTAATTGAGCTTGAATTGACTCCTAAAGCTTAGACCCCTAAAAATGTAAAGTGAGACAGGTTAAAAATCAGATCTGTATGTGGTTTTTTATCTTTGTTTTTGGTGAGGGACAAGATGTGAACAGAATGAATATTTAGGATTTTTTTAGTACTTGTGGAAATGGTTTTTAAGAGGTGACATTCACAGCCTAACACTGTAGGTCTGGTTTTACTCCTGTCGCTTCTTTTTAGTCACTGTTTAAGTTCCCTAGAGAAATACTTGGGGAAAAACTTTTCTTGAAAATTATGCTGAAGTTTAGTACTACCCAGTGGAGAAATGTCTGATGCAGAAAAGATGCAAAACTACTAATTTAATTCCATGCAGAACTTCCGAGCTGTGTTTACTCAGAATACCTTGTCTGCATGCTGCTTTTGAAGCACTTGGGAAGGAAGACTAATACAATAGCTAAGAATGTGTTAAAGTTGGGAGAAAACATTATAAAGCTTTTGAGAAGCATAGAGGATTACATCTTAAAACCCCAACGTTTTCATTTCATCTCATTGTGTTATTGCGTTCTTTGCTGCTTTTTAAATTTCCTCAAAGTTAAATACTAGCTGTATGTGTTTACTGGTGAGATGTGCCAGTGGTATTCTTCATTAATCACAAATCTCTTCTCTAAAAGTGCCATTGACTGAACTAAGGCTGGCAGTTCTATGTGATCCTGTTCTAGCCCTGTATGCAGCAATACCTATCCTGAAGGATGGATGCTGCTATATAAGCAGTTCTGTATAGTAACGCGTGTGTGATTACTAGTCTTCTGTTTTCATAATCATAAAAATAAAAATCCTGTTCTTATCTTCCTGTCTCCCAAGAAACACAGGGATAGCAAAGGTAGAAATAGTTGGGAAAGACATCTTGCATTCATTTTTAAGGAAAATCTAGTTATGATACCAATACATATGTTGACTGAGAACCCTGAGTTATATGGTGCTAGATGCTTCATTGGTTAATTTAAAATTAGTGTAAAAATAGCTGAAGGTGCTCCAGAAGCAACCCTTTATTGAAGATACAACTTTCTAGTTATATGCTTTGGATTAAAAATATATATGTGAAAGACTTTAATCTTTTCAGTAGTTAATAAACAGTGAGATATGCGTGGAATTTTTCAGGAAAACAGACTGTTTACACAAAGAAATTTTAAAACCTAGGGCATGGGGGACAAATAGTTTCTTTTTCTTGATATTCTGAGAATTAAAAGAAAAACCAAACCCAAAGCCAACAAACACCAACCCAAAACACTGCGGGGGGAGGTCTCTTTTTTTTTGGTGTAGTAAATCTCCTTTATTTAAGGCAAAATAAGAGGGAAAGTATGGGTATATGTTTCCCATGATTTATTAGCTAAGGAAGAAGCTTAGCTCTGAAGAAGCAGTAACAGTAAATGAAGGAGAATACAGGAAAAGCAGGAGAGAGGTGTGTCACTTAGCATGTTGTATTGTATTGTGTTGTGTTCTTTGCAGTGATGTGAGACAGAGAATTCAACAGAGGATTGCTCAGGCGTTTGGTATCAACTCTGCTTCCATGTACCTGACTAAGCCAACGTTCTTCTCAAGAATAAACAACACTGAAGCCAAGACAACACATGATGAATACTGGCACCCACATGTTGACAAGGTAAGTAGGAGTCTGAGATAGGATGCAAATGTTTCCTGTTATTATGAGATCACTTTAAAGTAATTTTGCATTAAACAATCAGTCAAATGTGTTTGAAAACTGATGCTTGTAAAAATCCTTCGGGGGATGAACCTAATGGAAGGATAAGTGAGTTTAGAAACTTAGGCTGGTACATTCTTTTTATTTTATTTTCTCTACTTTTAGTTCTGCTAGAATTAATGAATTGTGTGATTGACTACTCAGGAATCTCCTTTGTCAGAAACATTGATTAAATTGACCTGCACCTACAAAGTGTTTCAGTTTCATCAAACCTGTGTTCCCAGTTAGGGTATCACTTTCAGCCAGGTCTAGCAGGAGCTATTTCTAAGTGGTTAGTCACTATTGTTAGTTGATCTGAGCCTTTTGATAAATGCTTAACATCTATATTTCAGTTGTACCTGAATTGAGGCTTTTTTACTGCATGTTCTTCCATGGGGATATGGTACCCTCTTTTAATAATTTGATGTTTTGTTGCTTTTGGAATGGAAGTATTGTGACTTTCTTTTAACTGCCTAGCCTTCTTTCTATCCGTGGGCTCGTAGCTTAAGACTTTGCATTTCTCAATGGACTTAAATGATTTGGGATTGGTATTGAGTTTATTTCTGAATTTAACAGAGTTCAAAGGTTCTGTGCAGCATAACAGAATACAAACTAACAATGGAAGAATCAAATGGCAAAAAAACCCAAAACCACCAACCAAAAAAACCCCAAAACACCAAACCAAAACCCAAACCCCCTAAAATCAAACAAAAAACCCCAACCCAAAAAACCCAGAATATCCACATTTTATGTCTTCAGGATTTAAAAGTTAAGAGTTATGGATCACTCAAGATGGAACCCAATAAAACTTGTCCCATCAAAATCTAAGTTACATCTTGGTGCTAGAGTCTGTATTTGGGTAGTTTACCTTGAAGTCTATGACCTGAAGCATGTAAGATGAAAAATCAAACAGAGAAATATTCCTTGCCTTGAAAATATTTCCTGGGAAAAGTCAGTCTGAGAGAAGTAAAATGTCTGTTGTTGCTCACAACAGTAGTGTAAGCTCCTGTGCCCTTTCTTGTCATGTAGGCAGAAGCAGCTTAAATTTAGAAAACATGGTGACAGTGATGATACCTGATACAGCCACTGTTCCAAAGAAGAAAGTAATGTAGGGTGGAATTTGCTGTCACTGACATAACAAAGACAAGACCAGCTTTTGGATTCTTTTTGTTTAAAAAGCTGTCATGTAAACATTGAATAGGAGTAGACCTAGGACCAGAGGTGGTAGGGAAGATTTTGAGATGCAGATTATTTTGACTAGTGCTAGCAGGAGCTGGTTGTAGGAAGCGAATTGTGCTGTTGGGGTTCATAAGAATTCCATCACTTGTTGCGCTCATTTCCAAGGGACACCAAATAAATTAGTGATTTTGGTTGTGTGAAGTGCAATAAATTCATAGGTTCCTCGTAGTTCTTCCACACTTCCAGAGAATTGAATTTGACTGCCACAAGGGAAGAGAAAACGGTAAATTTCAATAGCTGATGGCTACTTTCTCCACTTCTTTCAGCCCAAAAAAGTGTATTTTAGAATTTCAGACTCTGATTTATTACTGTAATGAGATTTGCATCTGCACAAGCATTAGGCTTGCCAATATTCTCTTTACTCTTTTCTGCATGTGTTTTGTATTGGTAAATGAATAAGGTGGTTGGATAACCTTACAATTAAGTATTTCTACCTAAATATCTACTATAATATACAAGTTATTTTGTCATTTAGAAGCAGATCTGTTTCCATGAAGAGAATTTGTTTCCTTTGTAGAAGCTGCTTCTCTGTTATGGCATCCTGACAGTACCTGTGCATGATGGACAGCAGGCTAGATGTTTTGCTGTTTTTATCCATCTGTTTTGTCCACGTTTTGTTTGTTATCTCACAGGCTGTCTGTTCAGGGAGCAGATACACCAACTGACAGGCCATGGCTTTTTCTAACTGCTCCCAGCTTCAAAAACCAAAACAAACACAAAATGTGGTCTCTTAAATTTGCTATGCATAACCTAAACCATAATAGTTTCTATACTGGATAATTGGGTTGTCTGATTTATGACAGTAGTGAAGAGATAATTATCCCAGTTGGAGCAGTTACCAAACACGTTGTTCATAATCCTGTAGAATTTGCACACACCCCCCCAAAAAAAGTATACCTGCTGTAAAATATGAAAATATGACTTATGCTAAATTTCAGGGTATTTTCTGAGAGAAGTATTGTCTAGGTAACGCTAGGAGTGAGAACTGTAGCTTGTGCTGTTTATTTTAAGTGCTACTTGAGCTTATGACTTGGAGGTCCATTTCTCGCTCTTTGGTCTTCACATGGAGCAAATGCTGTTGCCAGTGCAGAGGGCGTTGAAGAGAGGGACAAGCCACTATGGGCTGGGGTTGTTCTTGTGGAAACTCCCCCAGCTTAGTGGTTCATCCTTTTCTAGGATAAAGGACTTCAGCTATTGCCAGCTAATACAGTTACTTCTATGGTTTAATGATAGCAGTTTGCGTTGCCTAGTTGAAAATACCGAGTTTGAACTAGGCTAATGATGCCTTAAATAGGGTCTGATGGAGATACATCCTCGATCCTGTTCACTTCGTGTCCATCATGAAAGTCTAAATTACATCATCATGTATCATTGCTACTGGACACTGGCCGCTTTCACTTCTGGTACATCATTCACTTGAATTGGCACCAGAGGATTAATTTGAATCTTTTCCTTGCTGCACAAACAAGCCTCTAATTCCTCTCTCCTCTCTAACTTCTGTTTGTGTGTCAAACGGTCTGGTATTATTTTCCCCTAAAGTGCAATTGGAACAGACCTATCTGGATGTAGCGTTCATCTATGTGTTTGCCAGATCATGGCTTACAGAAAATGTTACAGTATGTGTAGAATATAAGTTTGCACGTAACTTTAGCCTACTCTAGGTGTACATTATGTATATCTGTATCTATATCATTATGTGTTTAGAAGGAGGTAAAAAATAAGTATTTATAGCTGATCAGGCTATGCAGGAAACTGAACTCAAATAGAAGGTCAGTAGGTCAGAAGATATTTCAGAGAAGGCTAAATAGGGTAGACAAGTTGTATAGCTTCACAGGTTGTCTTCAGAGCAGTTGGCCTGCCTTGTATTTTAATTTCTCCAACAAACTTAAGTTTCACCTGCCACTTCAGACTGCAGTTGAAAGCAAGGAAGAAAAAAAATGCATTGCTATTGATCAGAGGCAGGAAATACTTCCCAGATAAGAGCAGTAGTATGCTTATGTAGACTCCAAAACAAGTGTGAATACCAAGTAGTTGAAGAAAGATCAATAAAATTCAGCATGTTAAATATTTTGCCAGTTTGTTGGATGCTTTTGTGTTGTATCATTATTTATGCTTTCCCCTTGGAAAAGAACAAATCACTTTATGTATTTCTGCATAATAACTAAAAGGTGAAGGTTTCTCCTAGAAGACTTAAGGATTTTTTTTTTCCCTGCCTGTTTCCAAAAGAAGGTTAAAAATAAGCCTTTGAAAAACGAATCTCTGACACTGTTGGTTCAAGGATGTAGGCTTCTTGGAGCACATAAATACCCCTCTTGCATTTTTCTCTATATTGCTGAGTCTATTGCAATTATATCTCTCAATCTGAATATCCTTGGCTTGGAAGATTTTAACTGTGTAATGGAGTAGCACAGATCTATTGTGTCTGTATAACACTTTGTTTTTTCCCTAAAAGTTACTTGGTTTTAGTTATACAGGAATGGAAACCCTGAAATCACCCAAATGACTCATTTAATCTTGTTGAATTTATAAGCAGCTAAATCAAATAAAGAGAGTGTTGGCTTAAGATGTGGAGCTTTATCTTGGATGGAATTTGTTGTTTGGAACTGAGCCTTTCAAATGTCTGATTTATAATGGAATTGCTGTTGCACACTCAACTTTGATAGCAGTATAGTTCTCTAATAGAAGTGATGCAGGACTTGAAGATTTCTGCAGTCCCCTGCCTGGGCAAGGATCCTGTCATCCTTGACAGAATTGTCAGGCTCCACCATAAGATCAGTTTTGGTTTATCTTCCTTGAATTTTTTCTATCAGAGCTATTCCAGGACTTAAGTGCAAATTTTCTTAAATTTTTTAAATTAGCCTAAACTTGTTCATGATCAGTTTATAGCTATTTTCTTTCCCTCCTCCTGGCTCCACCTCTTCCCATCCCCATGTATTTATAGGTAGCAATCATCATATCCCTTTTCAGTCTGTCTTTCTCTAAGCTGAACCCAAGAACTTTCTTTCTCTAAGCTTGAAGCCAAACCTTCAAGTCTCCTTACCTGCGATATGCTCTCCATCTCCCTAACCCTTCTAGCAGCCCCCTTTCCTCTGGCTGTTGAATCTATCACTGATAGCAGCTGCCCTCTGTTCTAGCAGACTTTTCACCCCCCCCCCACCCCCCATTAGACATGTAATGAAATACATCGAAAGATCTTACTTCTGCCTTAGGACAGCATTGTCTTTGAAATGCGAGGAAGTTTGTTCTTTGTGTCTGCTCAAACCTGCTACCTCGGCTCACCTACAGCCCCTTGTAATTCAGTGACATGCTATTTGGTGTCTTACATGTCAACTAAATAGATACTACCAATATATAGAACATTGGAAGTAGCTATCAAGGCTATTTTTGTGATTATGTGCACAAAGAGATAGGTAGGGGCTTACAGGAAAAGAGCAGTTGTGACTCTTAATTTCTGCAAGATATCATGCTAGACCTATGCTAATTGGAAAGTGAATACGTGTTTATATTTTCTTCTGCAATGGAAAGCAGAGGATGCTGTCATACATATCTATCTTAGTAACTGCAGGCCTGTCGCATATTCCTACAACTGTTGAGTTGCATATAAACATGTGTTCCTCAAAAACCCAAGGGTGCCACACTACAAAATGTGTCTGGCTAATTCTGACAATTAGTTGTATTTATAACAGTCTTTAAAGAAGTATCATATAAAAATCATTATGAGCATCTACCATTAAATATTAGCTGTGTTTGACTTATTTGGGCAAAGGGTGCTCAAAAAGAGCATATTAACTGTATGAAGCGTCAGGCTGAATGGAAATCCCTGCATTTTTTCTATTGAATTGTTCATAAGGAGCTATAGAAACTTGATTTACTGCAGTGTGCCTGTATGGCTTATCACCTGGTTTTAATGACAGCTTTTCTCATGTAGTTTGAACTTCTGGTTCAATTATTAACCTTTCTGGTATTGGAAATCATTACCAGGGTAAAAAAGACATTTGATATACGTGTGGGAGTTCTAGCATTTTAAGTAACTTGAGTATAATTTAGTGCCTCCTTTCTATAGTGTTGCATTTCTCAGGCATGGCTGCCTTCTGAGAGTTGGTAATGAACAAGAACAGGAACAGAAAAGCTGTGTTCCATTGCATATTTGGTTCCCCAAATTAGTCATCTATAGAAATCAGATGTGTTTGGTTAGGCTAAAATGGTTTGAAGTCAGCTCTTAGAAGTTCAGAATTGGTAAATCTACCTTGGAGAGGATGGGGAGTGCACTGATGGAGCAAAGATTGCCGCACCGCTGAAGGGTTCATAAAAACAATTTTAATGCATTAGACTTGCAAGTATGAGTTGAACAAACTTCTTTACTATGCTAATGCCTTCACTGGCTGGAAGACTTCCTTAAACTGAGTGGGAGTTCTATCACAAAATCAATGAAGGTGAAAATAGCTTTGCAAAGCTGATTGTGTGAGGAGGGCTGCAGAATGGCTGTTTTGAGGTGCAGCAGTACCACATGCTCATTAATTCACATTTATTGCCTTGTATTGCTATGAAGGTCTGGGTAAACATGGGGAGAAGGTAATCACGAAAACATTTCTTTCTATGAAGGTTTGGGTAAACATGGGTAGAAGGTGATCATGAAAACATTTCTTTCATTCTTGTGATTCGGACTGTGTAGTGCAGCATATCACCAGACTTGGCTTTTTTCCTTTAAGCCCTTATGGTCAAAATAATAAAATAAGTAAGAATGAAAATGTCTTCCTATTCCATCTGCTGCTATGTTCTCTTTAGTCATTGCACTTACAGAATAATATGTACAACTGCTGTTGAGCCAAAATTTAACTGGCTCTAATGAATGTAACTTAAAAGAAAATTGAAAATATTTAGAAAGCTTCTAAGTTTGGAATTAGCACCTACCTCTAACAGTCACCAGGTCAGTCAAAACACTCTGCAAATACAGTACTACTGTGCTGCACATGTCAGTGTTTGGCAGTGTAATGCAGAACTTGATTGAGTTGAAATACTGTAAAGAAATTGGGGAATACAACCATTGATTTTAAGTATATTTTTAATTGTTGGTGACATGCAGATATGAAAAGGAAATATTTTCAGAATCAGCTAAACTCAGTGTTAAATATTTAGATAGCTTCACTCAGAGCATTAATACATAGTGTTTCTTCTCTCCATCTTCAACATACGTATTGAGCAAAAATAATACTTTAGAAGGAAGGAAAATCACCTTGTTATACTTAAAAATGGGGTGTTTGGTCTGTAGGCTGAGAAGAAGCAGAGGCTTTGAAAGTCACATTTGAAGGTTTTTAAACAAAACCCGTATGGAAAAGAGTGGAAGTTCCTCCAACAAATGCATGTTTACTTGAAAGGTCTGATTCACTGTTACCATGAAGCTCCTGCATGGTAGCTGGTGAAAGAGTAAAAGTTGAGGTTTCTGGAAACCTATAACCATGATTAGATAATGATGGAATTAATTAGTCAAAGGCTGTTCTTGGGTCTCAGCAAGGGTATGGTGAAATTTTATCTTGAAATAGTATAAATAGATCTGAGCCCTTCTATATTTTTGATACAATGCAGAGGTGTAGCTTCTGACACTGTGTTGTTTTTTGCTAGCAGTTTAGTATGCTTAGGATGATAGAAATTGCTAAGAGCACTTCTTTAACAATGGAAACTGTAATAATAGAAATAATAAGCATAATATGCTAGTCTTGTATGTAGTGTGTGTGTGTAAACAGAATAGACTAATAAACATGTATCATTTCTATAAAAGAACATTCTCAGCTTTCAGAGACCCCTTTATGAAATACATGAAAACTGGAAAAACCCACCAGATCCGTCTGCGTAATTATTTGTGCTCTGCGGAGATGGGAGTAGAATTTGGTAATGTTTGGTAATGTTGTCTTACTCCTAGGTGACTTATGGCTCTTTTGACTACACTTCACTGCTCTATCTCTCTGATTACACTGGAGATTTTGGTGGTGGACGGTTTGTGTTTATGGATGCAGGTTCCAACAAGACAATAGAGCCCCGAGCAGGTAAGAGTCTTGGTTTGCCTGCACTGAGGCAGGCCAAATTGTGCCATTTATTAACTGGGTGGGCTCGCGGATATAGTGGGACTTTGTCAGCAGTAACTGTGCAATAATGTAGCATTTTGTCTTCAGATTGATTACATAAAGAGTAAAAATTAAAAAAGGTTAAAATGTGGCCACAGTTTGAAATATCTGGAGTTAAGCCTTACAAAGCTGTAGGGCTTAGAACTGCAATCCAGTTATGACAGCTTAGCAGGTCACTATGCGTCAAGATCAAAGATAACTGGTGACTACAGCAAATGTGAAATAAAGCAATTTATTTTAGACTGTCTGGCCTGAAATTCCATTGTTGTTCAAGGAGGGGCTTAATACCCTATAATTGCTGTGAACTGGGTGTGAAGATGATTGATCACCACAGTTCTACTAACCTGCAGTAACGTGATGAACCATGGTAACTTGGTTATAAGTCCATACGTGCTTTCAGTAGATCTGACAGGGATGAGCATTCTGTTGGCTGTGAGTTATACCAAAAAAAAAAAAAAAAAGCTTTTTCCTTTAAGGGCTGGCTTAAAATTTTTCTATTAAGTGGATTATTTGTAACTAGAATTATTTTGGGGCAGGAAGAAAGAGCTCAGCCTCAACTCATCTGTCTGGCAGATGAGTACTGAGCTTACAGCAGTGTAACCGTTTTATAATGCAAGACCAGTCACACTTTTGCAGAAAAAAAAAATCAAGGGCAACTTTATATTCCTACTGGGTTCTGTCTTTTTTTTCAAGATAGAAAAGATGGAAATTTAGTCATTTAAAAACAGCCTCAGTAATTGTCTCCTGACAGGCATTACCCCAAGCAGAACTGACTTCTAACTATTGCTGCCTGCAAATGGGGATGGGTGTGGGGTTTTATTGACTTATGGATCATAGCAATCCATTCGCCAGCAGTAATGCTGTTTTAGATAAACTCTGAGATTATCTGCATTCTGGGTTTGGTGTCATGAATTGCATGTTTGATTATTTTGGCTTTTGTGGTTGGAAATAAACCCTAAACTGAAAGTTCCATCTTTTGCAAAAGATGCCACCAGTATTTGGAAAGGGAACTCATTAAACTGTTTCATTTCCAGATGCAATTCTAAGATGAACACGTTTTTATAGCTGTAGAAACCATAGTTGAATTCTAGATAGCTAGGAAGACAGCTGTCTCCTTGCACAGTACAGGGGCACTCAGTCCAATTGCTGTATGCAATGTGCTCCTGACTTAATTTCAAGAAGTCTTGCAACTGTGAAATTGCTTCCATTCAGCCCCATCGGGTTAATTTTCAGGCTCTGCTGCAAGGTGTTTGCTCTTTATGTCATTCTTGGGGAGGAAGGGAGAAAGATTTATTTTTAAAATTATTTTTTTTTAAACAGCACCTGGTTTTGGCTATTCCCTTTAACAGGTTGTTATATTGACAGTATGTGTGCCACAGAACTGGTTAAACACACCTGTTAAACCGAAACAATGCAAAGCTTATAGGGAGTAGCCTTTTTTTTAAAGATCAAATGTGCTACATGTACGTAACAGAAAATAAAGTTTAATGCTGGTTACACCTTTCTAACACACTTCTCTGTCTAAACACAGTTGTCAGGGTTCCCGTGGTTGTGTCACTACCTATGGTGCAATCTAAATAACTACTAACATCCTGTGAGAAAAGGAGAAAAGCTTTAGAGGTGAAGCACAATGTGAAGGTGATTGCACTTACTTTTCCTTTTACTGATAAAACACGGCTTGAGAGAATGTGAGCGAGGGAATGACCCCAGGGTATTTTGTGTTGCTGGTACAAGTTGATGTATTTTTCATGTTCAGAATGTTCCTTTGCAGTGTTTCTTCTCTCCTTCCCTCTTTGTTTTGTTTGTTTGGTTTTTGTTTTGTTTGTTTTATGCTTCTTTTGATCCTTTGTGCTTCTCATGTCACTCCAACCCAACTTTTAAAACTTTGTGTTGATAAGCTTTTCTGCTTCTTATTGAGGAGATTCAGGCTTTTTTAGACATGACTGTCGTAATTGCTGGTTCAGTTTTAGTGCATGACAGCTAATTTACCTTCTCTGTATTGCTAATGCCATTTCAGTTCTAAAACCTGGCACTTCTTGTTGTCTCAAAGTTAGTCTGTGTTTTGGGAACCTGGTACTGTGTGCCAAAATGAGCACTTTCCTTTTTATGTGAGCAGTAATTTGTTAAAGTGTCAGGCTTTGCAGTAGGGAACAGAAAGGCATTGTTATTGATGCAGCAGAGCAGAAAAGCAGTAATTGGAAATAGAAAAAAAGACAAAAATAAAACATTGTGGGATTTCCTGTGTTTGGGAGTGCTGTCTGGGCAAGTCCCACTGCTGCTTCAAATGCTTTCGCAGCACTCACCATTTAAGGATGAGCCTTAGCCAGACAGGGACAGGGAAAACTCTTTTGTTAAAAGTGGAGCCTAAATTTAAAACACTTATCACTTCTCTACCACTGGTGGATTGTATGAGAAGTCTAAGTCCCAATTCTCACATATTTGAATGAAAGACTCTCAATATAATTTGTAGCATGATCTATGACATTGCTGAGTTCAATTATTAACAAACATGTCTAGCTTTAAGAAGGAATTATAACTTATTAACCTAGAAACTCTTGAGGGTTTTTTTGTCTTTTTTAATGGACATGAACAAGTCACCACTGTGATGTCAATTCACATGCACAGACCTCTGGCTAATTCATAACCAAATGTGGCATTAAGGAACACATCTTTCTTCTGCCCTGATGGGCTTCAGAAGTATATAAGTCTCTTTTGACTTAAGTCAGGACCTCTGACTGCTGCAAGAAACTCGCTGTACCATGAGTAAGAGAATCCTTGGAGCCAAGTGAAATCCTACTTTGAAAGGAAAACTTTTTTTTTTTTTGGACAAAGAAACAGTTCTAAAGTAGTATCTGTTGCTTATAAATGGCTACATTAATTCTGTTTCCAAAATTAAGGTATTAGCATTTTGTTTTTACCATTTGCACCAGGGGTGGCTCTGTTTGAGAGATGAGATGAAATGAAATAAAGCAAGTTAGAATGAGGTTCTTCAAAACGAAGCCCACAGCTGTTCCAATATTAACTTTTGTTTGCTGGCCTGAGACCTGTTTTAGTAGTCTTCAATAGATACAAGAGGATTAAGATTAAATGGCAGACATCAAGGCATTCCTTTTTTAATGATAAAATTGGTATGCTTTCTGCTGCTACTAAATTTATCAGTGTAAACCATATTTAAAACTTCATAGTTATGGAGAGTCTTGTGTGAATTTGGAGACTGGCAATATTAGACAGGTCACAGACTTCACTTCATGGTAAAGCGTAGATGAAACCCTGCAGTTGGAATAAAATATCTGTACCAGTTGTGTGTTCCTTATTTGCATGTACATTTCTTGGTTTTAAGGTCAGCTTTGCTACACTTATTTTCTGCTCACAAAGAAGTTTGTTCTTTATACAAGTTGTTTATTATATAAGGGTAGAGGGAAAGGTCGCAATCACTTCTTCTGTGTGTGGAAGAAAATCTATGGTGCAACACAAATTCTGTGCATTGGAGAGTGAAATGTGACTCTTCCTTGAATATCAAACTTAGCATATTTTCATAGCTGTCAGAAGTGTGTGTTTCTGAAAGTGTAAAAATATTTGAGATGAAGGTATGAGCTATTTGGGAACTTGTGAAGTTGGATTATTCTTCATTTAGAATGGAAAAAAGCATATGCTCAGAGCCTGAGCAATTAGTTTTTCTGCTCCGGTAGAGAAAAGCATACATTTAAGAGTGCACATGGAGCTTTGTTATAGTGCAGGAATGGGCTTCAGGGTGTCTGTACACTTACTGAGGTAAGTGTAGCTTTACTGCAGTGGTTAGATATCACATGACTCTCGGATCCGGTAATCATGAGAATAAGTGCAGTTAAGTGGTGGGAATTTGTCATGCCTTTATTTTATTGTGCTCTTTAAAAAATTAGTTTGGAGGAATTCACTACTAAAGGCTGAAGGAATGCAGCATAGTGACAGAAAGGGCAATGATGTGAAAAGTAAGATTCCCAGATTCAGAAGTCCTACAACAATATTAACACAAGGTGTGAAAACAGTGTTTAAAGCATGTATTTAGTAATCCATCTTGTATCATGGAATAGTGGATTTATTTATTTTTTTCCCCCACTGAGTATAGGTAGTCTGATCTTTCTCTACATTCAATCCGCATTATCCAGATTCAGTCTAGATCATGATAATCTTCTGGCATTCCTAGCTTTAGTTTTGCTCCAATCAGTAAAACCGGAGGACATCTTGATGTTAAATTGGTAACAACTGAAAGTTGAGAATGATTTAAAAATCCACAGAAGTAGCTGTCAGTCCTAGAGAAGAATAAATGGAGCAAGCATTAGCAGCTGCTGCAGTAATAACGAGCTATGCAAAGTTCATGGGTTGCAGGACAGCAATTCTTACTGATTTGTAATACTAATCATAAATTGCACCTGGGACTAGTAAGATGATTGCAGAGAGAAATGGTAGAAAAAGGAGGATGTATTGCAATTGTGACAAAAATTGGTAGAAAATAGCTCAATAGCTCCTCATTTCTTTGTACAACTCTGGAGATTTTCTTTTGCTTTCTATTTTGTTTTCATGGAAGGATAACTGTGTTCCAGACTCTGGTTTTGTATTCCAGTGGCACTTGATAGGTTTATGATGGCATTAAAAGAAATAATATTTTAATTGGGCCAATAAAGCAAGAGGTACCTGGGAGGAGCAGGTCAGACCTTCAGTTAACATGGTGCTTATATGAATTACTTCATATAAAATACACTGTCTTGTTGAGGGTATCTGTTACTGAGGATAGTAATGGTCACTTTACATTAGCTGGACCATTGAAACAATTGTTGGGGGGACGGGGAACTAAACAGATGCCTTATGTTACAGTGATCCACAGAGCTTTGTGAAGCACTGTCAATAGTGAGAATTGGCCTCTAAGGCTTTTTCCCCTGGTATAAAATACTTTATTATAAATGAACACATGTAGCATGCACCTTATGTGCTTTCATTGCTTGCTGCACGGGATTTTGTTTTATGTAATGCATATGCAGGCCAATATTTCATGAATTTGATTTGATACTGCTAGACAAAGCCACAGGCATAAAGAGGGAGCAGAGGAAAATCAGCTTCAGCCAGTTACTTGATGAAATTCAGGTAATGTAACAGATAAAGGAAAACGAAATATTGAAGTAACTGCGGGTTCAGCTGTGCTACACTGTATAGTTCAGTTACTGATATTAATTTCTTGGTTCCGAAGCTTTGTGAGTGTTAGTGTCACACACCATAGGTGCTATCATGAAGTGTTTTTGTTTAAAGGCCATTTTTTGACTAAAATAGCAGCAGAAGTTAAGCCTTGTGTTTATGCTTTAGTGATTTACTAAATGTAAGGATGAATTCCTTTATCAGAAGTCCAAAACCTAGAACTCGGGCATCCATGTGATTTGACCACAGCTCTACTAATCATGCAATGTTTACCAAGGTTAAGAAAAGTGAAAGAGGTGATCCAGAGGTATTTCATGTGATTGAAATTGCAACACTTTGTTCTTAGAGGCTTCTCTTGGTGAGGACTTTTTGTAGGAGTCCAATTTAGAAACCTTCTGCAGCTGCCTGGGGTGCTTTAACATGGGACAACAGAGGGGGTTTAGGTAAGGACTTGCTTAAAGCTTTCCCCATTCAACATTTATTTATAAGTAATTGAATAAATATATCTGTTAAATAAGTTTTATTGTGCAATTACAGAAAATATTATTATCAGGTTATTTGCCTAAGATACGGTCATTTTTCTTGGACACTTTACATGAGAATGAATTGGCAATTAATCCTTAACAGATGACAAGAATGAGAATGCAATTGTGTTTGTGCTGTTTCCCCAGCAGTGCTTCTGTCTTGGTGTCATTCAGCAGATGAGATGCAGTTTTTCCTTCTTTCCCAAGTAACATTTAGAGCCGATAAATGTTAAGCAGACAGTCAAAGCTGTCACTGCATAAGATGAAGGATGTTGAATAGATCTGTGGTGCCAAATAAACTGTTCCTGCTTCCCTTTAATCAGGCAGATGAGTTGCTTCATTTCCTTCTGAGCAGTAGCTCAGTCTTTCCAGTGCCCCCATCCAGCTGCCATGGACAGCGGATGGAGGTGAGACCTCTTACATTCCCATGGCCCTGCTTTGCATCCCTTCCCTGTCACTGGCACCAGGCAGGGGTAGCCCCTGCCCTTCCCAGGTGTCCAGCCACAGTTTAAGCAGACCAAGGAGGAGAGCGAGGGGACAGTTATCATTCCCTTACGTTCTTGCACGATCAAGTGTTGATTGAGACAATCTAACACATCATTTATGGTTTCTCCTTGATGTTCTCATGACCTAAGGAGTTTACAAGGAAATTTGGCAGTGAATCAAACTAGATGGACTAGAAGCATGCTGCTAAGAAAGCAGAAGGGGTAGTTTCATGTGAAGGATGGGAGCATGAAGGGGCTTGGAATCCAGTGGCAAAGCAGGCATGCTGCAAATAGGAGGTGATTGCCAAAGTTGGTATTAACGTGAGTGGCCTCTTCCATGTGTGATCAGAATAACTGAGATTGAAAGGGACCTCTGGAGGTCGTCTACTCCATGGCCCCTGCTCAAAAATCAAGCACAGGAGACATGGGGGTAGCAAAATACACATGCCTGAGACATACCTGGGAAACATCAGTATCTGAATGCTGCGCTCATATGTGCTAATGATATGACCCTGAGCAATGTGATAGAACTCAGAAGTTGGATATAATTTAGAAGTTAGCCTTGATTTGAGAAAGGCAATTGGACCAGATGACCTCCCAAGGTCTCTTCCAACCTAAGTTATGCAATGAATTTATAATATTAGAAGCATAACATTCTTGTATTATTTTTTCTTGCAAGCATTCTGGTATGTTAATATTTGTATGGTTCTCAAAGTCCTTTCATATATTCTATGTATCCTTTTATAACTTAATCTGCATGCTTTACTACTTTGTCTTGTGCCAGAATAAAAACAATAGAGGATATTTTTTATAATACCTTTAAAACAGAATATGCGTTAACTCCAAAGTATTGTAATGGTGTTTACTAATTAATTTTCACAGTAACCTTGTTAGAATAGGTCAGTACTAGCTTAATTTTAGAGACAAGGAAACGAATGAGAGAGTAAGTGGTTTTGTTGAAGTCACAGTTAGATGTCAAGGGCATAGTTGTAATTGAAAATTTTCCTTTGTATGTTCCTCCAATCTATATTGCCTCACAGTACAGAGGTTATGTACCAAATTGTAGGCAGCTTGTTTATGGAACTGCAACTGAATGTTAAAATTCAACATGGATAAAATCTCCTGAGAGTAAGTCTTATGGGAATACTGGCGTTTTTACTGTGAAATGTAGCTGAATGCATAATTCTTTCCCACCTCTATGCCGCTTCTTGCAGTGATTATATTTTCTGAGTACATCTAAAAAGAATTCATTGCTATGGGGCAATTATGAATGAGATTAAAACCTGGGAAAGCAAAAGCAGGGAAAAGCAAAAGCTCATAGTTAATACATATATTCCTCTAGTGGTTTTGTTTGAGTAATTATAATGGGTCATAATTGCTGCATAGTGAAATATCTGTTGCTTTTGCTGCTTATGTATTATTCCTGAAAACAACAGTGTTGCTTCATCTAAATTAGGATCACATAAAATTCATAGCAGTGGAGCTTGTGACTGGCACTTGTCCACAGGAATATTTATGAAGACATACAAGTGCAAAAATTGATCCTCAGAAAATCAGGAGAATGTGGTTACCTCCAATACAATTAAGGTCTTGCTTCCTGTAAGAGGAGCAAGACCTTTCCTGTTGGTTGCATCACAAGCTTTTCTCAGCCTGACAGCATTTAAGAACATGACTTGTGTCAGTGACACCGAAGACCAGGCTCAGTTTTGATGGATGCTGTGGTGCTGAGCTTGTTAGCAGCTCCTGTCCTAGGTGACTGTGAGCGTGGCATATTTAAATGAGCTTGCACCTGAGTTTTCCATGACAGTAGTTCTTTCATCCCCAATACAATTTATCCTTTGCTTACTCTTAAGTTTTTAAAACTTGCGTGGATACGTACGGGCCACAGAAAGAAGAGACTGGAAGTAGCTCCAGCTGTGGATGAAACTCTTGACTAATCTTAGTACAGAGGCAGAGCTGGAGGCTTATCTGGGAACTAGAAAAGGGAGCAACTGTTTCACAGTAACACTTTCTGCAATCTGCAAGGAACAGAAGCTAAGCTTTTATTGGGCCAAACTGTGTCTTGAAACACACTTCCTAGCACTTAATGCTGGAAAGTACGAGCAAAAATGGGAAGGAAGAGAAAACAAGCTGTAGATTCAGGTATTGTCAAATAGAGATCAATGGCAACGATTGATTAATTCTGTTCCTCTGGAGATATGCAGGCAAGCTAATAATTTAGAAACAGGCTCCTGCAGGTCTTGAGGTTACCATGAATCTTTCCAATTCTTTGGTTTTTTGCTCTTCTAATAAGAAAGGTGAGAACAAGTACATGTGTGTGGGAGGAACTTCCTCCAGTCCACTGTTGCACTCTTCCATGGGAACTAGGCTGGAATACAGCTCACTCCCCTATTACTAGACAACCTGATGGAAATCGTGAAGCCCGTTGGGAACAGCTATAAAGAAATTTTAGGTGTTTGTGGGCAGAAAAGAGGAAAGATCATTGATAGAAGTATCTACAAAATGTGAGTATTTTTATCTAATACTGGGGTCCAAGTGTTAAAAGTGCTAAATGCTCTGGTGTGCTGCACTAATTGCTGTGGTATGCTCTGCCTGATTGACTTCTTGTGGAATGGAAAGCGGAGGTGAGGAGGAGATGATAGACAGGAGGTGTGAGAGGGCAGCCCATGGTTCCTTGTGATTTATGGATCTAAAACTCTTCCCTGAGGTTGAGGTACTTGTCAAAGTATTGTGAAACTGAAGAAGCAATGGAGTTTTTGGCACCTTGCAGTGATTTGGGAAAATGAGTCAAAAATTCACAATCAGGATGAAATACTGTTCAGACTATAGATTCATCTCACTGGAAAAAAACCAAATCCTTTGTTTTTTACCCTTGGCATTACTTCTAACCCCAGGACACCTCCCTTCTAATCTTCATCCTTTAGAACACAGGTCAGAGACTGGCCTCTTTCTGAAAGCTTAGAAGCATGGGCCTCAAAACAGGAGATGATCCCATCGCTCTTTCTTCATCTCCAAAAGTTCATCCCTTAAGGATCAGGGATTAAACACTTTCTTTTTTTGGTTATATAATATACTAAAAAATTGTATTGAGTAGGAGCTTGTGATCTCAAAAAAGCTTACACTTCTAACAGTAAGTGTTCATAAATCAAACAAATTATGTGCCAGGAGGTAGTAGTCAAGATTTCTTTAGTGGAGCAGAAAAGCATGTGGGAAGGAAATCTGTGCAGGCAGGTCAGAGGAGGGGAGAAGAAAATGAAAAGACTGATTTGAGGCCATTGCTCAATAATGAAAGAAAAGGACAAAGGAAATGGGATTAGAATTTTACACACTTTCTCCTGAGCTTTTGTCGCTCAAAAGTGTTTCATCAGGAAATTTTAAGTACATATGTACTTTTTATCTGCAATGAGTAGTTGCATAGCCGTTCTTTAGCATTTGCAGTACAACACTAATCTCTTATGAAGCTCAGCATTCACTCTATCAATATTTCATAGTCTGGAGAGCTTAGTGGAACTGCCCTATGCATGTCTTCCTCATCATTCACAATCAGAGAAATCCTATCACAGCTACATTAGTTGTAGCAGTGTGTAACACTTTAAAAAGTGCACTTTAGACACTTTGAATGCAATCTCACAGCTAAACCCAGACCCATATTGCATATGACCCTACTAACTTGCTAATATGATTCATAGTTTGAAACTTTGGGGTTTAAAATCTTAACTCAAAACTGATCAAAAAATAGCTAGAACAAGGACAGGTTATAACCTAGGATTAGGTCCACACTTCCTTAAGGAATTTTCATAGTCCTGACCTGCTTGCTTTCTTGTAGTGATTTAATTTTTGAAGTGGTTTCCATATACTGTGTATTGAAGCAAGATTATGAAGAGTCCAGTCTTGGTGTGCTTGAAAGTCCTAGAAGTCATCCTATCCAGTAATGGTACAGCTTTATTTTATCTTGTGTCTTTCTCCAGAAGTCTCTGGATAATGATATTGCCATATATCCCTTGAAGGTTTTGTCAGATGGGATGGGAAGTAACATTTTTTTACTCTCTTTTTGAACATTTATACTATTAAAAATAGCGTACCATGGAAAGAATGTGCTTTTGCTTCAAAATTTTGCAAAGTTGAAAAGCAATTCTTCGCAAGTGAGGAAGAAGTATCTTTGCAAACTGACTGTAGGCTTGTTCAGTGACTCGGAGACCCCATTTGACAGATATGGGACCAGATGCACAAGGAGCTGTAAGATACCATATATATGAAGACATATTTATTAAAGAAAGAAATTAAAAGACATTCTGTATAGCCAAAAAAAATCCAGTTTAACTGCCTTAATACACTGAAACTTGTCTAACTCCATTTACTACTACTTCTAATAAGAGATCAAACAAAAAAGCTTGAAAATCAGTTTAAGGCAAAGCTTTGGGCGAGTAGGTGAGGGATTGATAATAAAGTATGTGAATGATGTTGAAATAAGATTTAAAAGAAAAAAAAAATTCATGGCACAGGGACTTTGTATGAAATTCTTGAGGGTAGTGCTGTTCATTGCAACACTTGTAGGATAGGAGTGCATTGCCTTCATTTAGTCTTTCATCCAGAAAAGCAGGACATCAAGGTGTAAATGAGCTGTGCATATGAACAAATCTATTCTTTATATATAGCTTTACCAATTATTAATGTGCAGCCACAGGCAGAGAAAAGTATGATATGACTTCTGCTTGGCAGTTATGAAAGACTCTGTGAACTATGAAAGATTAAATGTGAACTGCAACTGAACATGCAAGGGACACAGAGGCTACTTAAATAGACTTCAGAGATTAGTGAGTAAACCAAGCTCTATAAGGCCAGTCTAGTTTTGTTCAAATCTCCCATGTGTGCTGTTTAGGAGTATGTAAGCAAAATAACTTCTGGATCTTTTGGATCACTTTTAGAAGAGAAAACCAGCTATGTGTCTGGTGCCCAGTTCTGTGGTGGAGATTGTGTAATGGTTGGAATAGTTTATCTTGTTGTTCAGATTTTAAGTAGGCATCCAAGTGTTTCATTTTGCCTGATTGTGAATGAGTCCCAGGCAGAGTTAGATTGTCAATATGAGTTCCCTATGATAAGCTCTTTAAAAACTTTAATCTAACTTGAACAATGGAAAAAAAGCCTGAGTAGGAAAACCACATGCCATTGGGATAAAACAGTTGTGCATGAGTATTACTAGCTTTCTCAGGAGAACTTCAGCAGTCCTACAGAGTTGCGTCAGTTCTGAGTTACATGCCAACATCAAACTTTTACATTCTCAGAACAGTTTAATAATGTGAAAGTGCAGAGAGCTCCATTCTGCTGTTTAATCAAGTGGGATGCTAATGTATCTCCACTGTCATTATCAAAGTAACTGCATTTCACCTTGATGCCACTTAAGGCTTGGAGAACCCTAAGGCAAGGTGGTGGTCAAAGCTTGGACAGGATGAAGCACAGGAGTAAGCACTTGCAACAATTTCCAAGCCAATGCATTGATGGAGTCATTCCTTATAAGGAAAATTAATTTGTATATGACTGATACCTAACTTTCTAACCTGGCTCAACAGTGAGTGATCAGACTGCACGCAAAAAGCTATAGCAAATACTGGGTATAATGCTGATAAGCTGCCACAGCTGTTTGTAAACCTGCTGAGCATTTTTTTCACTGAAGACTTTTGGCCACCTTTGTAGTACTTCCTCCTTCTTTGGTCTAAAATTAGAGCCCAGACTAGAAGGGGAGCAGGGAGGAAATCAATACACTTTGCTGACAGTCAGTAGAGTTGCTTTTTTCCTTTTTTTAATTGAGGCAACTAAGAACTGGCTTCAAATGTTCTTGGCTTCCTCCTGCCTTTTATAAACTATGAGTTACGGTGGAATTATGTCTCCAGCTTTGTAGCACAAAGGATTAACGTACGTTTTAAACAGTACATAAAGCTGTCAGAGTGCAGCATAAGCTCATAACAGTTTGTCTTTGACCTACGGGCTCTCAGGTAGCTAGGGAACAGCTGGACTGAGACAACAGCAAAACTGTGCAGGGAGCTGATAGCCAAGTGGCAAACTCCATGTCACTGATTAAATATATTTTGTCTTTACAGGCCGGGTTTCCTTTTTCACCTCTGGATCAGAGAACCTTCATCGGGTAGAAAAGGTTCACTGGGGCACTCGCTATGCCGTCACCATCTCCTTTACGTGCAACCCAGACCATGGCATTGGGGATCCAGTCTTGATGTAATTCCTCTGGGGATGGAACATGAGGTCAAATGGAATGAGAGAAGCCCTGCAAAAGGAGAAGAAAAAGGGAGATAACTCTTACAACCTCACATTCAATTAGACTTTCCCAGCTGTATTAATATATTGCAATACACTTTGTTTTCACGTCCTTTTCCATAAATGTTGCAAATGGTGCCTTAAAGACCATCTAAAATTTGGCGTATTCTGAAAATGGTTTGTCTTCATGTCCTAAAGGAATAGGCTACAAAGAAGAGTTCCAGAGTAGGCTCTTTTTTTAAAATTTTTTTTTAATTCTTCAGTTTAAAAGATACAATCTTTTGGACCATGTCTTGATATGACTCCCCATGCTGCTGTTACCTCTTTATTTAGTCTCTTCAGTTACTAATGCAATGTAGAAAGTTTGACTTAAGTTAATAGAGCAAGATGAGTGTTATTCTTCTGAACATACCTTCTGTTGAGACAAATGTATTCTCCTTAGCATGGGCATTAGCGGGCAATACACATGTGGTTTGACTACTGGGACTTACTTGAACTTTTTTTATTGAATTACTACAGAGATATTTTCTGCTACGAACAGGGACTAGTTAATACAAAATCAGAAATACAATTCTCTGGCTGGCTAGAAAGCCTATTGCTTTTGAATTGCAAATGCTTTGTGCTAGGGAATGTCACTGCATTAGATACCTTTGATCAGAATGCAGCATTCCCAACTCATCTTGTTTTCTTTGGGTCTTAATGAAAATGATCAGTCTCCTGGCTGGAAGCCTGGTGTTAGGGTTATTAAGAGCTCTTTATGGAGATGGTTTGACCATGTAACCCTGTACATTAAGTAAATATTAAAAAGGAGAGCTGGGCAGAGGTATTCAGACAGTCCTCTGGATTCATCTGAGCATTCATCATTACCTAATTCCCAGGTAGGGCAGTGTGGTTTGGGAGGGGCACAGCTGAGAAAAAAACCCTAGTTTTATTGTGGTTTTCCGTCTGCCAGTTCTGGCTGCCTCCAACTCAATCCTGTGAACCCTGGCTTGCTGCTTGGAAGGCTGGGTAACAAAACTCCATGGACCAGTGGACTGTGCCATGTGGGGTCTGATGAGGGAAACTGGTGTCCACCTGTACTTTAAATTGATATGGTCTCAAGTTAGGGCTTTGTTGTAAAACACTTTGAAAATATCTATTTATTGGGCCTACATGAAATCTTAAGACCAAGTTGGAGGAAGCTTGGGTTTTTTGTTATTGTTGACACAACTGCGAATCTTATGTTGTGAAATACTGTGTTTTATCTTGTTCAAAACAATGTTTTATCTGCTTCAGAAAGTCTCAATAGCTCTTACTGGACTTCTCTTTCTCAGCTTAGTATGAAGACTTCTTTCTGTTAACTAGGACCATTAGTCTGTGGTGTCCTTGAATAATAAATTGCAAGGACTTAAGAGAAGAGGGGATGATTGCATTGCAGTACCGATAAAATAACATCTAAATGCATAATCTTGCCAATTACCTTACTTTCTTATTACAGTCAAAGATTTTTATGGGTTGGCGCATCAGTAAGTGAACGGTAGGAAAATAGAATTTGATTGAGGGGAAAAAAATTAGGAAGCAAACACGTTGATTTGTTTTACTAGTAGTCTATATAATTTGTGTGAAACACTTTGAAAATCTGGGAATGTGCTTTGATTTTTTTTTTTTTAATTTGTTTATTATGTATACAGTTTTTACTTTTTAGTCTACCCTTTTATGGAAATAATAAGTATTGGGGAGGATTACACCGAAAATCCATATAAATAGGAATGATGACAGGACACTTGGACTTGTTCTATTGTGATTGTTCTCATTTGGCACACCAGCGAGATTGGTCTTCTGTAATTTCATTTCTTTGTTCTCAAACTTGAAAAGGGCTTCCTTGTCCGTGCTAACAAGGAAGAATTGTTAAAATGGCTGGATGCTAGGAATAATAAAGTTAGTTGGGTTCCATATCTAAATACTTGTCTCAAAGCCTGTTAATTCCAAGACATTTGCATTACACCCAAGTTGTAAGTCTATGTGAAGGCAGACCAAGATCACCAGCAACTGCTTTACTGGCTTAAAACTTGATTCCTAACATCACCTTGAGATTTAAATGTATGGACTTTTCCACAAAGACACCTGATAGCCGTGGAATCTAAATATGAATGGACCTGTGTAGATTTAGGTTGGGATTCTCCAGGTTAAGGTCCTATGTTCCAAAATTCCTACTTCACTCTAAGTCCCATCACTGCTCTGCAACACTGTCATATAAATTGCTTTGCTGCTTTTTAAAAAGCGTTAGTTACTTGCATCTGTCATGCAGGCTTTGAGTTGCACTAAATGAAAATGCCACTTTCAGAGCTGCCCTCTGTAAAATACTGCTCTACAGGGTCATACTGGACCATGGGGGAAAGCTCAGCTAATCTCCTTTTGGATTTTCATCTTTTGAAGATCCTGTGTATTGTAGCATCTCCTGAACACAATGCATATCTTATGCTATGAATTGACTGTCATTCAGAAATAAAATCAAGTTGGTATTTGTGTTTTGGAGTTTTTAAGCTTCAGTAATGTGTTCAATATGATGACCAAACCTGTCAAATATAATTTGTGGAAAAACTTGTGCATGGTACCTAGTAAAAGAATTCTTCCTTTGAAAGAAGTATAATAATTCAGTATGCTGTATGTTTCAGTACTGACCAAGCTTCAATATCCAGACTACTAAAAGCAGTATCTAGATCTATGAAGAAATTAAATAGCAAATGAGGAAGTACAGTGCAATCTCAAAGATTCTGAACATAGCCTCCAGCAGGAAAACAGTAATTGCAGAAAGGCTGATGTTCCTGGGGCAGAAGGCAATCTGCAGAATTCAGTGATTATTAGAAATAAACTTGGCTTAATTTATTTTAGTCCACTTAAATACCCTGAATAACTTTTTATTAAGGGTATCTCTTCCCAGTTCTTGACAGATAATTCTGAATCTGAAATACAGTAATTAAAGTCTGTTCTCTTTCAGGTTCAGCCTGCCTGTTGCTACTGGGAAATGCAGTTCTCTTTCTTAGAACTCTTGATTATGCCAAGGACAGGATTTGCTCTGTTAAACTAGCATAAATCTGATGCCAAACTGCTGCAGACAAGTGCTCTTAATTGAACACATGGTGATGGCAGAATTTGGCTTGATGTTTCCCAGTTGTGTGAGAACCTTTGTAAAGAGCCCTTGTGGTTCGAAGAAAGTAAAGAAAGGTCAGTACGTGTTCAGTGTGAACTGGGGCTAAGTGCTGACATTAAATTTACAGCCTTGTACCTGAAAGCATACTTGTTATAAGTATTTGGGAATGTTGATTTGTATTTTGAAAGAAAAATATTTGTAAGGAAAGGTAAAGCCTGCCTGTGTGAAAAGTCCCAGGGTGAAATAGAAAATACATCAGGAGAGCAAGCCAGAGTTTGAATCCCTACTAAGAGACTGAGTGAAGCTTCCTGAGGACTTCTGTGAAATTGTACTACTTCTAAAACTATCTTTCCATTCAGAGGTTTTGGGGAATATCAGGAACTTTTGTAAAATTAACAGGTATGTGATCAGATTAGGTTTTCAGTGTAAACCTAGCTTTCAATCATTTAGCATGCATTTTATTTTGATTTTTTTATCTCCTATCACATGGTTCTAGGAACTCGGGGTGGACTTTTTGGCCTTTCTCATATATAAAATTTTCATTGTGTAAGCAGTTGTGGAATCATTGTGGTTTTTAATTCCCCAGAAATCAACTGAAGGTTTGGAAAAGGTACATTTATGTTGAGATTTTCCTGAATATGGATTGTCCAACTGAAATATTGTAAGCTCCATCTTAATGAACTTCAAGTCCAGAGATGTGTACCAGGATACTCTATTTACTTCAGTTTGGATTTATAGCAGAAATTTTGCTTCATGTTGTATTTATTTTTATTTATTAGATCAACAGGGTACTTTCTGAGGCTGTAGCACATAACGATGTGCACATTACAATAAAAGTGTAGCTGAAATGGCATTGATAATGACTATATTGTCAAGAAAATCTGGTTTTGTTGTTTCTTCAATTGCAATTCTTAGTACATTTGAATTTCTCCTTTATAGCTTTCCTTTCCCCAGTGAATAAAGATGGCTTTGTTTTTAATATAGAGTTCCTCACATTCCTTCTACATCCAGATACCCTTACACAGTGTTTACATGTGAATTAGATCTCTCTAACATGCTGATGTGTAGCTTTATGCAGTATTTCCGTCTTGCCTAAATTCTAGGAATAAAACCAGGAAATGTTGCTGGAGGTCAGGGCTCTTTGAGGAAAAAAACACATACAAGCAACCACCTTCCTCCTCTTCCCTCCCCCAAGAAAAAAAAAAAAAAAGAAAAAAAATTCCAACTCCTGTCTCTGGAGTCTCTTGTGCGGAAATCCAACCAAACATTCCAAGAGCAGCAGAAGAGTTATTTCCTTTCTGAACCACAGATGGTTCTGGCATGCATCGATCATCTTACCCTCGTTCAGAAAGGCAGGCTTCTCAGGAAATCTGGCTAAGAGAGCCCTTGTAAAGTGGTGTCTATTGCTCCTTGTAAAATACTGTGAAGAACTATAGCATACTTTTGCCTTGTCTGTGTTTTTGTAAACCTTCTTAGGAAGCTGAAGGCGAACTTTCATGTTTACTGAAACCTGCCAGTCAATTCTTTCTTAATGATCATCAGTTTATCCCTAAAGTATCTGTGTAGGCACTCTTTATCTTCCATATGAGTGTTGGTGGCTTGTACTAAAGCTTTTCAGGATGGACTGTCCAAGGAAAATAACTCTGTCCTATTTCCAAACTGCACATCTTTCTTTGATGCTGTCCATCACTTCCCCTCAAATCACTTATTTAATCTCTCAATTCTGTCCCAGCATACTTAAGCTTTTACCTGTAGCATATATTGAAGAGGGTATATAAGCTCAGGCCGTTATTTATTCATAGACTGGCTTGCTAGAACTGAAAAGGAACTAGCTTTTTCCCTATAACATTTTTAGTCCATGCAGTACATTAATCTTTAAGAAGAATTTCTAAAGGTACTGGAACTGTCAAGTGTTGCTCAATTTTGAGATTTTTTTTCATTCTTCAGCATTCATTTTTTCAAATACTCTCTTATTTGTCTTCCATTACAGGCATTGTCCATACTTGAAACAACACGCTTTATTTCAGAGATACTTATTTCTATCTTGCTGTTTTCCTATATAGCTGAAATAATGACAAGGTAGGGATCAATGTTGCCTGCTGTTGAGCATTCTTGTCTTTCATGGTAACTTGTGGACAGTGAGTACTGAATTTTGAAACAGATACTAGAGAAATTTTTGTTTGTTTGTTTTTTGCTGTTCTTTGGCAGTGACTGTTTTGCATTAAGGAACTGCTGGTAGAGCTGCTCCTTTGTGAACTCTCATTGACTCTAACGGGATGCTATGCATGCAGATCAGACTGCAGGATCACAACAAGAAATGCCTTGCTTGGATAGTTCTTATTGTGAAATCAATAAAGGAGCCTAGAGGTACCATCTCCTTTATCTTTGTAACCTTTAGATGCATCCAAACAAAGCAAAAACCTCAAAATATCTAGGTTTACTGCTGGATAATCCTGAGGCTGTCCACAGAGTCTGGACTGGTTGAATCTGTGAGCTGCCAGGTCAGATATATGGTTAATAACGAACTTCACTGAGTTCCCCACCCGAGACTTCAAGTTGAAGGCTCAGTGGTATGGAAATACAGAAGGAGCATATGCCTGAAACCATAGTGCCTCTTTTTGAAGGAAATATTTTATTTGTAGAGAGAAGCTGAGATTTATGGAGCATTCATGTTACTTGTTTCTGGAAACTCCTTTTTAGAGACATCCAGTGCTCAGAGAGCTCATTTTAGAAATGGATTTCCTTCCTGTTTTTTTGTTAACAACAACAACAACAAGAAGCCAACTACGTTACTGAGGTATGATTCTTCTGGACAGACACCTTGAGAATTTTTCTTTCTCATTCCTCAGTTTATATAATTATATTAAGCCATTTATGTAGATGCCTGGACACCTTGCTCCTGACTCTGCAGAAAAAAATCTTGATATTTTCTTTTAAGACTGCTTTTTGCTGCGTGGGTAAGGTCTCTGGGTGGATTCATGCCTTGGAGGTGACGCCCTCAGCATATTAACTTGCCAGGCAGACCATTAAATCTGGGGGGAATAAACAACGGCAGATCCTAATGGAGTCATTTTGCACACATTGGCTCAGGATGGTGGTTTCTTCCATTCCCTCTAGCAGGCAAATGTTTTTATTTCTGATTTCTGTTACTGAAGAGGAAACATGTTCTGGGAGTTCTCTGTGCATATTAGGGTTTTAAGTGTGATTCATTGAATAACCCCATAAAAAGAAGGCCATGTTTTACCGGGTGATTCAAAACTTAAAGGCTGCCGTGAAACCAGACAAACGCTAAGCCCATTTAGTCCTTGCACTTCTCAACACAAAAGTAGTGAGAAAAGGGATCTTGCACTTGGATTATTTCTACTTCACTATAACATAAATGTGTTTCTTCTCATTTGTTTCTTTATTTTAATGGGAGCCAGAAATTCATTGGGAAGGCATTGCTTTCCACAGGGAGGAATATGATCAAAATACATTGTTGTTTACTAGTATGAAAGAAGAGATACAACGAAAGTAAGTCAAGCAGAGGGGTAAGTTAAATTTAAGATGGTGTTAGGCAGAGAGCAGCTATGGGAGATTTTCCCACACTGAAATGTCCGTATCAATGTTGAACTGATGTTTCACACCCCTTTTCAGTCTGCTTTATTGTTTCATTAGAAGATCAGACAAACAACTGGAAACTGCAAGCTTTCAGCCAGAAAAGCTCTTGGCGTTAAAACCCTTCATAAAACTTTCAATGGGATCTCTTCCACAATACCATTTACTTAAGCTGTTTCTCCTATCCGTATTCTGTTTGAATTAATAGTGTATGTTGAGTATGCCAAAAATAAGTCATGCTGCATCCATCTATTTAAAAAATGATTAAATTAGCCTTTCTTCTGCACTTATCTTGTGTATCAACTGGGACTTTTTTAGGTAATGGTGTCCACCACGTATAGCATCTGTTTATTGTACCTTTTCTGGTACTAGGCAGAATTTAGACTTCTAAATAGGAAATAATGCCAGAAGAAATTAAGACCGAATTCATAAATATACAAAAGTATACAGAAATTTTCCCCTTGGAAAAAAACCAAAAAGGTTTCAAATGTGGGGGTTTTGGAACCATAAGAAAGAACAAAGTTTTACTAATTTTGTAACCCGTTACTTGAGGTGTAGGGAATATGCACCTGCTCCTTGGTACTCTCCATTGAACTTCTACTCTGCTTCTTCATGCTTGCACAGTATCTTGAAATCTAGTCCTCTCCCATCTCATTTTCCCTCTCTAGTTACACACACATTGTGTTGGAGATCTCCGTCCCTTCAGACCACATGCAGGCAGGAAGAATCTCACTTCTCTGCCTCAGCACAGGCACAAATGAATGCACGTGGATTTCTCAGGAAGGCTGTTCTCATCTTGAAGAGTGCCCAGCTGAAAGCACACAGCTCAGGAGGTGGTGAAGGCACTCACTCATGTAACATTTCTTCCTGCAAAGAGCCTTGAAGTCTTCCATCTTCACAGCTGACTGCCTGCTACCTTTGAGCCTTGGCATTTTCATCTCAACAACTGGAACTTGAGACCTCTTGACTTTGTTTTCTAAATGCTTTTAGCACCTCCAGATGGCTTGTGAGTCAGTGAATTCCAGCATGCTGCAAAAATTATCACTTTCAATACAAGGTAAACACGTTTCAACTCTGTAGCTAAGATTTTTATCTAGGCTTTTGTACTGGTTTTATGTGGCAAGGTTTTGGTAGCGGGGGGGGGGTTACAGGGGTGGCTCCTGTAAGAAGCTGCTGGAAGCTTCCCCTGTGTTCGAGAGCGAGCCCATACCAGCCGGCTCTAAGACGGACCCGCCGCCGGCCAAGGCCGAGCCAATCAGTGATAGTGGTAACGCCTCTGTGATAACATTTTTAAGAAGGAAAAAAAGTTGGGACGGGGAGAAAATAGCCACCGGAGAGAGGAGTGAGAACATGTAAGAGAAACAAGCCTGCGGACACCAAGGTCAGTGCAGAAGGAGGGGGAGGAGATGCTCCAGGCGCCGGAGCGAAGATTCCCCTGCAGCCCGTGGTGAAGACCCTGGTGAGGCAGGCTGTCCCCCGACAGCCCATGGAGGTCCACGGTGGGGCAGATATCCACCTGCAGCCCGTGGAGGACCCCACGCCGGAGCAGGTGGGTTCCCGAAGGAGGCTGTGACCCCGTGGGAACCCTGCGCTGGAGCAGGTTCCTGGCAGGACCTGCGGATCTGTGGAGAGAGGAGCCCACGGAGCAGGGTTTCTGGCAGGACTTGTGACCCCGTGGGGGACCCACGCTGGAGCAGCGTGCTCCTGAAGGACTGCACACCGTGGAAAGGACCCATGCTGGAGCAGTTCGTGAAGAACTGCAGCCTGTGGGAATGGCCCACGTTGGAGAAAGTTCGTGGAGGACTGTCTCCCGTGGGTGGGACCCCACGCTGGAGCAGGGGAAGAGTGTGATGAGCCCTCGCCCTGAGGAGGTGAAGCGGCAGAAAATAACATGTGATGACCGTAAACCCCATCCCTGTCCCCCTTGTGCCGCTGGGGGGGCTTGGTGGAGAAATCCGGGAGTGAAGTTGTGCCCGGGAAGAAGGGAGGGGTGGAGGGAAGGTGTTCTGAGATTTCGTTTTATTTCTCATTTACCTTACTCTGGCTGATTTGTAATAAATTGAGCTAATTTTCCCTAAGCTGAGTCTGTTTCGCCCGTGATGGTAATTAGTGAATGATCTCTCCTGTCCTTATCTCGACCCGCAAGATTTTTTGTTATATTTTTCTCTTCCCTGTCCAGCTGAGGATGGGGGAGTGATAGAACGGCTTTGGTGGGCACCTGGCGTCCAGCCAGGGTCAACCCATCACAGCTTTGCAGCAGGCCATTAAAACCTGTCCTCTTCCTAATCCTTCTCCTTAAATTAAATACTTCAGCCATAAAGCATGCATGGAAGAGCAGTAATCAAAAGCCTTTCCATAGCTGAATTCTACAGGGAGATACTTTTGAGATGTTCAGGTCTAAATTAATTATTCTGTTCTCTGGTCAGGCCAGCTTTGTGATTTCCAGGATCCCGAGCGAGGCCGAAGTGAAGGTGTTTGACAGTAGCTGTGCTGTTCACCTGACTCCCCTGGAGTGGTCGGTGTAATAGGACTGTAATTGTGTGTACACTTAAAAGGGCTTAGGTGTTAAAGTTACAAACATATCGGGTCATAAGGAACAGTAGTATCCTCTAACTAGATCATTTGACAGAACTGAAAAAAAACCAGAAAGCTTTGAGCCTTAAAGCCTTGTTTTTAACAAATGGAGTGACTTAAGTGGATCAATTAACTTAAAAAGTAAATGTCATTGTCTGCCTCTCCCCTGCCCATCAGCTGAACAGGGTTATTGAACCTTAGTTATATTTCCTTCTAGCTGTGGACAAACATGCAGTGGATGGACGTGCAGCAGGGGAGAAGACTCAGCTTGGTTATTAACCTGCCTCCTGAGGCTGCAGTCACTACTTGCTCTAGGCACCCATAGCTACTTCCTAAGCACTAGTGAGGGGCTTGTTTGTGGTATGGAAAAGACAAAGGTGGGAATAGGACCGGGATATTGCAAAATCTTTTAAATTAAAAAGATTTTAGTTCTGTAATAGTGATGGCATGTTTGCTGAATGCATTCCGAGTAGTCCGCTACACTAGACTGTATCACTTAGGTGACAAGTATTTTCCAGTTGTGTTCAAGGCCCTGAAAGGTGAGGACAGCACGTATACATCTGAGCCAGCTTTATTCATGTAGCATGCCAGTAGTTCAGGTTTGTATCAGTGTGACAAGTAAAATCTGTTTCCAAATTAGCTGCCTTGAAATTGAGAAATATTATTTTGTCGGGATGAATGCAGGTGTGGAAAGAATGCTTGACTTCATGAGCTTATCTAATCCCAGTCTCCTTCAAAAGGATACTAAAGTAAGTTCTTAGAGATAATAGCCAAGTATGCTTCCTAACCACATGGGGATTTACCATTCCTAAACAGCTAAAAAGCTGAAACTAATCTGAAATATGAAAACTCCATAAAACCGAGGATTTTGCAACAGTAGTGTGTTGCAACTAAAAGCCAACCTCTGTATTTGGGCACAGGCTTAAACCAGCCCTCAGCAGGAATTTTTACAAGTGATTCAGGTGAAGATTGCTAGTCCTCTGTATTTCTGCAAAATAAGTTTAAGACTGTTGTTATGGTACCCGAGTTAACTGCACAGGCTTTTTCTAGCCTTAATTTTCCTTACAGACTGCTCCTGTTCACGTTGGATCACTGGGGTGGTGCCACCAGCCTGCAGGCATCTCCCGTACCCCGATGTAGCTCCCCAGCAGCAAGGGTGTCAGCTCAGCTGCACGCTTCTCCTTTCAGGAGACAGTTACTCTAAACAGCAGAGATGGTGTTTATCCTCAGGGCCAGGACTCCATCAATTTGTCCAGCTTATGTTGGGAAGAGGCAGTAAAACCAATGCTTACAAGAATTCTGACTGCACGTGCTCCCACGTAGGAAGCCAAGAAAACCCTTGTGTCCCTTGGCCCCTCACAAGGTGGGTGGTAGAGACCACCCCAGGAGAAGGTTCAGGGTATGGTGGGGGCTGGATGGTTGGCTCTGGCTGTCAAATCCAAAATGCAGTCAGCAGCTGCGATGGGGAGGACACATCTGCCAGATCTGGAGACTCTAAGGAGGTGGTGGCAGCAGAAAAGACTCTGTGGGGGAAATGGGAGATAATATTTGGGCTCTTTTGTGGGACTCGGCAAGATGTTACAGCTGATGGGAAGGGTGAGACCTGCTGCTGCTGAAGAGGTGCTGAGAAGGAGCAAATGCTAAATCCGGGTAATGGCGAGCGCTGAACAGCAAAGTCTAACATCCCAAATGACACTTGATGGGGATTGATACCACGCGGGTACACGTGATGGGGAAAGGTAAGACTAACTGATGGCCCAGGGACTTCAGCAGAGTGTGGGATCCCTTCACAAGAAGAGACAAATAGTTTTTCACAGACATCTCAGTATTGAGAGTTGAGATCCGTTTGCAGCAGCACTTCTCCAGCCATCCTTTGTTGGCAGGACTCTATAGCTGTTGACTTTTTGTAGTTTCTTGGGTACCACTAAGGAAAGGAGGCTGACAGGAGGGGCAGAAAATTCATGCTGCCCTGGTGTGCTACAGAATGATGCTATGACAGGGACACTTAGCAGGAAGAAAAGATCCTGACAGCATTGCTATCATCCTTTTCCCAGCACAGTACCTTTAAAATCCAGCAGAAAACTTAGGGGAATGGAATCAGCGTGTGGCTGCCTCAGTGGCATACATCCGCAGAAACCCGAGAGATGCTTAGCGGGAAGTGCCAGAAAGCACAAAGGCAAGACTGAATGATTAAAACAGTTCTTTCTTTTTTTTTGTTGTTTCCTTAATTTAAGGCTCCTCTGGAGCTTGATAAGCTAATTTGCAGAAATGTTTTGCATAAAGCCTTACTTTAAAGTAGGATGTCTCAGGAAGAATAGTTAGAAAAACTTTAGTTAAGGAACCACTTTGATTAAATACCACCTCCTTGGTATTTAGCTCAGCCATGCCGTGGTCTTTCTAAAAATCACTGCCTGGGAGTGGAAGTGGCCCCAAATACACAAATGTTAACCCTCCAGGGCATAATATATGTAGTGCTGATGAAACTAAGGTGGGGAATGAAGCAAAGTCACTTGTCTGATTTAAGGCAGCTACTTTATTGATGTACTGTTTAATTATTTTGCTAAAGTAGATGTCTCGGCCTTATTAATTTAGAAGAAATTACTAACTGAAGAGAAAACACTAATTCTAGCCCATATGTTAACTTCATTCTTTTTCCTTGGGGGCAGGGAGAGA
The DNA here is from genome assembly GCF_947461875.1 of Haliaeetus albicilla. Lineage (NCBI taxonomy): Eukaryota > Metazoa > Chordata > Aves > Accipitriformes > Accipitridae > Haliaeetus > Haliaeetus albicilla. The sequence goes on from NC_091494.1 coordinate 33,601,314, forward strand.
ATATACCGTAATGCTTCTCTACTTGAAGTCACAGGATCTCTTGAAGAGCTGCCTTATGCCTTGTCCTCTTATGGAAAAAAAAAAAAAAGGAATATTTAAAATCAATCAGATCCCACCGGGCACTTCCTCATCTGAGCAGCCCAGACTCAGAATGGATGAGCTTCATTAATTTGGAGCAGTTTGGCACAATATTCAATTAAGGACCTAGTGGAGTACTTGACTAGTTATCATTCCAGATCATTTGTTCTGCCTGTTTGAGAGTTACAACCCTCAACAGGTTTGGATTCCATTTCATTCAACAATTTTGTAACCACGGGTAACTGCAGAAATGACGTGGCTCCATGGTGCTGCAAGGAGGCTGTCAAGTTTGTCAGATTTTAAAATAAACCTGCTTTGATGGCTTTTCTGTTTTGCAGAATTTACCTTGCAGAGTTTGCTCTGAAAAACCCATTTAAAAATTGTTTTCCTTTTTTGCAGCATTTAAACTAAAAGCAAAATACATTAAGTTCATGGATGCCTTTGTAAAAGACCGGTATGTCTCCAGACGTACAAGATCTGGCATATTCTAATCTCTTTTCCCTGAAAGAAAAAAAAAGTTCACTTTGTTCTGAAGCATACTGTGAAGGATGAGGTTCAGTACGGACTCTTCCTCCTCTTTATTTTGTGTGTACTACAGACAGGATCAGAGGAGTTGCTAGCTCTTGGAGGCTCGAAACATTTTTCACTTTGGAAGTGCAAAGGGGGTAAATCTGCCTGTGGTCAGCAAGGGTTTCAAGGCTTTGTTTTTTCTTTTTTCTCCTTTCCGAACATCTGCAGTTGACTTCCATGCTGGGAGGAGGGTACGTTTTTCACTAGCATGTGCCAGCTGACAGCTAAATCCCACAGGCATATCTACAGTGGTAGTTATACCTGACCGATACTGTGCATAAAGAATATCGTGTTAAATTAATCCAAGACAAAGGATAAAAGCCCGAAGTGAAATAATTGTTTTAAATCTGTTCACTAATTGTTTAAAATTAAGTTGTACTCATCTTGAGTCAAATGCTATCTCCCATTTAAGTCCTACCCTCAAAACTCTCCCAAAAAGTCCTCAAATAAAATCCTTTCAGTTACAAGCCTGCTGAATTCTCATACAGATAGTTGACAGTCTTGGTGCAACAGTAGAGATGACAATAAGCTTTAAATGCTTTTTTGTCTTGAACACTGCCTTGCAGACTCCCCACACCCCCTGGAAGTTAGTCTAGGCTCCAGAAAGCATCCTCTGGGTGATAAACGTGCTTCCTAAGCCTTAAATTATCATAAACCTTAAACAGAAGAAACATGCCCAGCAACTGCGTTAGATCAGCAGTACCAGAAAAATGACAAAGGCTCTAAGCTTTTCTCCTGCTCGCACTTACTGGGCTTTATTAAACAGTCATACTTAGCCATTCTCTTTGCAATGTCTTTTCTTCATCGGATGAGAATTTGATCCCCAAAGTGCCTGAGTGCTTACAGGTGAGTTGTTTCTTATTAAACACCTCACTGGAGACTGACGGCAGCTTCGGGGAGATCTTAATGCCCATGACAAACGTGGGAGGGTCAGAGCTAGTAGGGACTAAGGACCAAACCTGTGACACCGCAAGGCGAAGAGCAAGTGCCATCTTGATGACTGGAGTCAAAGACTAGAGAGAAAGTGTTCCTGCTTTCCCCTGGTAGTGTGGGTAAGCAAAGGTTTTCAAATCCAGGGAAGGTAAGCACTGCTTTGGAAGGCTAAATTTAGCAGTGATTAAACGAGCTCTTAATTAACCAAATATTCCCCCTGCTTGCCTTTCCAAATTATTCAATAACTAAACAATTATAATGAGCTCAGCAAGTAATTACTATCCATTCCAGGCACTGCCCTCGCCAACGGCAGCCTTCGAAACCACCAGCTGTTCATGTGCCGGCTGGGAAATGAAGTCCATGAAGTGTGAGTCAAATGAAAACTGAACAGGAAAAAACTCCCACAGGTTCAGAGCCAACGTAAGGAAAACTGCTCCCCTCTGCTGAGTCTGTAAGTGTGTAGTCCCTTCCAGACTGAAGATCCATCATAAAAATTATTAATGTGGATCGAAGCTGCAGTACTATGTTTTCGTGGGTGCTCTGGCAAAGATACAAAGGTTCCTGATGGTTATTCTGCCTTGAAAGGCTTTGCAAAGCCTCCCCGGGAGCTAATGTGCATCTCTAGAGAGGGAAGCTACAGCCTTACTCACCAATCAGAAAGAAGAAAACAGAAGGTAAAGCCCAAATCATCTGAGAACACAAGTCTTAGAGGTATTTGTAGTTGCAGCAGGGTAAACGAAGTCGGATGGTGAATTCGGCCATTTACTGGTCTGAGTGATATTTAAACAAGAACAAGCTCAAGTGCATTGAAGCTTTTCCCCCATTATTTTTAAAAGCGATTTGAAGATGTCATTTCACGAGCACTTCTTTTCACGGCCCATCAGTTGTATTGGTTTAGCTGCCTGGGCGTGAATGGTGAATCTGCTTGGGACAAGAATAATTATTTTTGGCTTGATTGGGGGGGGAAAAAAAAAAAATCAAACAACCCTACAAATTAAAACAGCTTAATCCTTTAAAACCACAAGCCTGCAAAAAACAGATGTACCAGCCCAAGTGAGGGGACAGAGGAGGTTTAAGATGGAGCAACAGTAAAGGAAACCCTTGTCAAATTATGCTCCTAGCTATGCAGATGTAACTTCTCTAATGTAGTTGAAGGATTTGCTTATAGCAGTCACACTTGTAGAAACATGCCTGCTTTCTGATTAGGTTGTGGAAATCAGCAGAGACTTCTGCCTTCTCTGCGGGCAACCTGAAACAACAGATTTGAAATTCAAGAGGTATGAAATTTCCCCAAAGGCTTTGTTACAGAATCTGACAGTGGTGGTTTTAGCTATGGAGCAAAGCGAGGGTGGAAGCAGAGTCCCTGGGAGAGGGTGCAACTTGTTGCTGAGAAGGAAGTGTAACGCAAAGAAAGGACAGAACATGCAGAAACAGAAAAAAAAAAAAAAAAGCATAACATTAAAATAAGAGCACCAAAGACAGCAACATGCTAAAACCAAGCGCATTTCTACTGCACAATAAGCTAAACAGTCACGTTTGATCCATGATCTTTCCGCAAAAGCTCTCTTCAATGTGGGCAGGAGATTCCGTCTATGGAGAATGATGGGAATGCACAGTCATTAGGCAGGTCCTGGGATGAAGCCTGTAATTATACATAGACCCTCCACAGACTGAGTCTGAAACACACGCCTCGGCGCTCTTGGAGATAAACATTTACTGAAGAATGTGACAGAAGACAAAAAATGCCTATTAAGATGCTGCTTTGATGCTTTTTTTTTTGAGATCTAAGCTAACGAGCTCGTGCCAGCGAGCTTCCCTTTCTTACTATGCCCTGATGCTCTCGGAGTGGCAGAGACATCCCGCTCCCGTTGCTCCAGGCTGCCTCTGTAACTTCTTTCCCTGCACCGCGAGGGCGTAGTGCTTGTAGCGGAGTTCGGAGACTCCCATACTGGGTTTGCTTGCGAGCCCAGTAAACAGGGCAAGAAGAGAGGAGGACTTGCAAGGAAGTCAAGCTGGGTCTTGGCTGCGTCTCGAAGGGGGCATGTGGCTGTCAGATCGAGCACTGGTTCTGCACTGAGATCCTGACAGGAGGTGAGATTTCAAGAAACTGTAAGTCTCCGGCAGGCGCCAGTGCCTGGACAGGTGCTTGAGCCCCCTCGGGGTGCCCATCTCTTCTCCGTCCTATTTTCACACCAGGTATAAAGTCTTATTATTAGAGGTAGCATGAAGCTGATGTAGTATTGCCTTCCTAAGCCTCCTCTCAGCCTAAAGCAATTTGTCTGTGCTCTCATTCAAATTAATGAGTAATTCAGTGTGCCACATTAACGATTTCACTCTTGCATTCTGGAGGCAGCGTAGCTGTCGGAGCCTTTCTCCCCACGCCCGAGGACCCTCTCGTCCTGCTTCCACGGGGCCCCTCTGGGGCTGTGAACATGAGGACTTGAATTGGGGGACACACAAACAGTTTCCCAAGGCTGTGAAGTTACAGATTTACAGGGTTTTTTTGTCTTTTATTGGACTAAACCCAAGACTTCTTACAAGTTTTTTCTTCTCAGTAACAGAGAGAGATACTGAATACCAAGGGCACGCAGTGCCTGCTGAAGAATATATTAACTTATGATTGATGGAGGTAAAAGACCAAGTGATGCTCCAGCTCTGTCCCCATCCCTCCGCTGTGTTCCACTCCCACCCCCCGCTTTAAGCCAGATCTGCAAGGAGCTTTTCTCCTAACACTGGGCACTGTAGGCTGTGGAGCTTCACTTTCTCATCCTGCCTAAGAGAACCTGCTGCAAAGACAGAGGCGGTGCTTTGAAGCTTGAGAGGTGTTTGCCATAATAAACTTGCCTTTGTATTCAAAGAAACAAACAAATGAAAACAGCTGAGCAAAGTTACTCAGTTGCTACTTCCTCTGCTTCTGTTGTTGGGAATTAATTGTGCTGTGCCTCAGGCAGGCAGAAGTTCCTCGACAGATTTAATCATTCTAAAAAGATGCCAACACCAAAATGACAGGGAAGCTCTGCTGTGTTTAGCAATCAGTGATGAGTGTTAGGGATAACTCTTTCTACTCAGCCTCCTCTGCACCCAGATCCTGCCGTTGGAGCAGGCTGCAGCACAGGCTTTGCCTGGGAGCAATGCGCTGCCTTTACCTTCACTGACCCCAGTGCTCCCAACCCATAACGTGGGGAAGAAGAGGCTGCCAGGAGGTAAAGAAGAGATTTTGCTTCTCTACTATGTCTCCTGCTATTGTTTCTCACCCAAGGAGGGGCTTTAGAGAGGGTATTGATGCACTGAAATGATGATGCTTTTATCAAAAGACTCATTTCAGCCGTGTTCCCAGCGAAGCCAGCCGAGCACAGCTGCCATTGCTGTGGGCTACATGATCATCTTCACCGACTGGCTGCTGTAATCAAAAATGGTGGAGTTTTGGTACACAAACACTTCCTCTGTTCGAGCATTAATAGCTAACCTGAACCCTAAGTTATCCCTACAAGGAGACCTTTTCACTTCCGTACGTAGCACCTCTCACCAAGGATCTCAAAACATTTCACGCACATCAGTGACATTTTAAAGCACTTGTGCCGATGATGGAAATAGCATTGCTGTTTTCTAGGCAGTTAATGAACAGCGGCACAAGAATAAGCGACTTCCCCGAGGTCACAGTGCAAGTCAGTGGTGATTTTCTACGAGAAGCCAGGACTTGTGACCTCGCCCCATTTAAGTTAATCTTTCTCTTCAGCTCTGATGGTGAGTGCTGCCTCAATAGGCATCTCCGACATCAAAACCCTTGTAAATCTCTTCTGGATTTTATTAGCTATCTTGCTCTAAAGCCTGCCTGGGTTACTTATCAACAGCACTAGTGCTTTTGGGATGAATGGCCTGTGAGTCCCCACCAGCAGATGATGTGAAGGAAGATAAATATATACACTTGAGTGGGATTAGATAACCGCTGCCGCCACGAGGCATGATGCAGGCGGGTGCTGCAGACTCCCTGTGTAGTCAGTCCTGCTATCGCTCCTTAATCTGAACACTGCCCAGGGGCAGAAAGCTGCTTTCAAAATGTGGTGGCTAGAGGTAACTAGGGCTCCAGCTGATTTTATAATAATGTCGTTCCTGTAAAATATTCCCTTCTACAGTGTTAAATGAAAGAAAAAACAAATATTACAAAGAAAAAGCAGAAACTCAATTTATACCTGTGGGATTACTGGGGTTTTGAGTAGTGTGATGCTGGGAGCTGGCCCTCAGCCCATGCTCCCCAAAGGGAGGATGCTGCAGGAGCTCAGCACAGAACCTGGTACTGCCTACTGCCGTGCGCAGCTTGTCTGGTGGGACCTGCATGTCCCTGAAAGTTTAGATGTCCTCCTCTACATGTGTCTTCAAGAGTGCCGCTGTCTCTCACCTTTTCAGCATTGCTACATTACAGTTAATTTACCTTCTCCATCCTTCCAGATTTTTGACCAATAAGTTCAATGCAGCCTGAAAACTGCTATGTAGTGCCTTTTCCTGGGAGGCTTCTTGGAAGAGCCAGCCTTGTGGTTCTCAAATGTCAAGCTGATATTTAAAAAAAAAAAAAAAAAAGGCACAGAAGTGTCATGAATTTGATGGACGTCCCTGGTGAGGTTTCCAGGAGTGCATATATAAAGTGGTAACTCTCTCCAAAAGGCTGTGTTTATGGACCCACCACATTTAGCTTCAGGAATCTCCCTTGCTTTGTTTGGATGAAATCGTGTTTGGTTTGAGTTAAGAATTCAGGAGCTGAATTCAATATCCTAACGGGAATGCACAAGGAAAGGCTAACAATATCTCAGAGAGACACTGGCCTAAACAAGCTGAAACAAACTTAGCAGATTTTACTTCTCCAGCATTAGCACCGCTTTGGTTTTAGAACTGTATCCTCTGCCAAGCACGGCTGATATTGCTGGATGGTTTGATTTTGCACAAGCTTATTTACTACTTTCTCTCCAGATATCTTGATGGAGGGGTTTGGGTAGGATCTTCTGCAATGTTGAAGTTCAGCCTTCTCTAATAAATTCAACAAATGCCTCTTACTTCTTCACTGTATTTCTCACTGTAGAAGCATTCCTAGTGTTTACAAAAATGTTTCATTTAAATTATAACTGGAAAGAACCAGAAAAGTAGAGCCCAACTGCCAGAAGAATTCTTCAGGATTCATTTCTCCCTTTCCTCTTTTCATTGTCCCTTTCTTGGGCGGGGAAGAAAAGGAAGATGTTGCAGCAATGTTGCTTTGGTATATCCCATTGGGAACTTTTTCTTTGGGGACAAGATGGCTCTAGTTGGGACCACAGATCACAAAGCTCAGTTTTGACCATTTGAAACCTGCTAAGATGAAGTTAGTCTCCCCCAAAAGTGATAGACACCACAGTAGAAACTCGGTGTGGGCAGAAAGCTGGATTCCTGAGCAGAAATCTTGATAATTTAAAAAAAAATCTTAATATATATCCCATTTAGGGTTTTAATATATCTCAATAATTTCTTTCAGTGTTGGGTGTCTGACAGAAGCTTGTTGCATCCTAGAGGTTTGGCCAAGCGAGCCGGCAGTGAACTCCTCCGTCTGCTTTCACAAAACTCAACCTGGGCCATCCAACCCCCCGATACTTTGCTACCAACTGACGCATCCTTTCTCTCTGCTGTGTTTTAGATACATTCCCAAACAAGGGCAAAAAAGCTTGTATAATGATAATAACAATAAGTTTAAAGGGTACTTACATCCTGTGAAGCTGCAACTACTATTTTGAAGACAAAGCAATATATTTCTTAGAAGCCACAGCAATTAACTCCACGTCTCTCCTATTCCCCAGAAAAACTTCAAACCAACAGCAACAACCAATATTATAAGGCAAAAAAACCCCAGCTAGGCTAAACTGTAGTTAGTCACTGGCTCTGGGTGTTTCTGTGGGTGCTGGCAGCGAGGATGCTGTGCAAAATGACAGGAATAAAGTTAGTCTGGGTTCGGCATAGAAAGAAATGTGGGAGGGGAAAGTTAGCACTTGGAAGCAGGCTTTCTCTTCACAACAGGCTTTTCCCCTTCAGAAGTGTAGTAACATTATACTTTAAAGAAATTAAATGCTATTATATAGGCAGGTTGTGCCCTGATTCTGTGCAACCACTACATTTTAAAGCCTAAAATAAAAAGCCAATTTTCTTCCCCAAGACCTCAGGATGGAAGATTGCTGCTGCCACCGGAGGGACTCACAAATACGACGATAGGAGCTGAGCATCCCCAAACTGGCCAGATTTCCTGGTGAGGATGTCTGACTTTCAGGGGCTGCCTTTTAGGATTTCTCAGGTGCTCCGTTATCTGCTCCCAAGGCTTGAGGGCTGGGTTCGGACAGGAGGTTTGTGCACTTTCTCTTCTCATTGTGCTGATGGGGGAACAGATTATGAACTTAACCATCCTGCCTGTTCTCCTCAGTTAATGCAACTGGGCAGCAGGCGGTGCATTTTGTAGCATGCAAGGTAGAAAATGCTCATAAAATCACCTCTATTGCACTGGCTTCCTTGTTATTCAATCACACACTCTGCACCAAAAATGACTACTAAAATAGGAGTTAAAAAGTTAATGATTTGCTCACATTCATGATTAAATTGTGACATGGGGCTTTTGAGCATTTATTGCAAATTTGGTTTAGAAAAGTAGAGAGAAAGATGATTAAAAAAATGTGTGACTGAAGGCAAAGTCTGCAAAAATTCAGTAAGGTTCAAATGGATTCTCCTGTGTCTGGTGAAAACAACCATTCTTACTTGTCCCACAAAGGACTGCTGTTTTCTCTTTGCAAGTCAAAGTGGAAAAATTGCCATTGCTGCAGCAGCTAGATACTACCTTAGATTAAAGCAAGGAAAAAGGACTCGGGATGAAACTGCATATCTTTCACAGTCTGGGTTGATTTTTTTTTTTTTTTCAGTCATAAAAACATAAACTCTAAGGGGTGTTGGACAAGATTTTCTAGTGATTAAACTATTCTTTCTTGTAAAGCATGTATGGAGTTCTGCAGTGACAACCTCTGGCTCAGCAAGAAAAATGCTGTTGCCTTTCCTAAAATTCCCATTTTGCTGGAGAACTAGCTGTGTCACTAAACCTGCAGCAAAATTTCATTTATAATAAAAACCCCAAAACATTAAGAACCACAGGATTACAATGATTTGGGTATGAGAAGTGATCCCAGAGTACACATTGCTTGCCTTCTTGGAACGTAGGAGAATAGCCAAAGTAAAATTGTTTTCAAGGAAATCACCACATTTTGCTCAGGTACAGCCCGACTGACTTTCCTGTTGTTACTTCAGCCCTGGCCTGAGATGCTTCAGATTTACCATAAGTGACAAGATATGCAGAGTTTGCAAAGTCCCATCATCCAGATTCTGTTTATGTGTTGCCTCTCACTTCCTCTCAACTTTCATATGCTTTTGTAGCCTCTGTGGTTGTGGAAACAAGATGTGGTTTTAATCTCACGATTTTGCGAGTCCTGACTCATTCTTTTCAGTGTTGAGGACAGGTAATACCTCTCCCTCACACAGGAAACAGCCTGAGCTGCTTTAGAGCAGTTTTGCGTGGCCTGCACACAGGCAGATGTGCTTATAAATACCGAGATCCTACCAAATCCAAACCAACACCCTCCCCAAAATACTCCGGGTGAGCTGCATGCAAAGGTACCCCTTATGGGTAACTTAAAGGTTGTGTCAGCCCCAGACAGGACTCTCTGCTATAGACAGGCAGCAGCAATCACCTTCCAAAGATAACTACCAATTTGGTTTTGTTGCTAAAGGAAGATACATGAAGACTGCGTCCCATTTCCAAAACACGAGCACACCCAGAAGAGTCAAGGATTGCCCAATCACAGACAAGAGGAACTCGGTTAAAACATCTGCTCTTGCGGGTATTTATGAAGTGGGTCAAACCTTCTGACTTTTGGCAGTTTAACTGGTCCGATGGGACAATAACAGGGATGTTGTTGATGTAATTCATCTTTTAAATGGAGCTCTGATCCCCGGGAGTACAAGAGGCTCCCGAGGAGTTGTGTTTGCAAAGGTCTGCTCCATGTCGTGCCTCCTGCGCTGCTGAATAGCCGTCATTCATCACACACAACGGCATCTTCTGATTGCTGGCCAGTTTTCCTTGTTACACAGGCTCTCCTCTGCCCCAATGACATGCTTTGTGGGCATCATCAAATTTACTGGTTCTCTTGCTAGAGTAACCTCGTACAGGTTTGTCAGAGCCTGATGGGAGAGAGGAGTAGCACTGGGATGGGACCAAGCTGAAGCACATACTGGTTGAAAAACCTGATGAGTGACAAATTTCCAATATTTTGCCTTTCATCTGGATGCTCCTCCATCAACCCTTTGATGTTTAATGCTCTGACGATGTGGCACAGAAAGCACATCCCCTATGCACCGTTTGTGATGCTGAGCAGAATAGCAGAATCCCTTCTGGGGACTGACAGGGCATCTCGGGAAGCATAGCCCAAATCCAACCCTTCTGTGTGCTCGTCCCCATACTAGGTTACAAGTGGAGATCTTATCTGCTCTGCATTTTCATCCCTTTTTTCCTAGGCATGAGTCCTTTTCAGCTTCCCCTTCATTAATAACTATGTTTTTAGACTGTTTGGCTTTAGATGTTTTAATGTGTGGTTTTTTAAAGCAGAAAGTGTATTCCCTAATACTCTTTTTGACACCTATACAGCTCTTCCATCATCTGCTTCCCCTTACATACCTGTTAATAGATATACACTGTACCTTGCAACTATTTCGTACATCGTAATCATCCATCCTATAGCAGCCTTGTAAAGCTGTGGTGGGTAAGTGGCCTTCCAAGGACCTTCTCCTCAGGCCAAGCAATGGAAATCAAGACACAACAGCACTGTGTCGCATCAGGATCCAAATCAGGGTGGGTTTTTCTTTCTGTAGCCATAAGAAATTTTTTTTTTTTCCTCAGAGGTGGGCAAATGGCATGTTCAACCCCTGGAAGGGGTGCAGCCATGCTTGGCTCTGCCAGGATATCCGTCTGGCCATACCGCTATGCTCCTGAGAGCAGGACGGCACAGCACACCTCGCAGATGACGCACGTACTCCAACCTTCCCACACCGCCTTTTGAATTAAGTCTTATCTTTGTTATTCTTCTATGGGAGTGACTTCCAGCCTCGGAAATGGGAAGCAAAGGAAAAGTAACAATGACTTCAGAATGAATAATTAAAAAATGAATTAGTTCCTGAAAAGTTGTTCCTAAAAACTGTTGAAGACCGCTCTCCCTGCCAATTCCCAACATGAACTGTGTGTTAGTCCCCCTATTTCACAAGGAAATGTGCACCATTAGGTCTATTTACACTGCCCAGCTTGGTAGCCTTCACAATACTGGAGCATGACAAAGTGGTCATCAGCATTTCAAAGACAGTTCTGCAGTTAAAATCAATACAAGCAATTCTAAGGTGAGTTTCTTATTTCCCTCTCCCTGAAAAGCACCCCAATAACTGCATCTATAAGAAGAATGCCCAACTCTCGGCACAGGAACGTGCTTCCCTGGTCTTCATCCAACATGTGCCCTGAAGGGTTTATTTTTCCGCTGTTAGTTAAGTGCATAAAAGCCAGCATGTTGCTGTGCTGTGTTCTCTGCTCCCAGTCCTTGGCTGGGGTGTCGACACTTCGTGTCTCTGCTTTAGCACAAACATACCCTAAGGTTTGGCATGTGACATAAGAGGATCACCCAAGGACACGGGAACCCAGTAACACTGCAGGGCTGGAGTGGGACTCCCCTCGAGCAGATGGGGGTTGGAGTATGCCATAAGGAAGTGGAAATGACTGTTCCTTAAGCAACTGCCTGCTCTTTCAGAAGTCCCTGGGCATCAATAGCTGCTGACAATAGTTTATACAACTTGTATCGTGCTTTACTTATCCCCAGAGTCTGTCCCAGAACAGGAAAGAGGAATATTGAACCCAACTTCATGCCCACGTACATGAGCTCTTCAGAGAACAGCTCGGAACGACAGCCTCTCTCCTGGTAAATACACCCCCCTGAGCTGGGTGAAGAGACCATGCGAGGGGAAACCTGATGATGGTCCATTTTTTTTAACAGCATTCATTGTATAAACTGGGGTTTTACAGTTGTTTAGGTGCTTACAGGCATCTCTACTGTCTGTGGTGAAGGTTTACTATGAGACGCTAGGTGGGGAGAAAATGAGCAGAATACATTGAGGCAAAATGCTTTTGATTACATGTCATGAATAAATTTGTCCCTTTTATGATGAGTCTCATGATACAGGATTCAGTCATTTTTCTTAGAGCCTTAGGTCTTTGAGTGATAGGATTATAAAGCATTTTTCTTTCTTTCCAAGGTAAATTCTCAGTTTTTCAAGCCCTGTTGACTGTTGAGAAAGGGACCAGCTTTAAAAAAAATAGTCAGTGGCAAACTCGAATCACCTTAGGTAGAACCCTTAAAAAATTACACGCTTTTTTTAGATAATCCTGTGGTTTCTGACAGCTTACCTTGTGGTTTTTGAATGCTTGGAGTTCGAAGTGCTGCTGCAATGAATTTTAAAATAGAGACTTTAAGCTTGATGAAACCGTAGTGCACTCTAATGTAACAGGAAATAGGAAAAGGGGCTTAAAGGTCTCCTTACACGCTCTAGAAACGAAACAGACAATGGTAACATATAGGGCAAACCCAAGGCTGGCAGCTGAATTAAGCAATACCAGGGCAATCTCAGACTTTTGCAGATCTGACCCAGCTGTAGCCTGAAGATAGCACTGAGAAACCATACAGGAGAAACAGTGCAGAGCTGGAGCTGGGCAAAACTCAGCAAAGTGTGAAAAGAGTTTGTGGCTGAACCGAACAAAGTATCCACCTCATCTTCCGCACCCCAAACCCTGAAGGATTTGTCCCGCACGGCTGCTGGCTCCCGGCAGGACCCTCCTGACAGCCCTAAGCCAGAGGGAAATTCAGACGCACCTCCTAGTGCTTGGGTTCACGCAACTTCTTGCCCCTAACTAGAGTGACCGCCAGAAATCAGTTTTTAGGACCCTTCAGGGCTAAGGGCTCCCAAAGCCCTACCTTGGCCAGACGCTCTGCTGGTCCTGGTGTCTCCGGAGCGCTTCCTCTTCCTCACTTGTCCTTCAGCGTGGCCATGCCCACGGCCTCCGAGCTGTAGTCATACTGGTTGCTGGAGGACGTGGACCGTCCCCAGGAGCACTGCAGGTTGGAGCCCCTCTTGCGAAAGGACGATGTGAACCTGTAGAAGTTGCGGTGCCTGTTGCGCAGGTATTCCCGGTAGTTTTTGGTGAGCAGGGTGTAGAGGAAGGGGTTGATGCAGCTGTTGCTGTAGGTCAGGCAGGTCACCAGGTAGTTAATGCACTTTTGGGTTTGGGTGGTGAGCTGCAGGGAGCTGCTGTAGAGTCGCACCAGCTGCCAGATCCAAAACGGCAGGAAGCAGGCCCAGAAGACCAGCACGATGCTGAAAATCATGATGAGGACCTTCTGCCGGGGGGACCTCTTGCTCTTCTCCTTGTGGGGGGGGTTCCTCTGGGACTCCAGGTAGGTCCTGGCCAGGCGCGTGTAGAGGAAGCCGATGATGATTCCCGGGGCCATGATGCTGGTGCTGAAGAGCACCGTCAGGTAGGTCCGGTAGGCATCCACGCTCCAGGTGGGCGCGCACATCCTCTTCACCTTGCCCTCCGCCTTGCCCCCCTCGGTCAGGGTGACCATCAGCATCATGGGCAGGGTAAGGAGCAGCGAGACCGACCAGACGGCCCCCGCCGTCACCTTCCGGTAGCCGCGCGACCGCTTCAGGGTGTCCAAGGGCCGGGTGACGGCCAGGTAGCGCTCGGTGCACATGAGGGTGAGGGTGAAGATGCTGGCGTGCATGGTGAGCAGGTCCAGGCTGAGCAGGATGCGGCACCCCAGGTCCCCGAAGTACCAGTCCTGGGCCAGGTAGGTGCAGACGATGAAGGGGATGGTGGAGAGGTAGAGCAGGTCTGCCAGGGCCAGGCTGACGATGGAGCTGTACATGGGGGCCGCGCAGCGCGCCGAGTGGCACATCACCACCAGCGTGTACACGTTGCCCACCACCCCGGCCACGTACATCACCGACAGCACCGTCCCGAAGGCCGACGGGATGAGCAGGGGGCCTCCCCCGGGGGGACCGCCGCCGCCCCCCTCCGCCCCCGCCGCCGAAGCGTTGCCCCCCGCCGCCGCCGTCCCGTTGGGCTCCATGGGCGGCGGCGGCGGCCCCGCAGCCTCGCACCGGCCCCGCAGCTCCCGGCCCCGCCGGCGGCCGCTCCGCCCCCCGCGGGAGGCAGGGCGGTACCGGGCTGCCCTCGGGGGAAGGGCTGCCACCGCCCCCCCCCCCCCCCCCCCCCACCGCCGGGGCTGCTGCCATCCCCCCCCCTCGACCTTCCCTCCGCTCCGCGCCCCGGGGAGAGGAGCGGGGGGGGGAGGCGGGGGGGGCAGCGGCGATGCCCGCCCGGTGCGGGGCCGGCAGCGCGGAGCGGAGCTGCCGGGCAGGTGCCGTCCCGGATCGGGGGTGGGGGGGTGTCTGTGCGGGGCCCCCGCCGCAGCGAGGAGGCAGCCGGAGAGAGCGGGGGGGAGGCAGCGTGTGGCCGAGCCGCGGTGAGCCCGGGGAGGGGGGGGGGGGAGCCGGTGGAGAGCTCCGTGCCACCCCCCCCCCCCTCCACCAGGCGAACAAAACCCGGCAGGGTGATGGAGGGTGTGGGAGCTTCCGAAAAAGTTTTTCTGGTCGCTCTGTTGTAATTCGGGTTTTCCCTCCCGGGCAGGCGGCGGTGGGACTCGGTGGTTTGCTGCAGGGCACGGGGCGAAGAAGTCCCTGTGGGCAATAGGGAGAGTCAGGGGGAGCCGTGTGTTTCTCGGGTGGGGAGCACGTCGTGTTTCAGAGGTATTCGGAGACAGACTGAGGTGGAGGTGGACACAGACTCGGGGCTGAAACAGCCTCTTTTTTTTTTTTTTTCGGGGAAATTGCTTGTATTTTGAGTTTTACTCTGAATAGCACGGCGACGTTACAGTAAGATTGAAATTTGAGCTTTAGTGACAGCTGATTCACCTGAAGAGGGTGAAGTTCTGAGCGTGATGAATGAGGCTTACAGAGACAACTTTTCCAGGTAGGTAGGAAATCTGGCGACAGTTGCAAAATCAATGAACGCCTTACATTTTGATCTTATGTTAGAGAAAGCAGAGATTAGGGCAATCCGTAGTCAAAGGACAGCTTTCCAAGGGTACAAGAGTGCTGTATTTCCTCAGCTCCCATTGATTTCCAATAGGAATTAACTGGCTTTTATGCCTTCGAACACTTCTGCTTAAACCAGAGTGCTAAAATGACTGCTACGTGTTTGTTTGTCTGTTTTAATCCTTCCCCAAAGTGCTTTTGTGCAAACTGTCATCTAATTCTCTGTGGCATGCTACAAAGTGGTGAAACTCTCCTTGACTTGTAGGAGCAGGATTCAGCCCTATACAAATATTGTGTTGAATACTCAGCTGTAATTTGCTGCAAATGCTTAAAGCTATATTCAACAAAGTAGCTGGTTCAAACAAGATTTGAATGCTGGTGAGGGAGAAGAATGTAAATTGAATTATTGTCAGGCAGGGATTTGCTTTATCAGATTCAGCCGCCACACTGACAAAGTTTAGATCCAGGCGCTGAGGTGGAAATTTTTTTTCACTGGGAGTTCGGACTCCATGCTGTGCCAGCACCCTCGGCAGCCCTGCATTCCTCCGTGGCAGCTGGACCCAGCAGCTGGGAATGCAGGCGGATACTTTACCGGGGCCAAATCCTGCCTGCATGGCAGTCAAGGGGATTGACTGCCACAGACTTCAAGATCCGGATTTGGCATAAATAGATCAACTCCGAGAATTAGGTTGCACGCAACTTCTGCAGTCTTGTCTCTTTTTTGTTTTGAAGCTGTTCTCTGCGCTGTTTTGTTTTCTGTCTTCATTTAATGGCCAGGACAGAGGGCCAAAAGAGAACAGAATAGATATTTTGTTGTCTGCCATGTTACCTGATTTGTTTTGGGTGATCACCCGAGATGGTAGAGATAAGCAGAGCGATACCTTCTTCTAAACAGAGAATTACTTATTCTGTTTAGTAAATACCTAATTTCAACTTCCCTTTTTTCCTTCCAGCAGAAGAATGATTGAGCAATGCTAAGCATGAGCAAGTCCACGAGACATTTGTTTTCTTAAACATGTAGGATACTCACATGGATCCATGGGAACTTACTCCCTTTAAACTCTTAAAAAGTAGAAGTCGTTCGGCAGCAGAGCAAAGCCTGTTCTCTGAGCAAGAGGCGCTTCTCCTCTCCAATGCTCTGCTCTTGCCATGCACCAAGTCTCTTCTGCACACCCACAGGAACTGACATAGCACTCGATGCCTGGTGGAATTGGGCCTGGAGCGTATGACAACCGTGATCAGTCAGATTTAGAAAGGGGGCGATGCAGGACTCCAGAATACTGATGTTTCCCATTTGTCTGTGTACACAAGATACACATTTTTCAGCAGCGTGGGTGACAAGCTACCAGAAGAAGTGGTGAATTTTCCATTTCTCCAGATGTCTAAGTAAGGACTGCAAGTGCCTTTTTCGAAGATGTATTTTAATCAAATAGAAATATGGAGCTCAGTGCAGAATTACTGTCAGAATAAGTCCTCAGGGACGTATTGCACACAAACCCAAGTCATCAAGGATCAGATTGTCTTTTATGAACCTCAAAATCTGTTAATCCCCACGTGTTTTTTTCTTGTAATTTCCTAAAAAGTATTGATATGAAAATGATTAATAATGTACTTCATGTGCAAAATTTCCCCTCTGGAGGCATTTGTGCTAAGGCACAAAACCATACCAAGCCATCTTAAAATATAGCTCCATTTTGCATTTTATTGTCTGTTTTCAATAGGAGCATTTTTTCAAGTGCTCAGTGCCTAATTTTAGAACTTCCTAACAAAATTGTCTGCTTATTAGGAAGTAGATAATAGCAGTCTGTATGATGAGGGCTGTTTGAGTAGCCATGTCTAATGTCTTTTTTTATAAACCCCTTGGTTTACTCAGTGAATAGCTGGTAGTCCTTTGTTTGGTTAGAAAGGTCAGAGTGTATATGGTGGGCAACTGAAAGCTGTTGTCCTGGCAAATTGAAAGGTGGCTCTCATTGCTCCATTCAGCCTCAAACCTAAGTGCTGGCCAGGCAAAAGGGAGGCAGTGAGTGTTTGGAAGCAGAGGCTCCTTGTTAGGGACTGTCACTGTAAGCTGTTGTCCTCCTGATGCACCTTCTGGGTGGAATTTTATTGCTGAGAGTGAATTTTGCAGTTCAGGGTAGGGAACATGCAAAACGCCGCCTTTGCGTCTTTCTCGGCATATGACAGCTGTGAGTGTACCAATGCCATGGTGCACAGATCCAGCCTTTGGATGGGATTGCTTTTAGTTGTAATAGTTCTGCCTGGCCAGGTGAGCACCGCTGTTTCTTCTGATGTTCTTGTGCCCTGTCACTACGTGGCCAATGCTCTTCCCATCAGATTCCTACTCAGCAGGAAGCGAAAAGACTTAACTGATCACTTGGCAAAGCATCAGGAAAGTATTTAGCTTTTGCCAAGTTCAGAGGCGTCTTGATACAGCATCCACGTGAGAAAGGCAGAGATTGAGACGGCTCTGGAGAAGCCCAAGGGTGAGGTTTGTTAGATCCCAAACACATGCTGTCAGATAAGATCCATACATTCATTTCTTAATCCTAAACTGAGAGGCTCAAAGTTATCATCTGTTAGTTTAGAGCCTATAAATGGAATGTAATGTTGTCGTGGAAGTGGATGACAAAGAGGTATCGAAAGCAACTGCAGCATAATATCCCACGGGATACCCAAAGACTGATTTGGCTGCGTTGCTTAACTCAATAGCGTATGACATACAAGAATCTTTTCTCAAGTTACTAACACACTAATATATAATATCTGCAGCTTGGCAATTGAATCTCATTGGAAAATGTTTGCGCTCTGCAATAATATGCATAGGTCTTCATCTCTCTTTGAAATTGTTTCTGAACCAGAATCGTCACTCAGATGCAGAGGATTATTTAAAACCATGGACCGTGCACAGCATAACACACTGATCTCAGTCAAGTCACTCCCGATCCACAAAGCTATAAACAAAAGCAAATTTGATCCACCACTTCTGAAAGCTTGTTGTTAATACTTATGTTTATTTCTGTCTTATACAGTTGAATATGTCCTTAAATTTAAATTTACAGGTACTCTTTAAAGTTAGAGCTTGCTGTCTCCACTCAGATGTTTAAGAGGCAAGCGTCCTGGTGCTGGAGGAGTCACTGGAAAGAATCTGAACCCTCTCCAAGATCTCTAAAGAAGTCTTCGTAACAGGTTTCAGGCAGTATTATTTCAGGAATGTAACTGAGTGGGGTTTTTAAAGCCCTCCCAGATATAAAGAACATAGGAAGGACTTGCTTTTGTACCTCTTAATCACAGCACTCATGAGCAAGTCCATTGCTCTCTCACTCCTGCTGCCACCTGTGAAGAGTAGAGTCGCTGGCAGCATACGGTCTGAGGCGGCGCCTGGATTTGCACCCGCGGAGAATCTGGCCGGTGGTCCTTGCTAACCTTTGGAGGCACGCTGCGGGCTTTCTATAGGAAGGCACCATCAGGGTTGCCAAGTCCAATTCCATATAATTGCAAGCAACTGCATAATAGATACGAGTCTAGACAATCTGGTCCTCACCTCTTGTACATCCAAAGCCATCAAAGCTTCTTCAGAGTGCTGCAATAAGCCTGAGATCTTTAGTACTGAAGATTATACCTGGCAGAGACTACAGTGGGCCCTGAGAAAAGACGGGGCGATCAGAGGCTTTGTCCTTGGTTTTTGCAGTAGAGGAAGAGTGTAAATTGTGTGCTGTTTTTGCAGTAGAGGAAGAGTGTAAATTGTGTGCTACTATAGGGACTTTCAGCAGTAAGGGCTCTGGCAGGATTTTTAGGATCTTCTCCTTCTGTTAGAACATCTGAGATCGTTTTACAATGGAAAAAATACATGTTAATAACCTCAAGTCATTTCCTGTGGAAACTCAAACCGATGTTACGCTTAGATTTGAACTCTTTCTCCCCCATCTAAAAGGCAGAATTGTACACTTACAAAATAAAAAATAAAATCATCACCATGCATGTGGGTACAAAGGAGACGGTACTGGTTCCTGGAGAGGTTTTATGTTATTATACAACACAGCATCTGCACAGTAGTGATGGTGCCAAACAGCTGGCAGAGATCTGCCCTGAAGAGTGGGGGGGTATTGCCAGGGACAGCAGCAGGTTTGATTTGGCAACTGAGTTACCTTTCACGTAGCTGAAGAAGCTCTGAAAGTCGCATGCTCAATGCAGTGTTGCTGTTGGTACTTGATTTGTTTTTGTTCAAGGTAGGAAGGCTTTTAGGCACATTAAATACCCCATTCTACTGATGGAAAAATTATAGCGTTGGTATCTGCGAATTTCTCCCCCAAAGAAGGGATCAGCTTTTTCTACAGGCTAACCTCCACTCAGAGGTGTATCCAAAACCTACGGCATGCTTTCATCACCGCAACTCAACCTTTTGTTACTAAAGGGCTTCAGACACTGTAAACTCTCTTCTGTTTCCTGACTTCCGTAATATTTCTTTGTCCACACAGAGAAATTCCCTTCAGGTGAATAGTCTGCATTTCATAAGAGCAACGGCGAGAGGAGCTGATGGGGAGCAGCTGGCTGCTGCCAGGTGAAGACACCCTGCGTGGTGGCGGGGGAAACTCCCACTCTGTTTTGGAGGAATGGTTAATAGGAAAGCAGATATTGTTTCATCTTGGCTTTATAAGAATTATATAAAAACTCTTGACAGATGTGAGAAAAGGGTGGAAGCCCAAGGAATCTCCTTTTGCCAAAGAAACAATTCCCAGTCAAGCCTTGTGCTTGGTGTCTTGGTCGGAGCTCACTTGAGACAGCGGGAGCTTTTCCCTGGATTTCAGTGGGCTTTGGAGGAAGCTGGTGATTAAAAAACCAAATGAGAACTCATATCCCCTCCTCTGAACAGAGGTTCAGATCAGAGCTGGGTCCAGCTTTGGGGATATGTGAACTGAGCTGTGATTCTGCCTTGGAGGTTGGCAGCACAGCATCCTTTTTAGGATGGATTATTTAAACCTCTTCCAGCAGCAACCACACTCGGAGCATCACAAAGCAGCGCCGAGAGCTCTCGGGTAGTGCTTTGACTCCTGGCACAGCTCTCAGGGTGAGGGTGATAGCTGTGTTTGTGACTCAAACCCGCTCGCCTCCGCTTAGTCATTTCTCTCCTCATTATCTACCTCCTCCTATAGGTTTCTTCCTCCAAAACTCCTCGGAGAGGCACTCAGTGCAGGTGTGCATGTTACACAGAAAAGGAGACTGTGCAGCAGCCTGGCAGCACCAGGCAGGGACTCTTACGGCTGCCAGTTTTATCCATAAGCTGACTTTTGCCTCCAGATTTTAGTGCCTCTGGGGAAGCTGAGAACCATTTGTTATATTTTTTATTTTATATATTTTATATTCTAATGTTTCCCTGGCTTAATTATTTGAGGGTATGTGTCAGAGTCTATCACTGTCAGATGTTGCTGCTGAAAGGGTATTTCAGCCAGTGAAAACTCCAGCTGGGTGGGTACTTACATAGGCTTTAGTACAGAGCAATGAAGCCCTCTTTGTTCCAGTTTTTCCATTGCCTTTGGATCAGATTTAGTCTCTCTTTAGATCTGCGTTAAACTGGATTTTAAAAGCCTTGACCAAATGGAGCAGAGGATTTAATCCATGTGCTCTACTTCCAGTCCTGAAATTATCTTCAAAACAGCATTGCCCCAGTCGTTTTTCCACCCAGGGCTTCTGCAGCGATGTGCTGTCTGAGCCCCCGTGGGCTGCTAGCCAGGTTCTCTGGGCAGAGGGGTTTGTTCAGACCATGCCTGGAGAAGCTGGGCGATGCCATGGCTGTGTGCCACCACCTGCTGCCGGCTCCTCAGTCACGCTGACCTGGAGAGGTTTGTTCCCCAGGGCTTCTCTCCTGTGTGTCACCTTGTCAGCTGGTGGATGATGAGGATAAACAGAAGCACCGGAGAGGAACAGTGATAAAAGGACCATAGGGATCTGTTTGTTTGTTTAGTGGACGAGGGTTTGGACCCATTTTTTAATTTCATAGCAACTTGTAGACAATCATAAAATCAGTGTTCGGAAACTCAAAGACTTAAGAACTAACCACTAGGAGCACAGCGTTTTCCCTGCAGGCTGCAGATAGCCAGGTACATTTACAATTCTTTACTAATAAACCTGGGACTAGGCCAGCATATTTATGTAAAAACACTAATACTTTTATTACTGAAGACAGCCCAGAGCTCAGGCCCCTACAATTTGTCTAGAAAATAGAATATTTGATTTTCCCCCACTAATAGTATGTTTTTCTCGTCTCTTGGCAGTTTGCACAAAAGCTCTGAAGTACGTGACATACGGCAAAGAGAACATCAAAATCTGCTGTGCCATATGATCAGCTCACATTGCAGTGGGCATGTTCCTGGCTCCACAAAGCTTCACAGCCATAAAACTATTCCGTGCTTCCTGACGGGAATTCATGCCTTCACTTTAACTGTCTGCAATAATTCGTATGTATTTGCTCTCAAAACGTGCAATGTTAAAGCTTCCTTTAAATATAAAATGGATAAAGGGGGGGTTTGGTAGTCCTGGGCATGGCTATTGTCTAGGCATCTCCAGAACAGACGCCTTGTTGATGCGCGCATCCCCAGGCGGTGGGTTTGGTGTGAAGAACGTATCTCTAAGGGTAAGTTGGTATTTGCAGAGCCAGTTGCATTCATGCAGCCATGCTAAAATAGGGTGAAACCTCTTTTTTTTTCCCATTTGGGTGACTGGTACGGTACTAGCGTGGGACCCATAAAGAGCTCTCCTACTTTCTGTCATCCCTTGGTAAATTTGCTACTGCTTATGATGACCAGGCATTTATTTGGTAATGACTGTCAGGACAACTCTGGCAGTGATGATACAGAGATGTGTGGCTGCATTGAGCAAGCACAATCAAATGGTTCTTTGGAGCAATAACTGACAGAAGCCACTTCAGTAACTTCTACACGATAAAGAGCAAGGCATGACAAAAAGAGAGACCAGATGATACAAGAGCAATTGTTTATAAACCAAAGGCTTTATTATTTGCCAGGAGTGATCAGCAAATCTTCGACTAAAAACTACTTCCATTAAAATTTAAGGTTTGAAAAAAGAGAGGATTTATCTTCGGTAGGATTTTCCTGCACTGGGCTCAACAGGAGAAATGAAAGATAAACATCACTCTCACAGGCAGAGTCTGGGGAGGGAGAGCCTGGTCAGTGCAGCTGAATAGCTTCAAGCTTTTTGTTCCTGTTGGTGGGAAGCAGAGAGATCCGGATAAAGGGCTGCAGGAGCATTGCTCAGGGGAAAGGAAGCTCTGCGTGGGGAGTCATTGAACTCGGAGAAAATGCCACATCTCAGGGATGTTTTTATCAGACTGACAAATGCAGCCTTTTTGCCCCCATTAACCGCAGCTGTAGGATGCTCTGGGGTGCACTGAGGGCAAAGGCTCTGATACCCTCTTCCTCTCACCGAGCTGCAAGCTCACACCTAACAGCAGGGAGGTTGAAAGGAGGCTGTATGTCTTTGACCTAAGGTACAGAAATTTGTTTTTGTAGGCTTCTGATTAGAGATACAGAGAGCGTATTCATCTTCTCAAGAGACATACCTGGACTTGGAAGTGGGATTGTTGCTTAGTGCTATAAAGTGTTGTAGGAGAGTTCCTGTACCCTGAGCTACAGGTAGAAATAGAAATATCTCTAAGTTGGCAAAACCGGGGCCAGAATCATGTGTATGTGAGGTGTGGGACTTTGAAAAGAAAGGATGGGAGATGGTGTTGGAGTAAAGAATTGGACCTGACAGTTTTTCTTCACAGGCACCAATTAGGGGGTGGATTTTATTGCTAAAGTGCAGAAAAGGGGCTGGGATTTCTCTGCCTTCCTCAGTGCTCAGAGGGAGGATGTGCAGGGACACTAGCAGTTTTACCTGTCAGCATCAGGGGTGATTTGACTGCTGAAAAAGAGCCTTACATTGTACCCTAAATAGCTTGGATGAGAGATAGGTAAAAGATAGGTATTCTCTGCTAGGGGGGATAATCACCTCTTCTCTTTCAGGGTCCAGGCTGGTGAGCTGTGGGCTGGAGCATCTTCTCTAAGTGGGAGAAATAGGAGAAGACATGTTGTTCTTCACCTCCCAAAGAGCTCGCTGTACTCCCCTACGCCTTCCTAACCTGTTCAGAAACATCTCCCTGTTGGTAGCGTGGAGTGGAAAGAAGGTAGGAAAGTTTCTAACAGAACCACTGGGATTCGGGGTGGGTTTTAGAGACTTTTCTTACATATTGGTAAAATGATGAATACAAGCCCTGAGTGTTATTACTTGATTCGCGTAGTCTTTATACTGCCAGTGGCCCCAGGATTGTTCTCAGCACTGCTACTTTGAATAAGCACACCACCAAAAGCAGGGAGACTGTATGAATATTTGTCTCCCAGAGAAGTGCTGAGGTGTTGGCTCATTTTCAGCAGTTGTCCTAACACATCATTTGAAGGTGCCATCTCTGCTCAGTCCTTGAGGTGTCACAGCACTGCTACTCGGCTGAGATTGAAACATGCATCTCCAGAACCTCACATATCAATTGAGCATTTGAAAGAAGTAGCTGTTTTACAATTAGTGTTACAAAGGCATACCTTGGTGCAGTGAGGAGCCTCTTCCATCCCCTGTGGTGGTCCTCAGATAGGGAATTTCATTACGCCTAGAAAGGGTGCCAATATAAAGGTCTTTCCAAGCTGCCTAATGTGCTTTTTAAAGAGTATATCTTATTTTTTTTAAAGGACTTAGAGATCTAGGATCATACATTTGATTGAAAATCACTGGGATTTAGGATTGAAACAGTTTTGAGGGTCCAAGCTGTAAAACAAATGTAGAGCACAACCTTCCAGTGTCCCTGTGAAGCTCCCAGCTCCTTGTTCAGTGCTCAGGCTCATTAGTGGATGGAGGGTGGAGGTTTATGTATGTATTGCAGAAAGTGGCTGAAAAAGGAGCTGCCAATGACAGGGAAGGAAAGGGGTTGAACATTATCATAGCGATCTTGTCGGCAAAAAGTCCTGATGGGTGGTAGTTCCCTGTGCTCAGGCTAGTCAGCTGTGAAACCCCTTGTTTCTTGCTGTCAAAGCTAGATCTGCTGCGGGGATCCCACGCCTTAGTTTCCCGTTGCCGTCATGAGGACCCGGAGGGCAGCGGGCAGAATGGCAAACCGCCTAAGGAAGCATCTGAGCGAGGTGGGCTGGA
Organism: Haliaeetus albicilla; assembly: GCF_947461875.1. NCBI lineage: Eukaryota > Metazoa > Chordata > Aves > Accipitriformes > Accipitridae > Haliaeetus > Haliaeetus albicilla. The sequence continues at coordinate 33,625,263 of NC_091494.1, forward strand.
TGGTCCGACCTGCCCCAGGCTGCAGGCGCTCACCTGGAAACTGCCGACAGGAGTGCTTGGATGAGGAATCTCACCTTGGATCCTCATGGGATCAGTCTGAGGTACTGCAACGACCAACTCGTTAGCTGTCTGGTGGTCTTATGGGGCCTTGCATGTGCCAACCAGCAGGAACAAAAATGCTTGAGGGGTTGTGTAGCAGGGTTTGAGAACAGCAGCGGCACATAAATTTTTTACTCGAGCACTAGAAAACCTAAAAATTCTTGATTTAGACCCAATTCTGAAAAGAGGATTTAAGCATTTTTTAAATGTTCCTCTGTATGTGTTACGTGCTATTTTTCTCTGGCAAGGGAAGCTGTCTGCACTGCATTATGTATTAGGCTCTTGAAAGCAAAACTAGTTATGTAATTATTAGAATTATATTTGCATTCACAACTAGGATGTATATAACTAGCATGGTAATGCATGCTAATTAAATACCAATTAATCATTTTAAAAGATGAGGTTTGAATCTATACAGCTATCACAGATGTAGTAAATACTCATTGCTTATGAAGACTAAATCAGGTGTGTTTTAATATGCAACCCTAGTGCTATATAAACACATAGTGCCAATTATTTAGAACAGATTTAGTGTGCTCCTTATTCATATTACACAGCTACTGCTGACTGAGTGACAGTCATTATAATGTATTTGACTACTTTTACATTATTGCACATTAATGCTTCCAGCTGTTCACACCGGGCTGGCTTGTGTTTCAACCATCAGAAAATGTGCAAATTCATTAAGTTTCACTCTGCAAGGTAGAGAGGTTTACTCATGCTTAATCCATCCAGGCAATCCAGATAGGCTGCTGAAAACCAGTCGTCTTTCTTTGTATAGTTTGAAGCTTTATGGCTCTGGCAGGATATCTTACATTGCTTTATCTGCAGGCTTCAGAAACTCTGTGGAAGAGAATCAAAGTCCACATACAGCTGAGAGCATTTGCTGCTTCTGATTTAAGAAACATTCAAAGTTGCTGCTGCCAGAGAGGGAAAGAGGCTTTTGTGCACTCTGTCTCTGGTATAAGTTTCTGCTGCAAGTTTACAGTTGTGTTATAGGCCTGGGGGGACAAGTCTAAGCTAAATTAGCTGAACACGCTGGGTGCTGCCTACTGTAAACTGATAATTAGCACACTGAAAGGCTTGTAGCGTGCAGCCAAGCAGGGCACTGAAGTGAAGGTGGCACTGGTCACCCTCACAGCAGGCAGGCTTGCACAGCAGAGGCTGTGCTCACTGGGGACAGAGGACAGCACGCGTGTCCTCCCATGCCTAAGGACGCCTGGGGTAGCAGAGGGCAGCAGCACAGCGAAGCTGTGGAAGTGGAGAAGCAGAGAGGAGTGTAGCTACAGGTGGAGGTGAGGTGGCTGAGACGGCTCTGCACTTCCCATGAGATCTGGGTTTTGGCTTGTGGGCTTTTTTTTCCAGACTTATGCTACACTGGGTGTTTGCTTTTGGTTGTGTTTTGCCTTAGAAGCTATTTCCTCCGTGAAGAAACAGGCTAATTAAAGAATTGCTTTGGCTGGGCAGGATTCGGCCAGGATACCCTGCGGTGCGGCAGCTGCATCACTGTTCCTGCGCCCGCTCGCTTGCTCTGGGCTCCACCACACCAGACACCTGCGTCAGACACACCAGGAAGGTTTTGCCTGCATCGAGGCTAGGACAGGACTACGGCTGAGACTCCCACCCAGGATGACCCCATCTCGCTCCCTGGGAGCATCTGCGGTGTTGGGCTCTTGGTGCTCCTCTGCCATCCCCAACAGAAAGGAGGGCGAAGCCAGCTGAGGTGCTGGTGACCAGGGCACACGGAGGAAGAGCAGGAGGAACGAGGGAGGTAATTAAGAACTGGCATACTGCGCAGTTAGGAATAGGGTAACAAGGTCTGGGGTAGCATTAGTGCCTACCCCAACAGCTCCCCAAAAGGGTCTGTGACTCCTGAGGCACGTTCACCCCCAGCGTCTGGCTCCTGCCCGGCCAAAGGACTCCAGAGTCCCTGCCTTCGGCACTTGTCCATAAGCAGCTGCAAAACCCTCTGGAGAGGAGCGTCCCTGTTCCCCTTGGCTGGCTGTGAGGATGACAGCTGATGGCTGCCTTCGGAGATGTGGTTAGCCCTGGGCTCCCTGGGCTTCAACCAGAGCTTCCCTGGCTTGGGATAGGAGGGGCTGGGTCCTGCAGACAGCTGGTATCGGGGTCCCTGTGGTGGATTGCCTAATTGTTTCCCTCTCCTTTTTTTTTTTTAAAGTTATGAAATAACATAGCAAAAATCTGTTTTACATGAATTCTGTGAGTTCCCAAGTCAAAAGTGAGGTGGTGACAGAATTAAGGGTTTTCCTGCAGCCTTTGTTGTGTATATGGACTTTTCTTTAATACTTCTTTTATGTAGTTTCAGTTGCATTTGCTGCATTCAGATGCATTTGCTCTCACTAGAAATGTCCCCAAACTCCACACAACACAGGATTGGGCTGAAACTTAGTAGGAATATGTACATTCATGCTTTGCTAAACTATCACCTTTTTAAAGCGCCTGTAACTTCTCTAGGTACTTGTTGCACTATCTAAGGGTTCCAGCATCAGGATAGTTAAGAGTTTTACTTCCCACTCTTGTGCTTACTTTGTTCATCCTCACTTTTAGGTATCAGGCTCACCACTTTTCAGGGTCTTTACCTTTAAGTTCTGGAGCTGGTGATACCTTAAATAGATTATTTCAGCTCATTTGGTTTCATTCAGAAACCAATCAACCCAAATCATCTTCAGTGATAAGTAATGAAACTAAGTTCAAGCACTTCTCAAAGTGTTTTCCTAAGGTGCTTGTCTGAGCTCAAGCCGTGCTGCATTTATAGGACAATTAAGGTCTGAAGCTCACTTGAGACTTCATCAACAAGGTAAGAGAGTGCTAGTAATTATTCTAATTTTTCAAGTCAAGACATTTGTTTAGCAGAATGGCTCTGTGCTTCCTTTAAAGTTACTGCATCTCTCTTTTTTCCTAATAACTAGGAATATGAAGGCTAGATGCTCAGTTTGGTGTTATTTGCTCTCCTGATCATGTTATTTCTCAACACAGAAATACAAATTTGCTCTTCCTAACAGTAAGATTTGTTGCTGTATGTTAACAAGAAAAAAATGCCATTTTACTAAAAGTTCAATTTAGGTCATCCTGAACAAAGCCCAGTCTGGATGGTAGATTCAGGAGCGGCAACAAGTGTAATGGTCACCTAAGTAATACAAATGTAAAAATGATGGGACTGTTAAAATAGTTGGCCGCTGTAGAAGCCAAACATAATTCTGCATCCTCAGTAGGTTTTTGGCCTAGAGACGTTAGGCTGGCTGTTTGCATTCTGCCAGGCTCAGAAAACGTATTGCTGATATAGTAAAAGAGTTATATTTTTACATGCATCAAGCAGGCAGGTCTCTCCCTGACAGCAGTGTCCTTCTCTCTCCCATTGAAGCATAACTCTGGCGTGTGCCTGTATCGGGTTCTGCCAGCTCATAACACATATTAATCACTGGAAATTACTTTAAGGCAGCCTCTGCATGGATATATCAGGAGAATTGATGTGGAGCCTTTAATCTTTGAATCACTTGTTCATTTGTGAACCCAGCTGATGTTAACTCTGAGTTAATTATTGTCCCAGGGCTCTTGGGTGCAAGCTGTTGGGGGATTGCAAACTGATTCCCAGAGAACAACCAAGCACAATATAAAACCACCAAAGTCGAAGCTAATAGAGGCTGGCCTGGGATTAAATTCATCATAGAGAACAAACTTGAAGCAAATTTGTGAGTGAGTAGGGGGAATGTACTTATGCTGTTTCTTTTCAAAAGATAAATGGATGATTTTAAGTGTCATCACAGACTTCTCTCAGTAGGCTAAATTCACTTGAGAGTGCTTTTCTATTCAGAAGATCATCATGTGGAATAGGAAGTACTCAGCCACAAAGCAAGCTATAAAAAGGTTAATGATTTAAAGTCAAAGTTAGATATAAGCACTGATAATGTTACAAGTTGTGTTATTCCATTTTCTGTGGCAATGCACATCTGTTTCTTTGATTTCAATGCAAGTTTTTGTCTCGTAAGAGAGCTCTGAGTTTGGGAGCGGAGTACTTGACTGTGCTTTTCTGCTGGACGTTTAGAGGCCTGCAACCTGGTACTAGCACTTACATATTTGAGCTTTTGCCTTCTAGCTTTGTTTTAGGAATAATAAGCAACTTCACTGATTCCTAGGTGGAATTAATGGGTACTTCTCACAAAAAAAAAAAAAATCTGATTCTGTTCCTTTCAGAGGTCTGGGTTCAAAACAGCTCCTGCTGCCTTTTTAGTCACCGTGTCTCAATGGAGACAATGATAACTTGGACAAGGAGAAGAGTAGGTTGTTACATCAGACTCCAGGCCTGATGAGCTGAAGGGGGAGGGGAAAAAAAAAGAAACAAGAAATTCTGCATTAATTCTGTCTAGCAGCCTCTTTCAAAGGAATTTTTATTATGTGTGGTTTGTATTGAGGGAACTGAGGCAGTAGAAAGACATGTGACTTTGTCACAGTTGTAAGGAAACCCAAGTTCGGGCTGGAGATCAGCCTCTAAATGCAGCTCCTGTCACTGCATATGAAATGAGTCCTGCGCTGAGCATTTTTCATGCTGCCCATTGAAATGAGTTATTTCAGAATAGGTGGTTCCATCAAGACACTGACGCTCGTTCAAGACTCCCAACAAAAGATGGTGCAATGGAGCTGTGGAGTTGGACGATGGATGAGCCAGGACCAAGGCTGGGGCTGCTCTGGTGTTGGTGGCTTTTTCTGGAGTAGGGAGTGCCGTGAGCAGGAAGGAAGAGTTTGCTGAGAATAAATTCGACACAGTGGAACAAAGTGTTCCCCTTAAATGTGTTCTCCAGCCAGAATAGCAGCAGCATTTCTGCCAAGCAAGGGGCCTGCTGCAGGAACAGTTTGGCAAGGGCAAAAATAAAGCCAAATTTGTGCTAAGCAGCCTGACAGTGGGTGGCTGGATTATGCAATCTTTCTGATATTCAAAATTCATTATCTCTTGCAAAATGTCTCTGAATGAAATGAAACGGTAGAGCAGGTAACTCTTTTTATTTTGTTTTCTTTCCCACGACCCCCTTCCAAATGTTGTGCATTTTAACACCTCCATTCAAATTCTTGTAATTTGAGGTGTAAGACTGGGAGGACAGAGCTTGTAATGAAACCCTCATCAGGAACCTGAGGGCAGGGCTAGAAAATGAGCTATTGCAATGTCAGAAATTCTTGGATTTGTTGAAACTTGGTCCTGGAAGGGATGAGCCAGAAAGGAATCCTAAGAAAAGAGGAAAAATATGATATCCTTTCACTTCAGTGTGCTCTTTTGTAATTGTAGTCATTTCTGGGATAAGTATCAAGATTTACAACTATTCTCAACACTGCCATGTGGGATGAATGAGCTCCCATGAATGGAAGAATCATCATGTAGAAATCGGTGTGGTTTTGCCTTGGAAAGAGTGATCATAGTTCAACAGTTGTGCTCGACTGCTTCTACTGTTTCACTGTGTACAAACAAGAATTGTCTTCTAGTTGCCTGGCTTGCAAATTAAGGAAATCTGGCTGATTTTGTTTTCACTGGGAGTAACTTTGACCTCACAAGGCTGAATTTTAATATTAGTTAAGGTGTATTTGAGAATATATCTGCCTTGTCCCTGTTGCGGTCTTATTCTAGGAACAAGGGAGGACTGGGCTTGGATTACAGATGCCACAAAGATGTCAGAGCTGAAAGAAGTTAGAAGCTGAAAGTGCTTGTAACAGTCTCTTGTTGACTTAGCCAGTATGTTCTGGAGCCCATGAGAGGTGATTAAAAGCCCATGGTGACGTTTTGTATTCTAGTGCTTTTCAAAGTACATCCCTACTTTGAAGCAGACCGTTCCCATGAAGAATCTTAGAAATGCAGTCTAACGTGGAGCCAAAGGCTTGACTCTTCATTAACCAAGCCCAATAATGATATTCAGCATAAATGAACCCTCAAAGAAATGAGTAAGAAGAAACAGCATATTAGGTCTGAATATTTACTGTATTTCCACCCCTGAGCATTAAGGAGTTTATGTGGACTAAAGGCTGGTATTGGTGCACTTTGCCCCTTTGTCTTTCTTTTTGGGGTTTAAAACATCTTGAAATTACACTCCCAACTTGCACAAGTAAATGAGTGTTTACAACTGGGGGAACGTGCATGATACCACTACTATGTCAGAGTCTGTGACTACAAGTTTTGATGTGAAAGTGTCCTGCACAGAGTAAGAGAAACCACTTTTGGCTCCAAACCTTTGCTGTTCTAAAGCTGGTTCCTTCTGGTGGCTGTTGTCAGAGGAGGGGAGCCTTCCGGGGTTTTGATCCTCTGACTTACTGTGTAAACTTGGACCAACTGCTTCCACCTTCTGCGCTTCCCAGAGCAGTTCCTAAACAAAGGCATGCTTGCTATACAGTCCTAGTGCCGCTTTGGCAATACAAGTATTGAGTTTTCCGTTTTCCTTCTCTGGATTTTGTTTCCTTTCACCTTTTAAGTTTCTTCCCTTTTCCCCAAAGGAGTGCTTATGTTCTCAGATTAAAAACAGAAGTCTGTTCAGTTTTCTGTGAAGGTTAATTTATTAAAAATATAGTTTTAGTATCCTTTCAAATGGTATTTTCCATATAAAAATATTTATTTTAGTAAACCCACATCTTTCTGATGGAAAAATGTCTGGGCATTAAAAAAAGCCAACCACTGTTTAGTAGCTTCAGTATATAAATGTTTCTATGGTACAACTATGATTTTATGGAGTAAAGAAATTACAGATAACTGGTTAAGTTCTTCATTTTAAGTTAATTAATTATACGATTATTTTTAGCTAAGGTATAACAGCTTCATGCACTAGAGCCTTACTGTGACCTTCTGAATCCTAGAAATGTTAGTGTTTAAACGGTAAACTGTGGGTGTGTTCAATTTTTTTATTGATGTGGTAAAGGAGCAGTGGAAGCTAGGTAAAAGCTTGCTAAGGTTTTGTGACAAACTGCCCCTGGACAGCTAAGCTGTAGTTTGTAGCTGCTCGTTACTAGATAATGCAACTCTGTGGTGGTGTGAATCGGAGAATTTTAGACGTCAGGTCTCAGGAGCCAATCTCTCTGTCATTGCAGGTTTCTAGAGCACTGGCTGCAAACGGGCATGAGAAGCCTGTAGTAAAAGTGCTGAAACCAGCCTGTTGGGTTGTGATGGCCTTTGACAATCAGAATGCTTTGAGAAAGAATTTTGTTAGGAAAGGAAAGGGAAAAAAGATTATTTTGAAATGACTTTTTGTTGTTTTGTGTTGAAGACAAGAGAGGGAGACGTGTTGTTGAGGGGGTACAAAGTCTCACTTCTCTTGAAGTCCATGCTGAAGACCAAATCCAGTCTGAGCTGATAGCAGGTTGTTTTTATTACAGGGCTAGCAGCGTTTTAACCTCCCTCTCCTGGAAGAGCATTTGGAAATTGCCTCTCATCTCTTAAATGAGGCTATTAAATCCCATAATCCTCTCCAACAAGGCTCCTTGTTTCAGGGGTCTATTAGCAAGAGCCAGTCAACCCAGTAACCCTCAGTCTTAAGGAAACATCTCTTCCCTCTTGGTGATCTGGATACAGTCTTACTCTTCCTGCCTGGAATGACTGTCACCCCTTCTGGGGCACTGGTTTGGGGTTGTGCGGTGGGGTTTTGGTGGCAGGGGAGGGGCTGCTGGGCAGCTCCTGTGAGAAGCTGCCAGAAGCTTCCCTGGCTCCGAGTCAGACCCGCCTCTGGCCCAGGCCGAGCCCATCCGTGATGGTGGTAGTGCCTCTGAGAGAACTGATTTAAGAAGGGGAACATGCAGCGAGTAGGGGGATTGGAACGTGAGAGAAACACCTATGGAGACAGCAAAGTCAGTGAAGGAGGAGGGGAGGAGGAGCGGGGGAGGAGGGGCTGCCCCTGCAGCCCCTGGTGAGGCGGCAGGCTGTCTCCCCCCCGGCCCACGGAGGGGAGCGGGGGAGCAGATGCCCACCTGCAGCCCGGGGAGAGAGGAGCCCACGCCGACGCAGGGGCAAAGTGAGGAGTCCTCCTCCTGAGGAGGAAGGAGCGGCAGAGCCAAGGTGGGATGAGCGGACCCCAACCCCTGTTCCCTGTCTCCCTGCGCTGCTGGGGGGCGAGGAGGTGGAGAAAATCGGGAGTGGAGATGAGCCTGAGAAGAAGGGGTGGGGTGGGGGTAGGAGTGTTTTAAGATTTGGTTTTACTTCTCATTATCCTTGTTTTGATTTGATTGGTAACAAATGAAATCGATTTTGTTTTTTCCCCAAGCTGAGTCTGTTTTTTGCCCATGACCACAGCGGGTGAGTGATCCCTCCCTGTCCTTGTCTCAACCCACCAGCGTTTCTTTCTACTTTCTCCTGCCCCACGGTGGCCTCATGCTGCTGGGCTCAAACCATGACAGACCCAAAATCCTTTCTTGAATTACGGGAGTCTGTCGGTCTCTCACATGCCTGTCTCCTTACAGCACTACTGTGAATACAAAGGGGTACCCGCTTCCTGTTTTGCTCCTAGTTTTTTCCCTTACAGCCATTGCTAAACACAAATAATGTATTTATGTGATGCAATGCTCAGTGACAGGCATGCAGGGTGTTCCTGTATGAGTGCAGATCTGCTCCATTTCTGTGTCAAACCCTAGTGTGACCGTGATGGCAGAGAGCTGGTGGGATCTTTCAGAAGATGGGAAGTGATTCTGGAGCTGATTCGGTGGCAGCACATGAAATGACACTCAAGTGCTGCATCCTTTGCATTTTTAAACAGCAGAACAGGTGGCTAAGCCAACGCAGTGCAGCTGATTACAGAATAACTGGTTTATTCCATATATGTAAAAAAAAGCATTGTCCATATTGCTCCTCACCACAATGGCCAGTCTCTGGCAGCTTTGCAAACCCAGCAGAACAAGTACAAGTCTGCAGCTTGCAGAGCTGTCAAAGTGGTGTTATTGTACCCCTGTGCACTGTGTTAAGTAACTGGGGGAGAAAGTGGTTTTAATTAGACTGCATACGGATCTCCAGTGAAGTAGATTTTAACTTTTGAAAATCAATAGGTAGAATCAATCTACAGTAAAGATAAAGTCTTTTACTGATTAAATATCACCTCATCCTTCTTTGAGGACAAAATGTTTACCTCTTTAATGGTTTGAACTCTTAGAGAGACTTCCAGGAGAAAAGAAAAAAGTGTGAAGAAAATCTTCATTTTCTTGGTATTTGAAGGGGTAATCCTATCATACCTCCTGCTCCCAGCTCTGTAGTGTATATTCTGATTAAAAAGCTCAACCTTCCAGATCTTTCCAGATTTGTATAGATCATTAGGAAAAACATTAACTGGTGCTTTTTTTTTTTTTTTTTTTTTTTTTTTAGTGCTTTCTGGGTTGCTGGAGTGACGTTTCCAAGCAGCTGTAGGCGGAGTTGTGGGTTGCATGGCACTGTGAAAAGTCCTTCATTTCAATGCACTGCCTTTTGATATACAAGCATGAATATTTCCTTCTGCAGTGATGTTGTTTGTTTTGCAGAAAACAATACTGAGAGAAAGAGAAAATAGGAGGTTTTCTCCCAGGGCCGTGTTGCCCAAGGCCAGACTAGAGCCTGAAGTGTGGTTACAAAGATACCAGCCTATCTTTAACCTGTTGTCCCTGCCCCGCCGTACAATTTGGAGACCTTGTCACAAACAAGAACCACAAAGTGTTGTGTGATGTACAAAGCTAGAACTGAAGAGCCTCATTTGCACAAATCTGGTGCTCCCTCCTGTAACCCATGCCTAGCAAATTAAAAGCAAGAAAAGCCTCCCAGCAGTACCAAAAGGGAAATAATCTGTTTTAGCACAGCAGAAAGCTTTCCTGGGGGGCTGGTTACAAGCTTCAAACTTGTAGGTGGTGCAAAAAGCTTCATGCCAACCCATTTTTAATTGCAGCCCATGAGGAGTCTCCCAAAACTCAAGGTAGATCTCAAGCCACATGCTGTACCGCTGGCTGGCACCGATGCTGGAGAAGGGACAGCAGAGGAAGGACGAGCATCAGCCACCAGTGAGTGAAAGCTGCTCCTGACCACCGCTCCTTGCAGAGGGCACCTGGGTGTCATGGGAAATGCAGCAGATAATATCTGGAAGTACAAATGCATCTCGAGCATCTCACTGGTGCAGAAACCTGGTCCCTCCTTTCTTTTCAGGAGGAGGTGATCTTGTCCATCCTGACCTTCTCCCTGCTCTCTGTCTGCACGAATTAGACCAGGCTTTGAGGTATCATGCCTTTACATTGGTGATGTTAGCATATAACTTCTAGTAATTCAGCCAATTGTTTTAAAAATTAACCTTTAGTACCGTGAGCTCTTCTTACAGAGAAATGGTGTCGATTCCTCATTAGTGTAGTGAAAAGCTGCTGGCAGCCGTCACTGCAAGTTAGTTCTACCAGGCTGATGAATTTAGGGCATTTTTCTCTGTTGCAATTAAAATACAGGACCTGCTGTATTGTTGCACCAGTGGCAACAGCATGCAAATAACTGTGTTGATGCAGCAGTTCAGCAATCATCCTGAATTTTTTCTGGATTCAGGTTTCTTCTATCTGTCCTATATCTTAAAAAGAGAGCGATAAAATGGAATCTGTAAAATCACCATTTTGGATTTTACATTACCTTTCAGTTTGATAAAGCTAAGAACTTTACTCAGGGATATTGCATTGTTCGTGGCTCTTGAAAGCAGAGAATCTGGACTATTTATTTAATTGAAATGTAAGCTATGATACTTCACGTGTTACATTGGTAGACAAGTTGTGGGCTTGGAACAAGGCCATGTGTTTGCACTAGCAGGAAATTAAAACTGCCAACTACAGGCTGATACTATGTGCTGGTGAGTCAAAATGTGATGACAATAGAAGCCGTGTGTTTCAGAAACAAAATGTCAGCACTGATTATGTTTTTCCCTGTCAGCAAAAGAGGGTGCCAGTTGCTGAGAAATGTGATCCATTTTACGTTACAGCTCCTTATGAATTTTTTAAAGAAATATGATACGCATTTTCATGGATAAAAGCATTTTGAAGGTCTTGCAGAGAGCTCCACACTATCGTTGCACGGTGGTGCGCATAGCTAGAGAAGCTAGTACCCTATGTGGTTACCACCACTGATGCATCTGAAAGTGTCGTGATCTTTAATTTGCTTAAAATATATATATATTTTTTTTAATTCTCTGTCCTTGACATGTGTGCAATTGTGTGGGTGCTGTGCTTGGAATTTTGGAAGTGGATATTAGGTGGTATGTTTCTAGACATCAGTGTCAAGAAATGTTATGTGATCATCAAGGTGGGGATTTTGGGGGGGGGGGGGGGAGGAGGATGTATTGTGATGGAAGAGGAATACTTGTTTTAATCTTTGCACTCTAGCAGTTATCACAATAATTGGGAGAAACAACAGAGAATTGCTTAGTTTCTCGTCATCCCTTCTTCTCTTTTTATCGTTGTGGAGTAATAAGAGAAACTGCCAGAGAAAGGTCACTGTCAGCAGTGCATCTATAGCAACCTGCAAAGATGGGATTCTCTCTGGCTTTATTTATTGGGGGCAAGAAGGGTTCAAGATGGATATGCTGATGGTAGGGTTGCTCTGGTAGGAAATCTTGAAGGAAGGGGAAAAAGTCATGCCAGGAGCAGGCTAACTTTACTAGGAGTAAAGTTTGTTGGTGTAAGTACGTTTGTTGGGAGCTGGAAGACCACAGGATCTCAATGCCAGCTGAAGGATAGCAAACCCTCCCTGTGCCCGTGGCTGCAGCGGCAAAAATAATTTTGTGAGCGTGACAGATTTTATTTGGCACCCTGCTATAAGTCATTGCTTACTGCCATATGCTGTCTCTGCAGGAAGAGAGATTGCTGTGTATTTAAAGCAGTAGTAGGAAAGCTTTTCTAATGCAGATGAGGCCAAGAACTAAATTTCAGGCTTTCAGCTGGATTGGGCCAGGTCCTTGGGTCTCCTGAGGACATAAGGTGGCACCCCTATGGAGACCATGGTTGTATATGCTCACCAGTCCTTCACTAGGATGTGCTATAGAGCAACTTTCCTCAGCATGAAATTCACTGCAGGAATAATTGAAATGACACATGTAATTCTCACTGTTTATTTAAAATACTGCTTATTGTAGTGGGAATACTACAAGCATAACATGCTGATATTCTTTTAAATCCAGTTCTCCCTCTGACCTAAATGACCATTTTTGATGGACATGTTCTGTTTTAACAGCTGAAAGAGTCAAAATGACTTCTTGTATTCCCATTTCAGCAGCAAGATTCCTGGGAAATGTGTTAAATTGGCTCTTTACTGATCAGATAGAGGGTGAATGAAGACAGAAATTATGTTGCAACATCATTGCTTTTAATCTGATTTTTTAATAAGTGGCGGAGTAGATTTAACAGTTCTGTTCTTGTGAAAAATCTTATTCAGTTTACTTTTAATTCACACTTCAGACTTGCCTGGATTAGTCTTTTCACTGTGTAGCAGCTTTTAATATAGTGACAGGATCAATAAGGGAAGAAGGTTTGGTATATGCCACTGCTTGTCTGTGTGCATCAACGCCCAAATGTAAAAAAAATTGTCTAGAGATTTTTGCGTTCTTGTTTCTAGGTGGCAAATTTAAAAGATCTTGAAAATCTGTTTGAAAATTCTCTAAAGAATCTGTTTTCTTTGAGGAAATGCTTGCTCAGAAAAATCTAAGTATTTTGCAGGAACACAAATTTGATCTAGTGTGCTAGCAAGAAATCATGATATTAAGACATAAACCATAAATTTCAAAGTAAAACTCTCTTTAGGAAAGTTAAAATGTTGCCTTCCCCCCCCCCCCCCGTCAGTTCAGGAGAACCAGTAGGAGTTGACTAAGCCTGAAAGTCTGTATTTTTGGCTAGTCGAAATTTAAAGGGGCGTCATCAGAAAATATGCAGCACTGACATTTAGAAATTCCTCATTTTAATAGGCATTTCAGATTAGTCATCAAAAACTAAAGGCATATAGTGAGGATTGTCAGCAATACTTAACAGTGAAAGCCAGCTGTTTCCATTGACTACATCATTAGATTGTCACTTAAATATTAGTGGGTGTCTGTGTTGCATTTTGAGGAGCTCCGATAGGATACCACTAAGACAAGATTCTCTGTCTGGCCAGAGAAAGGAACTCTAAATACCAAAGCCAATAAGCACATATTTTTCTGAAACTCTCCTTTTCTGAATGCTTTGAGATTTGTGCAAAGAGCCTGTGGAATTCGCACTGGGCCAGCTTTGCTTTTCATACCTGAAGACACTGTGATTGCCTTCATCTGCTGCAGCGTGTAGAGCTGTCTGTTCCCTCGTCCTTTTGGTCCTGCAGACAGTAGGATCTGTGCCATAGGCTCTTTTTCTTTTCTTTAATTTTAAATTCGTCTGCTTTTCTCTCTTCCGCTAGTTTTGGACTCTTGTTTGGGGAAGAAAACATCTTTTAAAAATTACTCTGTTCTGGGGGGATCTTGCAGGGAAGCCAGCAGGAGTTCCCTAGCTCAGTGCTTCACTCCTGCATTAAAATTCACTCTGGAACTGGAGGAAAAGTACTCCATCCCTTTTTCTCTGCAGAAAGCCCAGAATCTCAGTGTGCCGTTGTGATGCCAATACTTTTCCCCTGGAAACCCCAGTCCAGGCTCTGGGTAAAGACTAACAGCCTGGTTTAGGGTAGGACAAAACCAAGCAGGAGCACCGAGGTGTGGGAATAACACCTGCTCAAGCATGTAAAGTGTCCTGCAATCCCTTTGCATATTTCTCATCTAATAAGACATCAGTTTTTGCAGAAATTGCTGATTCCCCTTAACTCCCTCTGTTGCTACTGACACTGATGCATATCATGGATGCTGTGTAAGTGTTCATCTACTCATAATAAATGAGGCAACAAACTCCCATGTTTCCCTGGTGCCCGAGTTGGTTTTAGTATAACTTTTGTTCTTATGATGCTTTAATATGAAAATATCTTACTAGACGGTATGGAGAGGTATCACTAATTTCTTTTGGTTCTTTTAAGTTTGAAGATGGTCTGTCACAGCCTCTGTTTTACTATTGCTGACAGTCCCACTATAACTACAACCTTAAATTTACAGCTGGAATGGAAGGACAGGGGGAAGACTTTTCAGTGAGAAGTGGTGCAAAAATAGAGATTTGTGTATTCTGGAAGAACTTTAGGGATTCTGATTTCTAAAAGAAAAAAAAAAAATTAATAAAAAATTTTTTCTGGCAGCAAATGCTCCCAGGCTGCTGGCACAGGCAGGAGGCAGCACACCCAGGACAGATTCCTTGTTATCACAGTTTTCACTTTCTCAGTCTGAAATATCCAGACTTGCAGCGCAGAAGGAAAAGAACCAGAATGTGGAATATCAAAGTGTTCTGATCATTAATTGTGCCTCTCCTCCTTGCAATGACATATCCTCACAACTGCTAGAAAAATGGCACATTTTAGCCTGTTCTCATAAGAAAATGAACCTCTTATGATCATATGCTCTGTGCACATCAGCCTTTCTGACAGTTCCCTCTGTCAGTTTTGAGTGCCTTGGCCAATTTCAGCTCAAGAGAACAAAAATTTCTGAAATGCATGGTTTGTAAAAATAGACAGCAGTCGAGGAAAACCCAGTTAGAGGACACATGGAGGGGAAGAAGCATGAATCCAGGATTTTACTAGGTCTTCAGGAATCTACAAATGATGGAGGTGGTGTGAATCCCCCAGCTGTGGAAAAACTTCAGTATGAGTTTGTTGTAGCAGAAGACACAAAACACTACCTGGGACAAGGCAGGGACTCGCTCCTCTTTGGGTTGTCTGGTGTGTAGTAAGGAGGACCCTGACACAGCAGCTGCAGCATAATTCTGTATAAATGCTCTGAGATATAACTCGCATTGCAAATGAGGTTTTACAACTTCCGGCAATATTGGAAATACTTGTTTACTCTAACAGTATAGATAATTTATTCTCCAAACAGTACTTTTTCTTTTTTTTTTTTTTTTTTTTGCTTAGTCTTTTCTCCTCATTTTTGGACTGCATTGCTTCCTTAGCCCTTCACTCATGCTGCTCCCATGCCTGTCCAACTCACTAATTGCTTTTCTTCCCATGCTATTGCTTGGGATCTTCTGTGTCAGCCTGAATCCAAGCTCTAGCAGTCTGAAATCAGAAAAAAGTAAGCACGTACATGTGATTAAAGACTTTCTGTAGCTCCCAATGATATTCAAAAACATTTGTCCACATGCATTCCTACAACTTATAGGATGTGTGTTATAGCTATGCACAGGACACCTTGACAGCTTTTTCTCTGTGATTATGTGAGCTGATTTGAGCCATGCTATCTCTAGCTGTAGTCTTCAGTTCGTGCCTTGACGCTTGTGTGAGAGGAAATTAAAATCACTAACCTGAAACAAATCATGAAGAATGAAAATTGGGAGATCTCATATTAATAAAATTCATGGTGTTCCTGGATTTACTGCTGTCAGATCTTGAGGAAATCATGTCAAGCTGATAATGATCTCCTTGTGTGCAGTTTCAAGAGTGAGAGAGAAAAAAATCACTGCCTACAGTGGTCATCAGAAAGGGGGAGATGTGGACACGAGCAGTGTTGGCTTCTTACTGGCTTTTGGCCACATCATGCTGGGGCAGACTGCTTCCCCAGTTTAATTACACAATTGTTGGTAGAAAGTATTTTCAGGTCTTTGTTTAAAACCTGCTGCCTTGTAGTTTCACTTGATGTCCTCTAGTTCATGCGTTGCAGGAAATGGTGAATAGTTGGGCAAAGGAGTGGTTCGTGGAAAACCGCTTCTCCCATTGACATGAAGTTATCCTATCTATGTCTTTCACCTGTCAGCTTTAAAATGTGAGAGCACACAGTCCTTAATGGAAGAAGTGCTACTCGGCATCTTTTTAGCTCAGAAATGAATGCAAGGTTCAGCTGATACCAGATATCCGACCACCAGCCTGTTCTCTGACAGTATTTTTCAGATTTGGGTGGCTTTAGCCTGCTGTCAGGCTATCAGCAAAGATTTGTTTCTCTCATCACCTACATAGCATCTTCTTCCCCCCAGGTGCTGGGTGGGATGTGAGGGCAGCAGCAGCAGGGGATGGCTTCCTGGCACTTCTACTCAGCACCATATAACAGGATTTTCACAATCCGTTTCCTCTGCGTGCTGCTCTTTAGGGAATATTCTGCCTTCCTGCAGACATGCAGGTTTGTGAGGTGTGGCAAGGGATTATCTCTTCTCAGATGCTGCATTTGCATTCTATAGAAACCATGCTAGTATTCTCTTACTGCGTTTGCAAAACACCTGCAAGTCATAAGAAATATGAATTCTATTCTAAATAGGACAGAGGTGATTAGTAAAGTTCATACTGGTGCTGGTTCGCTGCAAGGAGCTCAATTTGCTCAGCTTTTGAAGTCCAGTGAAGTTTCTGTGGTCTTCAGTGGAAAAATTGGGATGTTGAAATGTTGTGGCAACCTCAATAAGTCATTGATTTTCTAATTGAGACCGTAATCAAAGAAAAATGAGGAAGCTTCAATTCACTTCTTGCCCTCACAACAATAAGGATGCTAACTGCCAGAAAAATGTTCTAATGATTGTATCGTGTTGGTCCTCCTAAGAGGCAAATGCTTTAAGTGGAATTATGGTAATGATGTGATCATTGTCTGGGCTGGCTTAATGAGTTTAGCAGCTGTTGCAATATTAAATACTTTGCACTTAAGAAAAATACCTCCTGTTCCATTCCAAAAAGATCAGAAAAAGCTGATCGAGCCTTTGCTATTCTGCTGGATACATCACGTGTAGTTCTATACACTGCCAAAAGAACTGCTGGGTTGGACACTGCAGTCCTCTGGATTTGGCAGCTTTGGTGCTTCAACATAAACACAAGAATAGGCTCTTGGAGGCTGTACTCTGAACTGATTAATAAATTGTATGAAAGTTTGACAAATCCAGGTGGGAAAGTGATTGGAGTGTACATTATATGCATGTATGTGTATTAAAAAAAAAAAATAAAATTGGAGATTGTTAGGAAAGAGAGGGTTCTGTGGCAGTCTTCCATAATTAATCTGGGCCTTGGGGGTGTGTTGCAAAGATAAAAACAAAGTGCGATGTGTAGGGAAGAGGCAAGGAGGCTCCATATGGAGAACCTGTCCCTGGTCTGGTTCTGTTAAGCCATCTCCAGTTGCTCTGTTAGACGGCAGAGATGGCCCCAAGGACACTTCATCGGTGGTGCTAGTTTGCCTTCTCCTGGCAGTGCTGCCCTGGGGATTGAGAGCTCTGGGAGTAACTTTCTGTGTCTTGGCTGGTATCCTGCATAGGTGAGGGAGAGGCTAATGGCAGGTGGTGATGGAGAAAGCTTGCACGGCTTTGCTGGAGAGCTCTTCTGGACCGCACCGAGTCCAAATGAGCATCACAGGGTCTGCTGAAAATGCCAGGCAAGGGACAGAAAACACATGCATGCAAGGAATTCCAATTTTAATGAAGTTTCTGGTTTGAAAACAAAACAGTTATGTAAGATTGTGGAAATACTCCTTCATTTTGCCTTGAATAGTTTCAAGCTAAAATTGAGGGGGCTCTAAGTTGCATGAGTCATTACTAACTTTGGGGCTCAACTATGTGATATTCTGCAGAATTAAGTATCTCCTGTTGTTGAACTGAACACTCCCATTCAAAACAGGGTACATGTGCCTTATTGCTTGGGACTTCTCTTCAGCACTAATTGTCACTTTAAAAGTGCGTAATGTAAATGCTCCCACCCTCTGTCATTTCAGTGTAAAGAAGCCAGGTCAGGACTGAGAATGGCATCTTTGGGAATTACCATTTTGTACTGGAAATCTGAAATTATTTTCCAGGCTGTTGAAATTTAATTAGTTTTACTGCTTAATAATGATGCTCTGTATCTTCTGTTAATCCCTAACAAAAATTAATTCAAACATCCGTGACTTTTGCTGGGTGATGTGAATAAGAGCTACTTACAATTTCTGGTATGGTGAGAGAAGCAATCATTTTGCCCTCATCACTGGAAACTCATTCACAGTCTCTGAAAATTTTGAATTTTTAAGAGACTTGCCTAGAGCGTTAAAGATATTTGGAGTATTAATACAGTAATATGCTTCATGCTGTGGTTTGCATGACAAAGATATTAAAGTGTTAAGGAGTATGCAAGAAGTCAAAGACATGCAATAGATCATAACTGAGTTTGGAGAGTCCCACGAGTCAAGTGACAGCGGTCTGATTCACAGCATGTGTCTGCCTAGACATGCACTCTTTTCTTCACACCAGAAAAAATGTCAGGTTTCATCAGTACCTGGGTAGAGATCCAGGCATGAAAATTGTAACTACTTTGCAGAGTTTTGGCACACAGGGTTTATTGATTTGTTCAGGTATTTATTCTTATCCTACTGTATATGCCTGGCAATGTGGCAGGAGACATAGAAAAGACATACTTACCTGTTATATGCAGTAAATGTTCTGCCTTTTTCATTTAGTCAATTAAGATGTTGTTTGTAAGTACAAAATGTTTGTTCTAGACAAACTGATATATGAAGTCGAGCTGGGGCTGCATTTTCCAGGAACAAACAGTCCCGTGGAATGCATACTCGCCGTTTGGAGCTGGGAGAAATGTCAAATGCAAGTAGATTTTGTAAAATCTCTCCAGTTTCTCAGTGTGCATATCAATGATGGCGGTTTGTTTTTTCATGATAAACTCACTCAGCTATTAAATTACTGGAAAGAAATACACCACTTCAACAAAGATGCCTGAATGAGTCATGTGCATTTATAAATATAAAGGATGTCATTATGATTGGTTTCTGGCCCTAAAGAAAAAAAAAAAAGCCACTTCACAATTTCCCTGTTGTTTCCATTTAAAAACACACACCACTTTTTTTAACATAATAAATCAATAGCACTGGTATTAAAATTCTGCACACGCAACTCTGGACCTCTGTTGCTTGTCTTTAATATTAAACTCTAAACTTTTTTGTGGGCCTTTTAGTGTATAGAGGTATGTGTATGTATATATATCTGAACATACTAGGACTATGCAAGGTAACTGTGCTTATATTATGTAGGGCAATATCATACATGGTACCTTTTCACATACATACAGTTTTCATAAAACTGTAGAAGCTAAACCCTGTACACAGGCTATTATTTAAAGGCTTGATAGAAATACATGTAAAACTATCTTATTGGGAAGACATCAGGGAAGAAAAAAGTCAGATGGCTTCTGCAGTTCTGGTATGATAAACCCCTAAGGCTGGGAGAGAAATCCTACTTTTTTGCTGGGCTCTTCTCCAGCAGCTGGAAGTGGAGTGTCCCTTCACATGATGGGTTAAAGGAGGACTTCCCTGGCTTGTTCCTGGTCTATTCCTGCTTACCCAGATAGACTGCAGGTTTCCTTCTTCAGATGTACAACTCCAATTAAAACACTCTAACCTCCAACTGCAGAGTTATATCCTAAAGCCGCAGGTGCTCTAGTAGCTCATTTTTGGGCTCTAGCCAGGACATGATTAAAAAAATCCTGACTCTTTTTCCTCTCTCCCATCAGCTTTTTGAAAATCAGTTTTAAATGCTGCTTCTTGAAACTCTCCAGAGGGATGCAAAAAAGAATGCTTAATTGGTATGAATAAAACAACCTTTTCCAAAGGAAAGCAGCTTGCCAAAATGTGTTCTTCAGAGTAGCAAAGAGACGGTTCTTGACAATTTCAAACTAGAGTGACTCCTGGTGAGCTCCCTGGCTTGGGTAACACGGGAGGCCAAAGCAGACGAGCACAACAGCCCCTCGTCCCTTATAATCAGTGAAGGCAGAAGCAGTTTTGGCCCCGTTATGTGACATTTATAAAGCATGACACTATGTCATCTGCTGCTGATCTTGCCTGGAGGGAATTCAAGGGTGAGGTGTCCTGGCTTGAGTGAGACTGATTTGTTTTGGTTTTGGATGAATACCAAATAATTTTTCATCATGACATTTAGCCCTTGGAGATCCTTCCCCAAATGATTGATGTAGGTTTGTAAACACAGAGCTGGTCTGGGCTTGCAGCTGCCACGCAGGCGCTGCTGAACCTGGCCCTTGGACAGTCAAGTGCAGGGGAGATGCATGAGGCAGAGTGAGTGCCCCTTGCTCATCCCTCTTCAGCTGATGGTCAAGACAAGGGCTGCAGATCTGTGTTATTTGGGTAACTTATCTCTATGTAGCATGAGAGTTGTGGGATGTAGAGAGAAAACTGGGTGGAGAAAGGTCAAAGACTGAATGGTTGCAGAGACCAAATACCCTAAGGGCTGACCCCATCGATGTTAAAACTGAGGTTCTTGGCCAGTTATGCAGCTACAACTGTCCTAGTCATGTAAGTAATTTTTACTAGGGTACACTTCATAAGACATGAATTCATTTGAAAGCACATTGTTTCCAAATTCAGTCTAGCATTAACAAGAAGACTTTGTGGGATGTTTTGGTCAGACACTCTGGGAGTGAGCACTGATGTACCGGCAGCCAGGAGCAGTTTGCCTGAGGGGTGCTGCGGGTTTCATCAGCCCGAGGTGCTGCACTAGCTATGCCTTGTGCTTTCTGCTTGTCTGAATAAATGAAATGACAAAACATCAGAGGGTGGTGAGGGGACATCATGTGGCCGTGTGGTTGGCCCTGCAGCAGGTGCTGGATTGCTGCTGTTTTCAGCTCTTAGTATTACTTAACAAAAGAAACTTCGTATATATGACAAAGGTGGCGAACAGGAACATGGCACTTCATTTCTTTTTAATTTTGACAAAGCGATAACATCACATGCCAAAGTGGCATGAAATTACTTTTTGATTTTTTTAAAAATAAAATGCAACAACAGTGCCATGCTAAAATCCCAGGAAACTTTGAAGGTGGTGAAGTGGGGAGTGTAAATATGAAGTGCCATATAGCCCGGAAGTGTATGAAGCATTAAAGCAGCGCCTGGAGCCCTTTAGTGGCATATAAACTGTTCTGTTACATAAGCACGTCTTATTATGGCTTGACTCATGGATATAAATTGCCTTCAGGCTGGTAACAGGACCATGCCTCAGCCTAGAAATGTCTGCTATTTATTTACTTTACAGGTTTGGGGGCAGTGAGAAAGCTTAGCCATGTTTAGCTCTTTCTGGACTTAATGGTTGCTCCATAGCAAAAGTCCCTGTTGTATTGGCCATAAAGCTGTGTTGATGTTTGCTTCCCTACTGAGCCTTTACTCAAATCATATTTGTAGCCTCAAATTGCTGCAGTCCCACTAAGGATTTTTCTACAAATTGTAAAAAATCTGGCACAAAGTTTGTAAGATAGGCTAAGGGTGTCCAGGAATGATCAGCCTAGGTCTGGACCTGACAAAATTGTGGGGATGATGCCAGTGTCTCTGGAGGAAGCAGAGCTGGGAAAGGTTTGTGGCAGCTGGCTGTGCTGCTGAATTTGGGTCAGCCTGGACGGCATCTTCAGCATTTGGTCAGCCTCACTGCCTGAGTGAAATAATCATCCGGGCAGTTGCTACAGCTGGAACCATTTGTGTGAACAGCCTTTTGCCTTGAATGGGCTTAAAGCAGTTTAATCAACGTGATCCCAAGGAAAAAGTAAAGTGATACTTTACAGAGCTTCCTCTGTGCTTCTAGGC
Organism: Haliaeetus albicilla; assembly: GCF_947461875.1. NCBI lineage: Eukaryota > Metazoa > Chordata > Aves > Accipitriformes > Accipitridae > Haliaeetus > Haliaeetus albicilla. The sequence continues at coordinate 33,646,940 of NC_091494.1, forward strand.
GTGAAAGCAGTCTTGGATGGTTCAGAAATGTCTTGAAATAATCTTCGTATCAAGCCAGTTCGCATATTCTGGCACACTCTGGTGATGATGTTGGAGCAACTGAAGCTCAGTGATGCCCAAGAGATGAGTCACTTGTTTGTCAGAGTCTCAGTGTTTCTGCCTCCTCAGTGACACTGGCTGGCAGGACATTACTGATGTGCCTTGGGGTGCTTTGGGTGACTAGTATTTTGGGTTGGCATAAGCTCAGTGTTCTGCACAGCATTGTGTTTACACTGCAAAACAAAGAGCTTTTAATACTTAGAGGGTCTTGTGTGTATATATATATAATTTTTTAAAACGTCCATGTTGCTGTATATTTGCACTGAAAAGAAAGACTGAAGAACAGATGGTTGCCTGTGGAGAAGAAGTTGGTGAAGTTTCTTTGTAGCCACGGACATGCTCTGGACCTCAGACAAGTGTGTGTCCTGCCTAGATGTGGTATGACCCGCTGTGAGGGCCATCTCCAGCCCATCTTTGTCCCACTTTCCTTCCCAGTACATCTCTGTGGGGACGCAGCATGTGGCACTTACTCACCTGAATTAGGGCTGTTGACACTTTCTGATGGAATGCTGGATTTTTTTATTTTTAAAAATAAACCATATCCCCAAACCATTCTAGCTTCTTCTCAGACAACTAAGAGCAAGCTGTTCTTGGCCAAATGTGAACTTTTGTAGGGTTTGGCTGAAAAATGTCTATTTTCAGTGCTTTATTTCCGAAAGTAACTTTGGCTGATAGGAACAAGAAAAGTTAGATTTTTTTTTTTTTATCTATAGCGATGAAATTTTTCATATGAAAAGGATACCTGTTGGATCTAGTATGAACATTTAGAAGTCAGAGTTTGGATAAATACTTGCCCAGTTCTGTGTCTCAATAGGGATGATTCTGAGAGGTGTATTCGTTGTCTTGGTATTATTATTGCACAGGGAAGAACACAGAGGTCTGGCACAAAACTCTCACTCAGTAAAGTTTAAACGCTTGCACTGTCAATATCTGCGTCAATGTGACTGTTCAGATAACTTGCCTTGAAAATGAGGGCAGAAAAAAGGCACTTCTTGGACTTGATTCATCTCATTCTGAATAGGTCTGGTGGAGATGTATGTACTGCAGTTATTTAAAGCTAGCAGAATTGAATGTCATGCGGGGTAACAGAACAATACAAATCTCTCTTTTATTCCTCTTCATTCCCCATGTTTCAATTTTCCTAGTCACCTGTCAGTTATTTGATGTCCTCAGATGATGCAGGGTTGGGCGTGGAGCACTAAAGCAGCTGCTAGGAGATTGGTGCAATTCCTGATTCTGTTACTGGTTTGCTGGATTTTGGGTAAATTGTTTGCTGTGCCTCAGTCTCTCTGCTGTAAACAGATTAAAATGTTTGCCACCATTGTGAAGTGCTTTGATTTCTACAGGTAAAATACTAGGAATAAATTCTTTTTATTATGCCGTTACACAGTATGCCTTTCTTCCCTCTTCAGCACCTGTAGTTCCTATTTTGATGATCTCTTTATTTTCTGCTTGTCCTTTATTTTCGTTTGGATGTGATGCAAGATCCCAAGGTGCAATTTTCAAATAGAATTCGGAAGGGTGGAGGTTAAATTGATACATTGTCAGGACATAAATTGGGCCTCTGAAAGATGGGGTGGGAAAGGAGAGAATTTCCACCTGTGTCCTGGTTGCATGACTCCATGGGGTGCCTGGGCTTTGGATAAAAGCTCTGTTGTGCATCAGGGCTGGTGAGGGAAGAGATCAGGAGATTTGGAAGCATTCCTGCCTCTCTTGTTCTGAAAGCACCTCTTTTTTTTGGTTGTAATCACCTGGCTAAGGTGTAGGTTCCCTGAAATGTTGCTCTATGGGTCTGTCAACCAGCCAGGCGCTATTATTGCAATCCATGGCAGAGGTACCTGCCCCGGCAGGCTGCAACATGGGTAGTGCTTCGGCTCTGTGGAAACTCCTTGCTATTGTGGATATTTGACCTTTTTTTTTTTTTTTTTTTTTTTTTTTAAAGAAACCTCACGGGATACCTGCGCAAGAGCTTTCCAAGCTCGAGCCAGCCATTTGCTGTATTATCTCAGCTAAGCAAGGCCTGAGTAACAAGTTTAACCTCTGACTGACCTTCATTTGCTTTCCGACAGCCTCCCAGGTCTTAGTAAGTAAATACCATATGCACTAATTTTCCCACCAATATGCACATGTAGTTGCCATTAATATTAATAGCAGCTATTATTTGCTACATAGACTTCTTGGTTAACTGTGTATTTATTGCAGGTTGTTTGAATAAAGTCAGAGTGTGATCACTGTTATGTAGCAGCTGCAGGCTTGAGGATGGGGGAAAGAGAAGAAATAATTAGTTGGCAGGTAGCCTATAATTACCTGGATAGCATGGTCTTGCTATGCAATTAAATGCTCAGCACTTGCCATGTAAATAACGTGACCTGCTTGGCTAATATGTCCTATGTAACTGAGGCAGTAGGTTTATGTGCAGTGCATTTCCATCAGCGAATCTTTGTTGAAAGCTGACTTCCTTCCTAAGCTTAATTCCTGACTGGTGTAAATCCTGCACAAGTCTTACAAGGGAAGCTGAGTACTGTGGGCAAAAGTCATACTTTGGGTCCCTTTGCTGGCTTTCCTAGTTGATTAATCTGGCAGGGATTTATGTTAATGTGTTGGAGCTTTGCAAAATTGAGTTCTTTTATTTTGGCAGCTGGAGTCATTTTGAGATGTAATTTAAATGTCTGTTTAATAACCAGAAATATTTTAATTTTTTTTGTCAGTGAATCTGATCAATATTTTATGGGAGGTAGAATCTCCTGTTTCTCTCATGCTTCTTCACACTGGAGCATTTTAATTTATCTTTCTATCATTAGAACGGTAAACAGGAAGGAAAGGCAAGGTTTAAGTATGCTGTTTTCTAGGCTGCTATTCATCTTAAAGAGATGGAACTAATTAGAAAATGCCTTTAGCTCGAAGAAAGGCCCAATGGCTGCGAGGGCATACAATCCGCTTCTCAGTGCTGAACTGTGTTAGTTTATTCCAAGTATGTGCAACCTAGATGAGACTTCTTCAACCCCAGCCATTAATGCCTCTAAAATTCTGTCCTTAAGTGTATTTGAGTGTTTTGTAGCTCTTGTCATGGGCTAGATGGCATGTGGGATGTCCCTGCATGGTGACTCAAGGGTGCTTCATTGCAGGGAGCCCCTGTGCTGGTTCAGTTCCCCTCAAAATTATATTGACTTTTGATGTGATGCTGGGGAAGTGGCTTAAATGATGGCTTTCCCAAATGTTTTCAGTGATATGTTCCTTATTTTGAGTACTCTGATATTCTGGTGTCGTATTTGCTGATGTTCCTTCAGCAGTAGTCCATGGTGGACATTCACAAATGCTCACTCCTTGCAGTCAGGTTAGTCCCTGAGCATACTTGTAGGCAACAGGGAGATGTGGGCATCGCCAGGAGTGTGTTCAGGGTGCCTAAATTATGCTCAGTGGGTGCAGGTCTGAGCATAAAAAAATTCAGAGCACTCAAAGGCAGATCTTATTATAAAGTTAGTATCATAATGTATACATGCTGGGAGCCAAACTTAAATTCTTGCATTTCCTGTCTTTTGAGTGCTTGACTTGGCAGCTGTAATAATGTTTAATAATAAGATATATCTTGTTGATGCTCTCACTGGAATGATGGAAAACACGGTTATGACACAATGATAACAGAAAAACCAAAACCCCGTGTAACATTTAAATGAATTCCCTTTGCAAATAAACAGGATGGAAACCCTTTTCCTTTGTGGTGCGTTAATATTCTAGTCCAAAGAGAAGCGAGCAATCTTAAATGAGCAGAATTGTTATTGTTAGGAGTAAAATACATCATTTAAGATTCTGTCAGCATATGTGTGCACTTAAAATCACACGTGCTTTACATTGTAAAATAATTTGAAAGAATAATTCCTGCTTTTTGTGCATCTGCCTGAGATACAGTCTAGAATTGATACATTGAAAAAAAAAAAAAAAAGGTGTCAAACTGTTTCCTGAAAAATAGTAAGCAGAGCACTTTAGGGAAGAGGAGAATTACTATGAGAAACAGATTCTAGGAAATACCTAATGTTACAATGGCTGAAGCATGATATCTAATTAGTTGTTTTTCTTTCAGCACAGGAATGCTGTAAATCAAATGTTTAATTCATTGAAAGAGTAGTATTGTGTCTAGGTCAAAACTGAAAGGCATCATACCAGTGTGATTTGTATTGCTGGAGACATGTATAGGAACCCTTCAAACCTTCTCATTAAATGCTGTTTGGGAATGGACTCAAATTATTCATCACTTATTTGTCCTTGCACAATAGCGTTTTCTTTTGATCCTCTTTCGGTTATCCATCATGCTCCAACTTATCGTAACTGAAGCACAGATAAAAATTCTGTTGTGTCAAGAAAGCAACAGGACAAAGCTCTAGAGGCAGGCTTTCAAGCTGTACTTTATGCTGTGGTTTTGCATCCATCCTTGGAGGTGGGAGAGGATAACAGAACAAAACTTGTACCTTATAAATACCTAACTCTTTGGCTTGTGGTTTGGATTTGTATGTTAGTGTAATTTGCTTTGACTACATGTTCTCTGGATGTGTCTGTTTAATAATTTGATCTAGACCTGCCTTTGCCTCCTTTGGTCTGCTTTTTTTATAGCCTGGATGTGGACTGATGGAAAATATTTCCTAGGTCACTGCACAAATTGGAAAAAAGGCTATGGTTTTCTTTCACCTTTTTCTTAAGCCTTTCCTTCCGTGATCTTCCTGTATAAATTGAGCCCTGTCTTAGGGTCCTGAAACTCATGGAAGACATTTACTGCATGTAATATATAGTGAATATTAACAGTTGGATGCTGTAGCATGAGTATAGACTGCAGGGAATCCTCCTGGCCACTGAGTGTCATTGTTAACTCAGGAGAAATGGGGTGATGAGAAAAATCTCTAATTGGGGAAGAGAGGGAGATGAATCTGTGTGGGGAGCTTGGGAGGGCATTGTGATCACTGTAATGGTTTGTTGAAAGTCACGGTTAGTCTTCGTAAAAAGTGCTGTGTGTTCACAAGCATGCTGGAGGCTAGATGTGGTACCAACTTGCAAAATATGCTACCATGTTTCTATGGGAGAATGGACTCCTTGGCTGAGTTGAGTTTAATACTATGAGTTTCTGGGATCCTGTCATCTGGGCATCTAAGGTTGCTCCATGTTGCCTCTGCTTATCTCCCACTCGACCCAGGTCACAGGCCACTGAGTTTTCCCCAAAACTGCTAGCACTTCTGACATCTCTCTGGGCTCTCTTCTTTGGGGTTTGTGCCCACTGAAGTAATCTCTGTTATGCGGGGTGAAAAACAGCACTTTTGTACCCTGGACTGTTATATAGCTGGTGCAGTGCGTGAGGGAGAAGGGCTGGTGCCTCTTTCAGCTTGCAAAGCCTTGAAATGCAATAGTCTAGAAGAGAGCCATCACCATCAGAGACAAAATTTTTTCCATAGAAGGAAAAATACTTTAAGAGAAGTAGTTCAAATAGTGGTTTGTGCAGCTGTTTTCAAATAGCGAGTGAGTTTTATTACCTGTAAGTATTGTCACTTTTCTTAATGGCCACGTGTGTTATATGAGCGGAGTGCAATTTCCTTGTATCTAAACTTAGGAATTAATACTCTCACTGAATGTATTACTCATAGGATTGATTGGGACCCTTGAAATTCCCATGAGCTACTATGGACTATTTGCTGTGCAGGGTAAACTCACCTTCATCATCATCATCAATACTGGAACTAAAACAGGGACTCTGTTTTCAGGAGTTTGGGCTTAAAATGTGGCCTGCATTAGCCTTCATGTTAATACTATTGACTTCAATGATGGCAAGAGGAAAGGATGTGGCTGGAAGGAATGAGTATGGGGTTGGGAGAAGGAAACTCACAGGTAGGAAGGAATGTGATTGCTGGGGTTGCCAAATGAGTAAGTGTTACTTTAACTCTTCTTCTGAAAACCATCTTATTCTTATGTCTTCGTGCTACCTCTTAAAGAGCAGTTGCTCTGCAGGTTTGCCTTCAACTCTGGAAAAAAACCATGGTCTTTTCTCTGCAGAATGGCAAATCTGTCTTAAAGCCCCTATATTATTGGAAATAAGATACTGGTGTTTTACGGACAAAGCAGGAGAGGAAACCTCTCCAGCTGCCTTCACAACGATTTAACAGCAAGATTGCTATTGCCTAGTAGTTATGTTACCATGAAAACACCACCTTTCTGGCCTTAAAACCTACTTAAACTGGGCGGCTTAGGCTGGAGTGGGGCAGCCAGGAGGAATTCCACAGTCTGCCTGTGTCTCGCTGTCTCAGTTAGTGGAGACTGCCGGCATGGAGGGAGAGGCTGTTGTTTTGCCAGAAACCACCTCCTTCCTTTGCTCTTTCCTTCTGTAGCCCCACAGCTGTGGTTTAGCTCCTTGCAATCCCAAAGTTGTAGTGGTTCTCTCCCGTTCACATTAAATCACTTTCCTTCTGGCAGGCATTGGTTCAAGCAGTGGACGAGCTTTCTGCATTGAGTTTGAGGCCGTTGTTTTCATTCCTGTGTTGTGGGGCTTCTGTGATTTCTGGGGGTCTCTGGTGCAGTTGGGCAGAGTCTGAAGTGCTCTCAAGTGCTAGAGGAGCAGCTGGGAAGTTTTTCTGCCTAAATGGCTTTGCTATTAATATGGGCAGTTTTTGGTTTTGCTCCAAGTCACTTTTCTGCTGTGGGTGAAGATGTAATTCAACTCTGCTTTGATTTGTGACGATTCAGAGCCCTCTGGGAATTCAGGCGTATTTTTGCTCCACTCTCTGAATAGTTGCCTGCCCACTCAATTCAGAACTGCTTATCTCCAATGTCTCCTATGCAGCTTTAGTCAATACAAGCTGTGAAGAGACCTTATCTGTTCTGGGCAAGGGGTAGCGCTAGCATCACACCAGTGTGCCCACATTGCTGCTGGGGGAAGCACCACACAGAGACCAAGTGGAACAGGCATTAGGACAGGAAAGGAAGATAATGCTGAAAAGAATATAGAAGTGATGTATTTTCTCTTTCCTGTCAGTGCTTGTTTTTCCGATTAGCCAATTAAAGTCCTTAATTGCTACTTTTATCCCTGTCGACAACAGCTCTTGATGCCATGCTACTAGTGTCTGCTGACCTGTTAGCTGACCACTTGCACTCAGGGGAAAAAAAAAAAAATCAAATAGAGCTATTTGGAAAGAGTAAATATAAGTGACATAAAATTACAACACCTGACTCAAAATCAGCATCACTTCCAGGTTTGGATATCTTGTTTCCTATGGAAATAATTCTAAAATGTCTTTAAATGTCCATCTTTCCTAGCAATTTCTGTTTTGAAACAAAAACCACTTGCTCTACAGCAGCTGTATGGTGGAGTGCTTTCAAGAAATGAAATGTTCTTTGGTCCTTTACGTTTTCCCTGAATTTTGGGGGTGGTGATGAGGGATGGTGTTATTATTTACTTTTAAAAAGGCTTCCCTGTCTTTTATAGTTGCTTTGGCATAATACATCTGTCAAATGTAGTAGCGGTCCTTTAATAAGAATGATCCTCTCTATGCTATGTCTACTTTTGGACAGGTACTTTATTAAGAAGGACATGAGCAGGGGAGACTTTATGCTCAGAGTCCTCAGCTAGGTGAGGCATGATCAAGCCTTTCCTCAGACTCTCAGCTTACAAACCGCAGTGATATAAAGTGAGTGTTTCTGGAATACTGGTCACAGCAGGTGCCCTCCCTTTTTTAACTTTGCAGAAGCGTCAGCTTCCTCCTCCTGTGCCCTTGTGGGGCTGGAAGCTCCTGGAAGATGAGAGGTTTCTGGCACACTGCTTTGCTTCTCATTCCATTTGATTCCTGATTGATGGTTAGCGTGGAGCTTTTTAAATAGAATTTGTTTCAACATGCAAAAATGCAAAGTGTCACAATTCATCTGACAAGGCAGTTGGGCCAGTTTATGACTTAGTGGCGCTTTGAAATGAACTGCTGGTTTCTTAGTGAAATTCTTCTTGCATTAGACAAGCCTGAAAGAAGGCTGTAAAATGTGCTTCGGGGTGAGGAGATGTTATCTGTTGATCATTTCTATTGGGTATCTGTCACTAATCTTTAACTTTTCTCATTCTCTTCCCAAAATACTGCAAATGTCCCGATATCAGTGTATCTAATCTAGGGGACAATTATTTGGTTGGCTGCTTTACTCCCTGCCCCAGGAGGGATCAGGGAGGGTTTCCATGGGGTCTTCCATCCCTCATCAGACATGCGTATGGGCAGGACCAGCCTCAAAACTGAGACAGCAAGAATCAGGGATCATTTTTGCAGCCACTGAAATCAGCCATGATTGATTTCTAGGAAAGGTGTCTGTGGACCAGGTGTAAAAGGTGACTTATATTGGGTAAGACCGAATTTGTCATCTCCCCATGCCTTCCAGAGCTGCTGCTGGTTAGTAAGGCTGTCTCCAATGCATAGTCACCAATGTACTGGATAGTAAAGGTTAGACAAAGGCTGTCACTCAGCTATTACTTCTAAATAGAAGTGCATTCCTTAGTAGTAAAAAAGAAAAAAGGCATTAAATGAGAATACTGAAATTACTATACTTAATTAAAAGGACTCATTCTATAGAAAGGCCCCCTTTTAGGCTGATGCATAATGTTTTGAGGGGATCACATTAGTCAATTAACTTTTAAGCAAGGCTTGATGCATCTTCTCTATTTTTATTTGGATTCAATTCTGTCCTGATTCACAAGAAAACCCACAAAACCCTGAAGATAAATACATTCTACCTAATGAAATTAAATATGTCACAGGTTTGGACTTGGCACTTTGCTCTTTCTTTATGAAATAGTGTTGGGTGACCTTTGTGTTCATGAGGCTGAAGGGGGCTCACAGCAGTGACTAAGACTTGGCAAGGCAAGGATCCACTCTGCCAACTTTTTCCCCGGCAGTTCTGCCAGAGACCTGTGGAGAAGCTGCTTTTGCAGACTGCTATCCTTGGACTGTGCCGACGATTATTTGTGGTCTGTGAGTGACCACCTGAGCCACAGGGTGTTCCCTTGGATTGAAACTCTTGATTTTTCTCTGCTTGTTTCTAAAAGCCTTGGGGTTAACGCTTCCAGCACGAAGGTTTATGTGGCAATGTGCTATATTTGCATATATTTCCATCTTTCACTAGCCTTTTTGCAAACAAAAATTGCCATTTGTATGCATGTTTGCAATGACCAGCAGATGATGAGTGTGACCTAACGGAGTGCTTGCAGAGCCTGCCGTAGCAAAGGCGAACTGCTGTGCACGAGGGCGGTACTTTCGGGACGTACGTTGGCATCACCCCAAGCTGGGAAGCAGTCTAAAATAGTGGCATACAGGGGCTCTTTTCTTTTCCAAACTAATATTTCTGAAATCCCATTTCAGCCTCAAAAAATACACCTTTTCAAAATAATGACATGCTTCCAAACTCTGTAGTATTCAGCCTCATAATAATTTTTGCATTTTTCCTGATGGTTTCCCTGTGTAAGAAGGCAGTGGCTTTTTTCCCCATTTTACATTTGGGGAGCAAAGTGGTGAAGTGACTTAGCCAAAGCCTGAGCAGAAGTCACTGCTGCACCAGGTACCAAAACCACGTCTGCATTCCTGGCTTGTGCCTTTCCCCTTGCAGCTTCAGCCATCTCCAGCAGCCATGTGGGTGCTCATGCTCTCTTTGGTATGTTTATTTTTGCATGTACATCTGGCCACAGATCAGTTGTTATTTCACATCCAGGTACCTTTTTGGGTATCCTGACCTGGGTCTCCCCAAAACAAATCTCCCATAGGAGGGGACAGCCCCATGCAGCAGGGGCTTGAGGCAGTAGGTGCTAATTTGGCTTTATGGCTTGATCCTTGACCCTCTCTTATTTAGCAGTACAGGTCTGAAGGCTGCAGCTCCCTTTAACCCACTGGAACTTTTGGCAGGTCTTGGTGCTGTGGTGTTTTTGGAGCGGGCAGCCTGGGGGAAGTACAGGGGAGCAGGGTATTCGGGAGGGGGGGCTCTCCTGCTCTTACTCCTTGGCTCCGGTGATGTTACATCCATCAGCCTTACACCAACATGCAATGGTCTGGATGGGGGCTGCGATGCACCCAAAATAAACAAATGGTGCAATCAGAGAGAGCGAGCCACAGTTTGCGTGAGGACAGCTGCCCCAGCAGTGAAGGGAATGGGCATGCCACGTCCATCAGCTGCTTTCCTGTCTCATTTTTAAAGCAGGTGGAACAATGTGGGGAAAATTATATTTGTCTGGGTTTTTCGCAGCAAAAACTAAATAAAATAAACTTGTGCTTGCCAGTAGTTCTCACCCCTGCCATCTACCCCTGTGTTTATACTGTTGTTTGCTGCTCCCATGTCAAAATATTTATATTTTGTGAGATAAAGGCAAAGCATCTTTAGCTCTAATGTAGAGCTTAAGTACTCTTCATTTTGACTTGGAAAGATCCTCTGTTGTTGGTAAAACTTCATTTCTGTGCTGTGCTCCCTGGGGGAGCAGGCAGTTAATTGAATAGCGTGTGTGGCGGGATGCAGCCCCACATGTCAGCATTGCTGGCAGCTTTCAGGCAGGCTCGGAGCCTCCTCTGTGTGCTCCGGCTGCATCCCCACAGCATGGCAGGGATGGCTGCTCCTCTGCTTATGTCCTTCTGGCTCAGCCCACTGGAGATACTGTGATCAGCTTTAGTTATTCCAGGGGCAGAGGGAGTTATTTGCTCCCCCTCTCATCTGCATTTACGCAGCATCCCCACGGCAGGACCTTGAGGTCTCTGTCCCCAGTCCTGCGGAGGAGTCCCCAGCGAGTGGCATGGTACAACCCAGTTCCCTAATATTGAAGAGAGGGTGATAATGCACTCCTTATCGGGCATGTGGCCTGGAAAAGTGCTTGTGAGACTAGCCTGAATAATCAGGCTGTGCTACCTGCAAACTGTTTGCTGTCTCAAACAGCATAAGGATGTACCGTCATTACTAGATGTCATTTGCCCTGGTCAAGGACAGAACATTATTTGGTTATTATGGCATTTCACTCGGAAGCAGTAGTATTTCTTTAATGAACAAAAATGAAGAAAAGTTGAAGAAAAGTGTGGTGTGGGTTTTTTGGGGGGTTTTGTTTGTTTGTTTGAGTTTTATTTGTTTGTGTTTAATTGGCTGAGTATTTCTCCTTTCCACTGGAAGGGCTTTCACCATCACAGCTTTGAGCTGTCCTGTAGTCTCCCCTTTGCCTCTGGTCAGTTGGGAAGTTTTTGGTTAAGTCAGACCATTTCTCTGGGCAAGGCTCTGCTCTTGAACTCAAAAGTAACACAAAACCCAGCCAGGGTTGAGCTTAGCAGGAGAGCTAAAAATTCCAGCATGCTGCAATAATGCTGGCACCTGTATGCCTGAGTAACTTGATAACCTGCTGAAAACATGAATTCTTCTCACCAGTCCCCTTCCTTATTCAGGACTTCCCAGATGCAGAACAATAAAGCCCACGGGGAACAGTGTGGCAGTTGCTGCATGGCCAAAAACCAGCAATGCTTGCCTGAAAATGGACCATTAGTGTTGTGGGAAGTCATTCATCCCATTGGCCTAATCTGTCCTTGAGGAACTGAGCTGCTGATGGAGGTTGTTAATGACACACATATATACATGAAATCGCAGTGGGACCAGGGACCCTGCCCCACTTGGTTTCTCTTTCCCGTCAGAAGTTAAATCCATTTCCCACTTGATACTTATGATTGCTTTGCAACACAAATTGAGGACAACACTACTAGCATCCCAAGCTTTGCTGCTAGGTCTTAACTCTGAGATAGAGGTCAATGACCATCTTCATCTGCTAACTTTTCTGCTTACACTGCTGACAAACTACTGATGGGCTCTACTTATAATGGCTCCAAGTTCATAGCTGGCCATTAGAGCTGGGGTGCAACACTGCTTGCTGTATGGAGTGCATTCCTCATAGCGTATTGCCATGGTGCTGCTTGCTAAGAACTTCGTTATGTTTCTCAGAAAAATGTACCCTGTTCCCATGCAGAACTCACAAGCTGTCAGGGCATGAATAGCTCGGGGCCTCCACTTTGCTGAGGAGAGGTAGTTATTAAAACATACAACAGTAATTGCCAGAGGAGATAGGAAGGTTTTTGACAACCTGCTGGAGAGAATAATTAGTCTAAGTTTGGGGACAGTAAAGGATGAAAACATGAATTGGAGAAAACAATGAGCCAGATTTTTGTTTCCTGTAAATTGGCTTTGAAGTCAAAGGAGGTATTCTACACAGAGAATTTGCCTTGCTCTACTTAATTTTTGATTTTTTTTTTTTTTTTTAATTTTAAAATACAGTCCACTTCTAAGGACTGGATGTCTTTGAGTGATAGTCTAGTTTGTTTGTTGCGCTGAAGTCCAGGCTTGAAGTCAGTCTGTACAGGACTTCAGATTTAGGACCTCCAACTGCTCTTTGAAGAGTGAACCAGAAAGAAAAAGAAACACTGATAATTCAAATTGGCTTCCTTTCCTCTCTTGTTATAGGCTTAAATTTTCATGATTTAAACTCCTTTAAGGGACTAGCATGACTTTATTATTTGAACAGCTTATAGGTAATAAAAAGCTTAAGAGTCTAAAATGGCATATCTCCTTATAAAGTTCCTTAATGTGTTTTTAAAAAGCTTTGCAAAATTCTACTAATAAACTTACTAGTGGCAAGCAGTCAGAATGGTAAAATTTGGGCTGCTCCCTGTCCATGAGTGTTTTGCAGTGCAGCTTTAAAGGGGCTGGAGAAAGGAGCAGGAGCATCCACCATGGATCTCATACCACATCTGGCATCTCCATGTAGAAATGGATCCAGCTGCAGCTTCTGGGCACAGACCAAGTAAGGTGGTGAGGGGCCTGGAGCATAAGTCTTATGAGGAGCGGCTGAGGGAGCTGGGGCTGTTTAGTCTAGAGAAGAGGAGGCTGAGGGGAGACCTTATCGCTCTCTACAACTACCTGAAGGGGGGTTGTAGTGAGGTGGGTGCTGGTCTCTTCTGTCAGGTGGCTGGAGATAGGACAAGAGAAAATGGCCTCAAGTTGCGGCAAGGGAGATTTAGGTTAGATATTATGAAAAATTTCTTTACTGAGAGGGTTGTCAGACATTGGAATAGGCTGCCCAGGGAAGTGGTTGAGTCACCATCCTTGGAGGTATTAAAAAAGCGCATAGACGGGGTACTCCATAACATGGTTTAGTGGGCATGGATGATGGTTGGACTCGATGATCTTGAAGGTCTTTTCCAACCTAAATGATTCTATGATTCTAAGTAAAACTGTGGACTTTTTACTTATATCAGTAACAGAAATAAGAGCAGGTTAACAGGGAGCTGCTGCGCAAGTCTGAGTGATGTGGGGAGTAAGAATTAGAAAATGCAAGTTTGGGAGTAGTGCCTGTCAATGTGAGACAGGAACAAGGAAGGAGAAGTCAGAGAACAGGAATAGACAGAGGAAACATAGAAAAGATTATTTTCATGCATAGAAAAATAAGAGATGTGGCAGAGCAGGAGAGCTTGACTAGTTAGAGGTTGTCTTACCTAGTTACGAAGAGACTGTTTTTGTAAGAGTAGGAAAGGACTCCAAGTACTCTACAAAAAATAGGAGACAAAAACTTTAGGACAGATACATCCCCTTAAATTTAAGATCTCTTCTCTTATGGATACCAACAAACTTTCTAAATGCAGAGAACTATATTTAGCTTTGTTTCAGAAACGAAGGAAACTGAGGCAGGCAGCCCCTTGATCCAAGGCTCTGTAGCCAAAGTCCCGGGTGCTACAGGACACAAGGTCTTCTAGCTGCATCTCTGCTCGCTTGCGAACAGGCAGCCTCACCACTTTACCCGCTGGTCACGTTCCTGTGGAGGCACCCATCATGTAAAACCCTTCTTTTCCTCTACCCTGCTCCTGTGCAGAAGCAGTCAGGTGCCTACAGGCTCCTGTTGCAGCCTGTCAAGAAAAAACTTTAATTTATGACCCTGAATTCCTGTGCTATCTATTTATGGGAAGCCTTTTTGGGAAGGAGTTAATGATCTTTATGTCAGTGAATCACAGGGCTTGGTCAGAATGGCCACTCAGAGAGGTGTTTGAGGAACATTTAGATATTCCTTAAATAATCCTGGGGATTTTTGTTTTTTTCCTCCTGGCCTCTGTAAAGAGCACAGCCTGCATCTATGTAACTAATGAAATTTTCCTGCTGATTGGACCCTAAACAATTACTGCATCTTCTGATTTCTGATAGCTGGACTGTTAAGAACAGAAAAGGTTCTATTAGGAGACAGGGACCCAACTGAGAACATCACAGTTGATGTCAGCTAATGCCATCTCAAGTGTGCACCAGGAGTTCAACCCGCATATGCCTAATTAATCACAGTGTGAGGCACCTGCAGTATTGGGTTGGTGTTAATCAGGCCAGGCTGGGGACCAGCACGCTGCCCTGGGCTGCACATGTTGATGGGAAGCATTTCTCAGCTGCAGAGAGGCGGATGCTCATCTATTTATTAGCAGCAAGTTCATAACTCTGCTCTCCCTTCCCTGTTTCCTGGTGCAGATTAACCAGGAGACAAAAGGTTGCTTCTGACAGCTTTCTGGGCAGCTACTGTGGCCAAAAAAAGTCTCTGTGACAGTGTTTTGTTCCTCCAGAATAAATGATGCAGTGCTTTCTCTTCTTGTAACAACAAAACAAAGCACTGCCAGCAGCCTGGCATTTCTGAGGAGCCCTGCAATAATGAATGGGAAAATGAAGCCCAGCTCTTGCGAGCAATTTTGTGCATTAAATAACCAGAACAGCAAGATGTCAAGGCTACTGGGATGAACACATGTTTCTAATTGGTAAGAGGATCTGGAATAAAAATAGAGAATTGTTACTTTTGCTACATTTAGATACTGATCAGCAAACACCACTACCTCCCCCCCAGCCCAAAGGTGGGCCATGTTTGAATTCTTAACTCAGCTGGTTTTAAGGAGGGAGAATGAAGAAGAGAAGCTCAGCTCACTTCATACAGCTGTTGCTTACCCCAGAGCTCTGCTGAGCGGCTCACCCACACATCTCTCTCATCCCTTCACTGGTTCTTCAGATCCTCTTGAAGCCTCTCCCCAGGTACCGTTCCTCCTCCTGGGTCCGTGGTTCTCTTCGGTTTCAGTCCTGTAGCAACAAAATGGGGCGTGAAGGGCATGAGGAACTGAGCAAAGAGAAAAGAGGCTGTTAGATGGGTATTTGCCTTTGGTCCGTAGTAGCCCAAGTTTGTTAGCATTCAAGACATGGTTTGAAGTTTCTATTTTCTCCGTGTTCTGCAGGGAGGATTAATGTGCAGAACTTGGGTGATATTTCTTATCAGGTTTGTAGTACGATGTTAAGTCACTCTGTCTATCGTAATTTTGTTCAATAGATATATTTCTGGTGGCACAGATATACTCCTGTGCCACCAGATATTGGAATAAGAGTGATGGGAGCCATCTAAGCATATTAGAAAGGAAGTCTGGAGGTGACTTGATACGAATCTGTTGCTGTTGGTTAGATTTCATGTGGGGACTTCCATGAATGGCATAGCTCATTAATCCTTGAAGAGCTTCCAGATTTTTTCAAGGTTGATTAATATTGGGATTTCTGGCATCATTGTTGTATTCCTTCTTGTGCATTGATGCTTAATCTGCAATGAAGCTTTTTTCAGAGTCCTTTTTTCACATATGTTGTAATATTTTCCTAAACCTTTCACTCTTAAATTAACATTAGGGTGTGGAGGACACTTTCTGTTTTTTCTTTTCATTCCTGTGGTAATGTTCTGTTGCATGGCTCTCTTCCGCACATTTCATTAAAGAAAATAACACTTAACCACTTTCTTGCAGGTGAGATTCATCACTGCAAAAACTGATTCTGTTTAATCCCAGAATCAAGTTTCCTTATTCCCCTGATGATGCTAGTTTACAGATGTATCAAGTCCCAGCCTGTGCATTGAGGCTTTGCCACAGTACAGGTTGCTCTGGGCTTTATTTCAGAGATCATCTGGCTCCACAAAGCTGAGTGCTCAAAGGGTCTTGTTGATGTGTATTGAAAGAGTCTTGTCGACTTGAATGGGATGAGGAGCTCCCTTCAGCGATGCTCTGGAAAGAAAGTCAGCTGGGACTGGAAAACAAATGGGGTTTCTTGTAGTTTGTTGCTCTATTGGTTTCCTGTTGTCAAATATTTTTATTTCCTTTATTCCTCTAAAGGCTCAGTTCTGGCTTTGATGAAGCTGTGGGTAAGGTGCATTATCTAATCAGGCTAAAGCTCATGTCCCCAGAAGGAGCATCTAATCCATTAAACCTCTCTGCCATCTAAACACTTCACTTTCCTTATCAAGCCTCCTCCTTAGCTCTTTTTGTTTGTTCTCCTGTCAGGTTAGGTCTTCAGTCTCTTTTCCTTCTCTTTTCTGGATCTCCTCCAACATGTCATTGCATTTTTTTTTTTCCTTTATCTTCAAATATGACTTTAATCTACAATCTGTGGAGAGTCCCTGCTGGGAGAAGAAGAAGAAAGTATTTGAAGTGTTATATTGTTCGTTACCGAGGTTGAATTGTTTGCTAATTAGACAACAGGATTATTGTATGGCTACTGGGGAATAACCATAAAGATGGTGGGTTTTTCTTTCCCCTCCCTTGTTCTGCAGCTCTACATTAGCAACTGCTTTAATTGCCATATGGTTCTTCCTCTTACTTCCCATGATGTGCAGATCTCTCTGCTCCCATTCAGTGCTGGAGGACCTCTGCTGGCCAATCAAAGTACTTTTGTAATAACATGAGGGGTACTTAAATATAATCATATTGCGGTTATGCAATTCCTTATGCTGAAGTATAATCCATCTTCTCTGGCTGGAATGCACATGATTTTTGTCTGGCTTTGTCTGCTCAAATGCTCTCTCTGTGCTCCATGATAAAATGTTAATGGGATAAAATACAGGAAATGTAAATCACATGGAAAAGAAATTAGGCATGAGATGATGATGAAAGACTGCTCTGATTTTGACTGTGCGTTCAAGTAAATTGTGACTTCAGCTTCTGTGGAACAGGACTGGGTCCAACAAAGAGGACCTTTAGGGTATGTTACAGGAAGATGTTGGTAATAATTTATTTACTTTACATAAGTAGCTCTTTTCCTTGCTAAGGACTTGTGCCAGCAGCAGCCTGTGGTTGCCTCTCCAAGTTTGTGTAGGGGAGGAGGGAAAGTGAGGAGAAAGACTGATTTGAAAAGAAAGTACTTTGGTTTTATTGATAGGGAACTGAGATCCATCTGACAGCAAGGGCTTGTGAAGACTTGAGAGTGTGCTATGTAATTTTTGACATCAGCTTCTCCTGCGTAAGTAGGGAACTTTTTCGTTGTCAGTATTCCCTACAGGATGAGAGGGCAAAGAGCAATTACAAATGGGAATCTTTTTAGCAAAGAGATGTTAGGAAGAAAATGTCTGTGGCTTTGAGCTTTGGGAAGACCTATGGCAGCATCTTGTCCAAAGTATAGGTCTGTGCTTGTGTATCTTGTCAAGCACTGGGAAAAGGTCCCTGTAAGACCCAGCTCTTCTTACCTCCCTCTGATGCTTTATCCTGCCTGTTCTCAGCAAGCTTTGGGGTGGGAGGTCTCTGGTGGCTTTAAGGGTAAGGCTTTTTCAGGGTTCCTGGTAAAGATAGTTCCTCAGTGCCAGCAACTCTTGCAGGGCTGTTAATCTTCTGTATGTACTTCAGACAGTCATAAATACATTTCTTAACATTATGGGCTAGTTACCACAATTCAAATTCTCAGTAAAATGTACAGATCTAATGCTTGGCCTAGAAATTTCCAGAGGAAAAAATATATACACACACACACACATATATGTATGTCCACAGATGTGCATATGGACACACATACATACAATTTCTGCTTTTATATTGCTGGAATGCCCTAAATGTATTCGAGTGGTTTCAGTAACCAAATCTAAGACATAAGGGTTATCAATTACACTGGGAGAGAAGCAGTAGTTTTCCAGATTGAAGGTCCCTCTGTGATTATGAATGCTTCTCTTGCACCTGCTTTCCACTGATAAGCGATAGGAGTAATAAATTCTTCTAAGATTGCTTTTCTCTGGCCAGGCAGTCATGTAGATGAAAGACCACAAGCTTCCATCTGTAATGCCACCTGTTGGGACATATATAGGGAGCAGCAACAAGGAAGAGGGAAGAGGAAAATTGAAGCAGAATGATGATTTAAAAAAACCCAACCCAATCTTTCTGTAGAAACGGTCAGATAAATTAGAGAAATATGTTCCTTTCAGCAGCATAAGCTTTAAAAGCTGCGTAACTCTGGTTAAGAGAGAATCCAGACCTGTAGACTGTTTTCCCCTTGCTTGTGTGAAGCCCAGGTGGTGTATGACCGTCAGCACATGCTGCTCCAAACACATTTGGAAATTGATTTTTCTTCTTTTTTTTCTGATGAGTGTCTGGATTATGCCCTATGCTGCTGCTCTGCAACGTTTCCCATAAATTCTGGGTCTGATGGGGAGATAAGGGGGTGTGAGTCACCTCCAAAGGTGGAAAAGTACCTTTTGGTTTTACAAATGTTTAATTTGTGTAAGCATTTCTGCAAATCCTCCTGGGTACCTTTTTGTATGAATATGTCTATTTATTTGGTTGTTTGGCTTGCTTGGATGACTTTAAGAGTGGCTGCTTTACCATAGCACTCTTGTGGTCTGTGTCTGACCTCTCTATCCTCCTTTCTCTTATTCCATGGAAATGGCAATAAAAAGGGCAGGTTAACGCTGCATGCTTTCCTTCTACAGGTTTTTATAAAGCTGTCTTATACAGAAAGCCTGTAATAATGAATGGAAAGTTGTTGATGACTACAGTAGGATAATTAATCTGGCCAAGCTTTAAAGGAATTTTTACTTGGGAATAAGCTACACCCACAGACCCATTTTCTTTGTCCTTTGTATTTTATGTGAGTTTGTTTTCTCTGTCTTTTGTCTACAAGATGCTTTTGGTAAAAGATCAGACTTGCAAAGATGAAATATTTTCCATTCTTAAAAACCCGAAAGTGTAAAGCATTATTGCAAAACTCTTTGAAATGAATTTCTAGTGAATAGAAAGACCTATTAAAGAAAAAAGATCATAAAGCAGCAAAAGATACTGGCAACTGACAACTTAGCTGATATAAGAGCAGCTCTGTGAATATAATACCTATTCATGGTATAGCATCAAACTGTGTCTTTATGGAGCACCATAGCTGTGTTGCATGAAACTTTGATTAGGAAGATGGCCCTGATAGGTGATCAAAGAATAACTAACTTTTTGGAGAAACAAAATGATGTTGTTAGTAATTCAGCTGAAATATTTGCTTAGGAGGCTTCTGGTCAATTGCTTAGATATATTCTAATTTTCTGCTGCCAGTAAGTACCAGTGGGTTGATGCAGAATAGTAAGTACCTGCTTCAGAGCAGCTACTGCCCTCGAACACTGCATGTAGTGGGGGTGCAGTGGAGTTGAGTAAGTTCCTTCTCCAAAGAGGAGTTGAAGAATGAAGCAGGGAGTCAGCAGCTAGAGAAGCTTTGGGTAGAGCTGTCTTTGGGCATAAGACTCTGGTATCTGCCCTTTTCTTTCTGCATTCCTTGAGTGCTGTGACTTTGACCCAACCAGGAGCAGTTATGGAGCAGCATTAATAGTACTGGGCACAGGAATGTCTTGGGAGAACTTAACAGGTATAAATTATTGAATATGTTGGTTACTTGGTTATACAGGTGTGGAATGATTGTTGGAGGTGACTTATCGATATGACACCCCCTCCCCCCCAAGGGAAGGTGAACCTCCAGGGTGGAATGCGGTGGACATGTACAGAATCGGTTCCATGGTAGCTCCCTAAGCAACATAACCTGCAACTTTAGATGTTAGCAACACCAGGGGAGCTTGGTGTGTTGACTCTGAAAAGTAACATGGAGGGTGGAGCAGGGCGGAGACACGGCAGCTGGGCTCTGTGATCGCAGGGACAGGGAACTGGAATGACAGGAATGAGAACGGTTGGTCCCTGCATTGAATCCACTGAAGCAAGGAGGTAAAACAATGGGGGTTCTGTTGAGCTAATGGCCTGCTTCTGATTTATATCACACGTGCCCAGTTCTGGGGTACTGACACGCAACATCAGGTCCTTTGGGTGAACTTTTCTCACTATGATATCATTATAATACCAGAACACACCTCCACCCCAAAAGTTACCCACCTCCAAGGTGTGACCATCCCCCCACTGAGCATGCGCTCTGAATTTTCTCTAGCACATACCTTTAAAAGCAAAGCGAGAGAGCTTTATACCAATCAAAGTAAAAGTGTGTATGACTAGAGTCACTCAAGTTCCACCTAAAAGGAAAAATAGGATAAAAAGACCCCCAAAAGAGGAAGACTATTAGGGAAGATACTATCATAGACAAGTTGAGAGGACATCGCTGACTTCTGGAATCAGTTGACAGGCTGAACCTCTCTTCTCCCCCATAGGGACACCTACTGGGTGAGAGTCGAACACTTGGCTGTAGTAAGTGCTTCCCTGGGAAACTTGGAATTCTTTAAGAGCTCTTTTCTTTCGTAATTTAATGTGCTTGTAGTCGACTGTATTATTATTTGCACGTGCTTTGCAGACAGTGTATTTATCACCAGCAATCCAAAAGAACCTGTACTGTTGCTTTAATAATTAATCTAGTCGTGATAGTTCATTAACGCAACCAAACTCCCTAAGTCTGGTAGTTCTCATGCGTTGAACACAGCTAAGCTTAGAGTGCAGCATGCTATAAGCACATCCATCATTGTGATAGTTCAGCATATTGAACGCGACTGGACTTACAGCGCTGAATTGAACATTACTCAGAAACTAGCTGCCCTCAGCCCCTCTGACATCTAAGGATAAGCTGGAACACAAGGGGGTTAATTTTCTGCCAAATTCCTTTACTCTTTAACGTGACAACAGGGAATGATCACACCTCTGCAATGTGGCTTCAAGTATTTGATGAGTTTTGGAGCTGGCTATAATAGGGAGAGAAGCCTGTGGAGTTATAAAAATGCTCTGGACCTCATTACATCTTCTTCTGCCTCTTGTGTGTGCTGCACAGTCACACTTATCCAGGAGAGCAGATGGTCTGGGGGGAGTCTAAACCTTTCACTAGCTTGTCAGTGTGGCTTACCCCTAACAGAAGAGCAGGTGAGATTGTAGGACTCACTGATTGTGGCAGCCTGTGGCACAACACTCAGTTTTCCTGAGCCCAGCCTAATATTACAGACAAATAAACGTTCAGTCTGTAACATCTTGGCAGAGTGTTCTACCCATGATCTGGAAACACCACAAGTGCTCTGATAGCATTGTGCATCCGTTGCATCCTCTGTTTGCAGTATTGTTCCAGGTGTGCTTTCAGTCCGTGCATCAGCCGTTCCTGCTCCTGCTGCCCAGTGTACAAAAGACGTGTCTGCCCACGGCTGACAGCTTGTGAGCACCATAGCTGGTGCAGGTCAAGGAACCTCGCCTTGTAAGAGGCTTTTTGAGTAACTTTTCACCACTGCTTGTCAAATGTTCCTGAGGATGACACAATGAAAACTAGGTTGATCAAACCATGAGATGCAGAGAAATACCTAATTATTAATTTCTAGCTGTTTGCTTACAGCCTTTTGTTTTTCTGCTTCATTGCTGTTTGGAAAATGATCTTTTATTTTATTTTTTTCCTGTCTCTTCACCTTTTTTCTGGCAGGAAGTGTTGACTTCTTCCAAAAACCACAATGAGAAACCACAGTTTTTCAGCCAAGTGCAGACATCTTTGGGGGGGGGGGGGGGGGGGGAATATTGACTGGATTCAAATCCAACTTCCTAGCAAAAGGCAGTTTTGCTAAAAAATGCGGGTAGCCTTATTTTCATTGAGATAGATGAAAGTTCTTATATTGAGCCAAAGCCTGGTGTCTAACTCCGGACAGAACTCTCTGAATGTGATGGAAATTTTGACTAAATAAAGGCAGTGACATTTGGACTGTGTAAGGCTCCTTGTTCTGACTCTGCTTTTCAGCATGTAGCTCTAACATTAGCTGTCACCTGCCAAAATTTTTCCAATAAAGAATTCCTTTTCCCCCCTGAAATTATGAAAAGACAGCTGCTTCTTCTCACTTATCACTGATTTAGGTGTGTTTTGTTTATAGCTAGATTTAGACAGAATGAAAGTTTCTATCTAGTTTTGCTTCTTCGCATCCTGGCTCCTGTTTCTAACTTGCAATTTGTCCCCATGTCCCAATGGCCAGTCCATGTGTCCATCGATAGAAGGTGGTGTTACTCTCCATTTTAAAGTCCATGTATCTAGTATGCATGAGAGTTCTTTCGCACATGTTCTTCCCCGAAACCTTATGCATCTTGGGAAAACATGGAAACGTGAGCTTGCAGAACCTCTGGTTTGTTCTTATCCCATTACTGATTAGTTGTGTTGGAGAGACAAAATCTTTCTTCAGGTCAGTGGTTTCAATGGGAGCGGAAGCAATAGAAATGCAGCAAAAATCACAATTAATGACTGTTTAATAACTGAAAGGTAGGGCTTGATTTCTGCCTTTGCGTTATGAGAAATAATCAGGAATATATCAGTGTGAGTTGCCCTGGGGCCTGGGAAGCTTTGATCCGGGGTGGGCAACGGGAGCATTTGACTGTGTGCAAATGTTACTGGAAAATCCACAGGACAAATGCAGCCATTTCATGCGCCATTTCCCAATTTTTATGCTTTTGCCATTTCTGCCTGATTAAGGTTTTCTACAAAATGTGAAAATTGCTGTTGATTTTTTTCGGTTGGAGCTGGTAAATCACTTATTTGAAGCTGGACTGTGTTGCAAAATGTTTGCCTACTTGAGCTTTTTATCTTTTAATGACTTGCTGTGATCCTTATCTTATTTCAGCCACCCTGGCTCAGTGCTGTGTCCACCTTGTTGTGGGAGTCTAGTAATTCCCTGCTCATCTCTGGTACAGCTTTTCAGCATTGTTCCTCAAAGTGAATGTGTCCTTCAAGTTGTTGCTTGAGAGATCAGTGCTGAAGCTTTCAATGCCAACTGAGGGGCTTGGATTCCTTTTGTGTTATAGTATCGCCTGAGCATGGTATCACCTCTTACGGGCCAGGATGACTTTGTACCGAGTAACCTGGAGTATAAAAGAAGGGAATGAGAGTCTAACAGTACCCAGTTTCAGCTTAATAGATGTGCCGGTTCTTTAGATGTCTCTGCAACATCATTCTGAAGTTTCAGGGGCATTGACGTAGTACATGTTGGAGCAGGCAGGGTGGACGCACAATATTCAGATGGTTGCACTGCTGGGATTTGCACATGCTGGAGAGCTTTGCTCCTGAAACAAAGGTAGCTCCTGCCACCAGGAACATAAGCTATTGGATTCCCTTCCCTTGTCATAAAACTTGAGCAGGCAGGAGGTGTGGGGTTTCCCAAACTTGTCCTTGCTTGTGGCAATTGGTGCTTCCTACTCATGGCTGGTTAGGATGAACTGTCTGTCCTTCCACCCTGTCATGCAATTCAGAAAGATATCGATACAAGCCAGCTCCTCTTTGGTGAGACTTTCAATGCCACAGGCTCTTTGGAGGGCCACAACAGTGCAGCTGCTCCCCAGAGCCTTTCTCAAATGCTCTGGAGTCTGGAAATGATGCCACCGTGCTGCTATGGTGTCAGATGGCCTCGTCTGGCCTCTTCTATGTGTTGCTTTTATCACAGCTTCCAGCAATGCATTTGGTTCACTACATCTTTCAGATAGCATTGATTTCAGATGAACGTTTCTTATTTCAGATCTTCTCTCCATTTCTATGTGATAAGGAAACCTGTTTTTTTACTTATGAGACTACATAGCATACATTTGTTGGAGGGTAATTTCACTAATTCTCGGTGGGTACACTGACAGCACAATTATCATCTCACTTGACAGCTGTTCACTTGAATTTTAAACATCCAAAACACATCCAAGGGCATTGGATGAAATTGGTGGTATTACTGTCTCTTGCTAAGAGGTGTTTAGCTTTTGGGGAGGAGAAAGTCTATATCTGCAATCCCAGAGAAGTCATAGCATAAACGTGTAGATGTCAGCTACCTCAGGAGAAGGGATTTGGGAAATATTATCGGATTTAAGAATGAAAACTACAACCAGTGAATTACCAGAGACAGCAATTATGATCGAATACTTGAGCAAAGGAGATTGCCACATTTTACCAAATGTATTCTGCCTTTGACCAAGTTTCCTACAGAGAGAATGGGAGGGGCAGCTGCCTGTGATATTTGCTTTGACTTTCCTTCACAGTGCAAGCTGGTTCTGCCATGCATTGCTCTTTTCAAGTACGATGTGGGAAAATGAGCTGAAGTGTAATCAGGTCCTGCTGGTGATCATGTGAGTGTTCCCAGTGACCTTGATGCATGTTGGACTTGAACCCCTGGAGCAAAACTTTCACCTAGAAACAGCAATGTGAGTGAGAAAAATGTCAGTTGGAGATTCCTCATCAGTAAATGAAACCTGATTTTTGACAACCCAAACTCAAACATGGTATCTTAGAGATATCAGTGTTTGGCATGTGCATTCAGGGGATGAGGCTGAAACCCTGACAGCAGGTAGATGACAAGAGGTGAGACTTCAGCATCTCCAAGGATTTATTTCTCTGTCATCCATCAGTTCTTTTTTCCTCCCTCTTGCTAGGATCCTACTTAGTTTGTTCAGTTGAAAAGGGGGGAAAAAAAGGTCAAAACTTTCAGAAGGAGCCACAGATACAAATCTCATTAAGTTTTACTCATTTGAATGTCCCTGAGATAGGACACATTGAGAACCCTGAATCTCTGATAGTTTTTACAAGTCAAACTACTTAAATAGACTATGTGAGTATTTAAAAATAAAAACTACAGAGAATCATTAAACAGCTATGAAAATCTTGATGCCTTATGGTGAATTGTGCTTTCTGAATTTTTAATGCAGAAAGCATTAATCTCTTCTCACTGTGGGCCAAGATGCTGTGCCAGAGCTTCGGGGAATAAAAGTTTGGGACGACTTCACTGCTTGACATGTTTCCCCATTCAGAATGGACCAGAGGATCTTTTTTTCTGGTGGCTGTAGCATCTTGTGTATTAACTGGTGAAACAGTAAACCAGGAAATAAACGTTAATGAGATAATTTCATTTAACACACTGCTGAGGTCTGCCTCCTCTGTTGCCTTGGAGACAACACAGCTATTATCTGGCAGGAAAGTGAACAGGCCATATAGGATTTGCCTGAAAAGTGCACTTGAGTTTCTGTTCTGCACTGTTCAAGCAGCTCGTGTAGCTTCTGTTTTAGGAACAGAGCAGTGGTTCTCTGTGTCCTTCCTGCATCAGAAATAGAAATATGTTTGTCAATAAATAGGTTTCATTTTCTATTTATATTTGACTAAAAGCTGAGGTCAGAAAGCTAGGCTTTGTGGTACCCTCATAGTAGAAGAGATGGTTTAAGATGGTGAAGCATTTTTAATTGCACTAGTTTCAGATGGGTGCTTAGGGCAGAGCTCACCTCCATGCGGAGCACCTGTACTTAAAACCACAGAGTGACCCTGAACAAACTGGGTGGGATCCTGCAGTCCTTCCTGGGAGGTGTTCAGCAGCTGCAATAATTAACATCTGTGCAGTAGAAATTCTGGTTATTATCTGTGTTGCTGTATGAAGGATCACTCTGTACAATTACAGACTTTGCCTTTTTATGCATTCTGTTGAGCACTTCTGCAGAAAGTGCTGCTGGACAGCCTAAGTATTTAAGGACTAGACAGGACTAATTCATGTGAGCTTTCTAACCAGTATTCACCAAATTTGGCAACAGTTTCCCATCATTACCTAAAATTAATGTAATTTGTTCCTCATTCTTGTTGCCAAGGAATGGGCCTGTGTTCTCATGAGCCCTTCTGACTGCCAGTTGCTTATTTGATTTTTCCCCATTCCTGATAAAGTCAAACAGCTAAGATCCATCACCCTCCATCTTGCCTGATTTAATTACATTACTTTTTCTCTTGAATCTTTGCCCTAGCTTCACCTTTTGCTCCCCAGTACATCTGCAAAGTTCTCCCAGGTCTCCTCTTGTGGACCTTTTTGTCCTCATCTCCTGTAGATGTTTCCATTTCGCCTCTGTCCTCCATTTTCCTCCCAGCAACATCTGTTGCTCCCTCTAAGTCTGCTGCTGCCTCCACAGCACTAGATAAGAATAGTTTCCTAATGGACGCACAGCAATATCTTTCCCTTTAGAACACAATCTTTTTTTGTAATATTACTAACCACGGTGATTGTTCAGGCCTGCATTTGCCATTGTACATGTTGTACTTATTGTGCTTTCAGTCTGTGCAATCAGCAGGATACGGAAGGGATTCTTTGGCACCCTTGCTTAGTGATTAGTAATTGTATAGCACTTTGAAAGCTTAAAGTGCCATAAGAGGGATAAGTAGTACTATTAATAATGACATGCTCTACTATACAGAATGGAGTTTATGCATATTCGTGGTGATAATCCCTAGTCTCCTCTTTTCCAAAGGCTGTTGTCTTTGTGATCTGCCTGTACCTTATCTTCCTTGCACCTATCAGAGTGCTTTTCAAACAGCTTTTCTTCCTCTACTGATTAAAGGCACATGGGGGGAAAAAAAAAGATTCCTCTTAACACAGAATTCAGCCTTCAGGTTTCAGTGCTCTTGCCCAGATGTGGTGGTCACTAAACCATATTCGGGGACTTTGATGTAATCAGTTTTCTACTAATCTCTCTGATTATCTATTGCTGGCCTAAGATCTGCCATTCATTAAAACCCATTTGGTTTCAGTAGCATCTAGGGTTTGATCTTCCTGGAGGAGTGCTTTCCTGTGTCCAGGTAATGTTTCATCTGTGCTTTTACAAATTAATTTATTTTTATGTCACTCCCTGTAGCTTCTCCTTGGAAAATCAGCTTTTTGGCTGAGGAGGAAATTAATAAAAGACATGGAGAACATCTGAATCTTTTGTTCTCTTAGTGGCCGAAGCAGAGTTGATGCAAACTTTCCCCCCTCATTTTTCAAGTTGAAAAAGCTGGGTAAATTTTGTGTGTTTACTCCTCAGCTATACATTTCTAAAATGGTGGGTCACTGCCGGGGCTTGGTGCAGGGAGAGCTATGAAGCTCTCGGAGGAACTTGTGTGCTTGGGATTGCCCAGGCTGGCTTGGCCAGACCTTTCTGGCCAGGATGCTCTGTGTTTTGACCTCCTGTTTTTGCACTGGTAAAGCTCTTACTGATGGTTTCCTACACCCTGGAGCTCCAGCCCTGAGGGCAGCCTTCTGCCAAGCACCCTGACCTGGCGTCTCTGGCTCAGGCTTGTAAGAACAGTCTTAAAACTCACCGTGAGCACTTCCGAGCTCTGGTTTTGTGGGTACTCTGCCACAGGAACCTTCAGGATGAGGTGAGATATTACTTTATGCACATGCCAAGAGCTCTCCTTGTTACTGCTCTTAATCTCATCATAAGGTGGTGATACCAGCCTTACAGATCTAAATCCAGATCCCTTCTGGATTTAGTCAAAATTGCCTTTGAAACATTTGGTTTGGGTGACAGCAGGGAGGCTGTCATCAGCAATTCTGTCTCTTCCAGGCTGAATATTATACATCATAGTGTGGCTTCCTTGTGTACTTCTGTGCTTGAATTTTGAGGAGGTTAAGGCAGGATGTCTGGAAGAGATGAGTTTTGATGGAGTCAGAGGAGTTGTACGTTTGCTAAGTGACCATTGCACTCTCTTGGCAGGACCCCTTTCAGCACAAAAATACATGCGTGTTCAGTAGGACACTGGCGTCATCAGCCTTCAAAGAGTGTGCTTTAAAACTTAGAAGAGCCAGCAGCTCTATTCATTGCCAGCCAACTGACCTTGGATATTTTTGCAGGACCCTCTCAGGTTTCCAGTGCTGATAGCAAAATTTTAGTGTAATTGTAACCTTTCTGCCACTTTACCTGGAGACGAGAAAGGTAATAGTATTTCTTTGGGTAAGGGAGGCACAAAATGAATAAGCTGGGTAGCATGGCATCTATATAGAGCTTATCAATGTGAATTAGAGGAAGAGTGAATTCGGAGACAGCTGTGCTCCTGAGGAGCTGTTGAAGGAGGTTTTTTTGCTGAGCTCTTAAGTGCGCTCTCTGGGGAGAACGGGAGGAAAGGAGCTGAAGATAGAAAATGGTGAGCCAAGACTGAATCCCCAGAGACGACATACGTAAGTGCTCTCAAGTGGTGCTTTGCAAGTATTTTTTATTCCTTATGTGACTAGAACATAATTTGAAGTTGTGAGTTAAAACTTGAAAGTGTACTTCGGTTTTGTCAGCTTTTAAAAATGATAGCTAGGGCATTTAGGCTGTGGAGGTGTCTTTACAACAATTTTGACTGTATTTCTCAGCTCATGTGGTGGGAGAACCAAGGAAAAGCAGGGACCAGTTGCAATGCAGAGCAGCAATTAAGTGACTGGGGCTCCCTTCTCCAACCTGGGTCACCCTATGAACCAGGCCACCAATTTTGATAGGGCAGAGAGTCCTGAGCAGATACCCTGGTAAGCAGAAAGGAGGTGGGTGGCTGTTTTCATGGATAGATCAGAAACCAGAGCCACCAGTCCTCATTGTGGGATGGAGAATCTGGTTGCCTACTTTTAGGCAAATCTTGTTTCTCTGAGTGTCCATGTAAGTATTTTACCCTGATGGCTAGAGTCACCAAGCACTTCTTGTTCTTCTGTGCTTAATTGGAAAGTGAGGATATTCAAGACTTGCAAAAATGGCTTGCCTCCAGTTGGTTGTCCAAAGTGGGAGCACAACAAAAGAGGACCTGGTTCTAGTAGAGGTCCACTTGCCTGCACACTTAGGACTCATGGTGGGAACCAGGTCTCTGAAGAGCCTTGAGAAAGAAAAGGCGAATATTATCAGGGAAATGCTATTTTTACTACCAGTCAGGTATATCTCCTGCTAGGTTAGAGAGTAAGAGGGGAGAAGGGGCTGGTACTTGGGAACTGCAGCCTTTAGAAGAGGCTGGAGTCCTGGGTGTACAGTGGAGACACAGAACTTACTGTGCCTATCAGGCAGGAAGATGCAGAAGAACTGGGGTGCACTGCATCTTTTCTTCTGCCTGGGAAGTGGTGGTAAATCATTCCAACCATGGAGTTTTTCAGGTGGGTCTGTGAAACTGCACAAGTGGCTTGCCAAATTCTGTGCCTCCCTCCCATTCTGGCTTACGTCCTGCAGTGCATGCACCCTGCCTTGGGACCTGCTGCCTGTGGTCTGAAAAGCAGAAAGGCCTTTCCCTCCCTATACGCATGAGATTTTTTGGTGTATCATCTCCTTTTTGACCTGATTCTCTTAGAAATTCCCAGCATCGGTACAGGAAGGGCCACAGAAACATGAAAATAACTTAGTGGAGTGTGCCAAAGGAGAGAATCAGGCCTTCAGAGGAAATTCATTTTTTATTTTTAGAATATGTGATGACCAAAATCAAATTATCAAACCCTTGCCAATAAAAAAATCATCAATATTGAGTTGACGCTTCTCTTTCAATTACCTGCAGCATGTTCAGAGACTTGAGCATAAACAGCAATTCAAAGCTGCCTACTGCATAGAGGCTTTAATTAAGTCTAATGATAATTGCAGAGCATGTGTTGCCATTTTGGGCAACAATTACCCAGCTTATCTGGGGAATCTTGTGTGGGTGAAAAGTGGTGGTGGGGGGAAAAAGCCCTAGTATCTGAATATATATCCTTGTTGCTAGCTCTTAGATTTTGTTAGACAGAGGAATATGCTTTCAGCTCTGAGGGCACTAAAAAATGCATGGTCCTCGCTGCATGTACTCCTCCTGCCATGCAAACTCAGGAGAAGTGGAGCCTGGTTTAGCATTTGGTTTTACTCTGAAAAAGCAGTACTGATCTCTTGGTTTACCTTTCAGCATTTCAAGAATCTTTCTGAATGGGGACAAAAACATCGAGTTTTTCTTCCCTAGAAGTATACATGCTTTGAAAACATCTGAGACTAGAATGGATATATGTTGTAAGAAATCTAGGTTATTTCAAAGGAGCCGATGTTAATAAGGCTGGCACCCATGGGTTTTAGGCTCCAAGCTTCCTTCAGCTGTCTTGAAAAGCCCAGCCTAAATGTAGCCGATTTTGAGAGCACAAACAGCCTCTTTCTGTGAATGTTTTTAGGTAGACCTATCTTTATTAATTTTGGAAGTTATCTTGGATGCAGGTGGGACATATCCTTAGTGAGCAAACATAATTCCACTGACAACCAACCTCAAGTGATCTTAGTAGCTTTCCTTAAATGTATGCTTATTCTTCCTTCTCCTTTTCTATGACTCCATTAGAATTAAAAGTATTGAAGATTTTTGGTATGTTAATCTCACCCTAGAAATGGAGTCTCAACTCCTTGGGGTTCCTGTTATTGTCTGTTGTTGTAGGGAAGTTATCTCACAAGTCACCTGCTCAGAAGCATCACTTCTTAAAAAGTGAGCATTTCATTTTTATTTCAAAAAGTTGGAAACTAACTCACTAGAAAAACTTGCTCAGCGTTCATTTTTGTCTGTGTTTTTTTCTTTCACTGAACATGTTTGATGGGCGTTCTTTCAGAATGTTCTTATTTTTGTAATAAGGACTGTGAAATGATCTGTAAATGTTGCATGCCACATTTATCAACATCTAAAGCATAAAAAAAGTGGATGAAAAGCTGGATTTTTTACTTTTGACTAGAAGAGGTTGAAAGAGAACTAGTGCCATGAAGACACAAAAGAACCTCCCTTACAAAGACTGTTGTGAATGTGAAGCTGTATACGTGGACATTTTGAAAACTAAGCTAATGGCCTTGTTTCAAAAGTCAAAACAACACAGCCAAAATGTTTCTGTTTTTTCTGCTTACCGATGTTACAAAGCATATCAGATGGGCAAAATTTTTTAGAGATAAAAATAAATTTTAGAAAATGCTTTGCTCCAAAGGATCAAATGGGATAGTTGTATTAATTGTTTATAAATCCTAATCTGTACTTCCTGCTTGGAAAGGATGAAAAAGAAACAAATAGAAGATAATCTTTAAAGAACATGTTAGAGGTTCTGTATTTGGTAGAAACATTTCCTTAACCCGAAGAGACTATGAGGTGATTTAGTAAATCTTTTCATATATACACTGTGTCCTGGTCTTAGCTGTAATAAGGTTGATGCAAGCTGAGGGGAGGATTGCTTAATTCATACCTCCCTTACTAGTTTAGCCTTATTATTTCAGCCTTAGGGCTCTTGCAGGGGTGACTTCTAGTTCAACTGGCAGTATCTACCACTGGATCTGATACCATTTTGGGACTTCCCAGTGGGTCATTCCTAATAATTTGTGTGTGAGATGAGGGAGAACCAATAGAGAAAACTCTGAACCAATTACTATGCTACTATAACGATAGTAATTTCTGTCATTTTGAGTTCAAAAGGAGATAAGGACCCTTTTGGACATAGATTGCAGTTGCTGGGTATCATTATAAATATATTTCTTGGTGACTATTTCATGCTGAGATTCCCTGGAGTGTTCAAGCTGATAAAAGGTTGGTGAGTCGTGTTTTGCATCAACTCCAATCAGGCACCAATTCTACAATAAAAGGCCTGGAAATTATTCTGAAAGCATTATACCACCACATGGTATATGCTTGCTGAGTACGTATGTGTGATTATGTGCATTGTCCATCTGAGGGGAAAAAAACGCCCAAACATTTAAAGCTGTGCTTTGTCCTCACTCAATTATGTATTTCCAACAGTGCTTACTTTCCTAGAATTTTGGGGAACTGCTCTTGACTCTTACCATGACATAAAACCATATCTAGTCACCTAAAAGGAGGTAAAGCCTGGAAGATAAAACTAACTTTTAAGTTCTGCTAGTAATGCTGACGGAGGACAGCACTCTGAGAAGTGTGCTTTAAAGTAGCACAGCAAGGTGAGTGTTTCCCAAGGTTATAATATATGTGGGAACTTTGCAATTATTCCTAGCTATTGTATGGTAATCAGAAGTGCAGAATTGCAAATGACTGTGCTACAGCTGTGCTACAGCTATTTTTTCTCTCTCTATTTCTGCCAAGACAAGACCATTAATTAAAGCTTCAACACTCTGGTAACCCGCCACTCCTGTCTCAAAAGTTGTGTTTTCTTCTTCTTTTCTTCTTGGGTTATCTCCCAGAATTTATTAGTTTTCATGATTGTATATTTTGCACCTTGGAGTAGTTCAGACTCCAGTAAGAGTGTGATGCTTTTAGGTCCCCACAGAATGGTATTTCAGGAAAAACCTTTGTTCACATGTCCTGTTGACCTTTAGAGGTAAAATGTTTTCACTACAGTACATTTGCCACTGTAAAATGACTGGGTGAAGCTTGTGTGCATCAATGGAGCCATTACAATAATTGTTTTTGTCCTGCTGAGCCTGGGAAATGATGCTGGCTGTTGGAGGTGTGTTTTGGATCATGTTGCAGTGGGAAGGATGTGTCTTTTGGGGGTTTTGCACATACAAACAGAAACAAGGAATCTGTGGTTTCTCCTGGTTTGCAGGATCAAGGTGCTGGTCTTGACAAAGAATGTGTCAAAATGATGCGATGAGGTTTAGCAGCAAATAAGGAAAAAAAAAAAAAAGGAACTGTTGTATTTTTAGTCTTAAAGCAATTGATTCCATTACTGAGATTATTGCACAGAAAAGGTGTATCTGTGTTGTTTATCAGAATGGAATTTCGTAAGGTAGCACAGGCAAAGAGTGCAGCTTCCATTAGAGCACTGCAGGTGCCATTTGTTTAGCTGTTGTTTGTGCTTCTGCAAACAAATAGGTTCAGGGCTGATCACTATTGGGACTGGGTAACCATAGGGGACTGCAGAAACATCAGTACTACCCAGATCACCAGTGCTATGAACAGCCCTAAGTTTAACTTAAGATCCTGATCTTGAATCTATATTCCAGTACATATTGGCACTCCTTTCTTGTAGTCCTAGCATGAGGCTGAACACAATCAGACTAGAAAAGCCCAATGTGCTCCCCAGTCATCTGCTCTCCTGTTACCATCCAAGAGGGCTGGGATCCAGTCAGGAATCAAGCCCATTTCTCTTTCATACTTTCTATCCAGATCTGCAGGTGTTTGTTTTAGTAACACTTCCTTCTTGAGGTCTAATTGATTCTGTCATTGCAATCTTTTCTTTTCCTTTCTTTTCCTTTCTTTTCCTTTCTTTTCCTTTCTTTTCCTTTCTTTTCCTTTCTTTTCCTTTCTTTTCCTTTCTTTTCCTTTCTTTTCCTTTCTTTTCCTTTCTTTTCCTTTCTTTTCCTTTCTTTTCCTTTCTTTTCCTTTCTTTTCCTTTCTTTTCCTTTCTTTTCCTTTCTTTTCCTTTCTTTTCCTTTCTTTTCCTTTCTTTTCCTTTCTTTTCCTTTCTTTTCCTTTCTTTTCCTTTCTTTTCCTTTCTTTTCCTTTCTTTTCCACCTCCTGGGTTCAGACTCTGCCTCTTGGAGAGTTTCAGTGTTGCTGATATTGCAGTCAATGTCCTAGTTTCTTCTGGCTTTTTCCTTCTCCCTGAGCAGAGGAGCTTTTGCAGTCCTCATCTGACATCTCTGGCTTCATCTCCCTCCCCAGGTCTCCACAGCCCTGGGCGTGTGCTTGAAAATCAGTGGTATCTACTGATATGCAGGAGCCTCCCATGGAGACAATTTCTTTGCCATGCCAGGTTGGTAGGCATTTGACTTGGAGGCATCATGGTTGTGGCAGGAGGACATTCTCTGCTAGTCTTGTTTTCTGGCTCAGCTTATGCAACCACTGCTCTCAAATGATCCTGATGTTGATTTGGCTCCGTCTCCAATGACAATAGCAATCCTATTCTGGAAGGGGATTCAGGCAGAACATATATTTCGTTTTCTGTTGCTCAGCATTTTTTGTTCGTGCAATAAGTCCTCTTTGGCTTATGAGAAACTCAGTGTCTTGCAATCTGTGGTGCGTTGTACTCAGTTTGCCTCTTTGCCCCCATAGTAGGAAAACTAGATGGATAGCAACAACAGTAGATGTCCCAGAACAAGGTCCTCTGTTTGTGCTAGAAAAATACATAGACTGTGAAAGAAATGAAGGGTAACAGACTGGATGGGGTTTGACTAGAATGCCTTTATTGGTAGCTGTTGATGAGCATAGAGGAGGATGTTAGATCTCTATATAAACTTTCATGAATTAGGCTGCCAAGATATAACTTGTCTTGTCATTTCTTGTGCTAATTGTGAAGTGTGGGGACAGTCAAAGCTACAGGTGACACCGGTACTTTGGACAATTTCATTAAGGTGTATGTAGAAAGAGGAACCTGAAGTCTGCAGTGAACAGAGTGTAAGTGCTGGAATATGGGCTGTTCTGCTGCACCACCCCTGCTTAGCCGTCCTTGCTCACAGCTCTGCTGTACAGCATTTCCCAACTTGCTCTTGCTTACAGGTCTTTGAGGGTGTTAAATTGATGCTTCTGTCAGAGCCTAGCAAACAGGTTAACCAAAGCCTTTGTATTACTCAGACTGGCTGTTGCTTGAGCTTGTCTAAACTGCTGTTTATGGTCACAATGGACTCCCAAGTGTAAGCTATTGATTGCATTGACAATAAGTGGCTTCTGAGAAGTCTCGCATCACTGCTCTGCAAGAAGGTTGTGTGATGCTAATTGCTCTGACTCAAGGGCAAAGCAAACTTTAATTTAGAAATTCATTATTGCACTGTAGCTATGGCCTTTATTGGCTTCTCACAAGTAATTGTATTGCTGGAAACTCCTCTGATCAGGAACAAAATTATTTATAAGATTTAACAGCAACAAGTTTTAAAGAAATGGGGATCATTGTCAAAACCAGTGGACCAAAATCTGCACACGTTGGTTAAGTGGAATAATTCATACAAACTCCAGAAATACTAATCTATTGGCACAGTATCCTGTAACAGCAATAACAGATGCAGCTATGGGTCCAGAGAGAAACAGATCAGATGCACACCTGGAAATAGGAAATAATGTCCTTTTGGGCAGAAGCTTCCTAGCTCTATTGTGAACAGAGACCCACCCCCATTTAGAGGAATCTACCTGCAGATGTTCCAGACGTGCAAGGTTCACCCCTCTTTGCTAGTTCTCTGGTTGGAGCTTGGACCACTGAAACATTTCTGTATTGGAACATATGGAGACCTCAATAACTTGATGAGTGTATCAGAACAATTGAGCAGCCTGGGTTGCCATTGCAAAGTACAGTTGCACAGTTACGCTGCCACAGATGGCCAGCCAAGTTCTCTGGAGTTTTAAATAGGACGTGGTTGAGCTACCTGGGCTACGCTGACACAGAAATAACAATAGCAAAGAGTTTCTGGTTCAGAGAGAGAAATACAGAATTTTGTTCTCCTTCAAAGTCTTCAGCTGGCCTTATTTGTAAGATTTTAGGAATGTTTATTTAAGCACTTGTGCTCCAGTTGTGCACAGTGCCACAGCTCCTTTACAGCTGACTTGAGGGGCTTAAGGAACCAGAAGGACACCATTTCCTTCTGAAAATTTTGTCTGACATAACTTCTGAAAGAATTGCACTTTCCCATGGAA
Organism: Haliaeetus albicilla; assembly: GCF_947461875.1. Classification (NCBI taxonomy): domain Eukaryota; kingdom Metazoa; phylum Chordata; class Aves; order Accipitriformes; family Accipitridae; genus Haliaeetus; species Haliaeetus albicilla. Next base: position 33,682,562 of record NC_091494.1, read on the forward strand.
AGCACTTTCATATCCTTTTGACTAGCATTAGTTTTATGATTATATTGTGTGAAAGGCACATCTAGAGCCCCTAATTAGGATTTAGGATCCCATTAGTCAAGCTGATCTAATGACAATGAGACATCTGATAATGATGAGATAGTGGAAAGGAAGCATTTCTTATTAAATAGCTCATTTATGTTTTCCAAATGGTCAACAAACATTAATGAATAAGTCCTTTCTGGGCCTCCTTTGAGAAAAATAACTATGGGTTAAGTGCTGGGTGTTATTATTTGGCCATTTCTTTTCATAAGCACTAGAACTAACAGGTTGGCATTGCAGTACGTGGTGCATGACACTTGGAACTTTTGCTGTGGTACTTGTGGAGAGACTTTACATGGAAATCTTTAATATTACAAGCAAAAAAAATGCAGGAAGTCCATCATGGCTAACAGCTTCTATGTCCTGGAGACAGTCAGCCTTATTGGAGAAAGGAAGTTTTTAGGTTTTTGGATAACACCTTGTGGGAGCTGCAAGGGGAGTAAGCCAAGGCACCAAGCTGGGGCTCCGAGGCTCTTCAGTCAGGGGAGGAGAGCACACATGGGAGTGTTTCCTTGTTGTTGGTTGGGTTGGAAAGAATGAGTCTTACAGAGAAGTGATGGGGAAATGGATTTGGGAGAAACAAAGTGCGCTGCTAGCCTCTGTCGTGTAATATACAGCAGACAATTAGCAGTGAGCTCGCTAACCAAGTGCCAGATGAGGATGGATCTGGGTGAGGGCTGTGAATTCACTGCTAATTCTTGTGCTCGTTATTCTCCTGGGGAAGGAGTGAGAACTGAGGCTGTGCTCTGATGTCCATGCTGGTCATGCCTCTTTCTGGCAGAGTGATTTTATTTTTCTCTCTTGTGAATATTCTTAAAAGATACAGCTTGAGGTGAGGGAGGAGACTTATTTTTTCCCAGGGAGCTGCTGCCTGTCCTTTCTGCCAAAGGTCTGTTGTGGTACCTTCATGAATTGCTGCATCTTTTCCCATCCACTGGACCTGAACTGCTGTCTAAGCATCGCTTCATTGCAGCTGGGGGATGAGCAACAGCCCTGGCAAGAGAAGGTACCAGGTCAGTGCTGCCCAGACAGACCTGGGGAAAGTGCTAGAAATCAGAGGTGGAGAAATTGTGCTGTTCTTGTCACAGGAATAAGCAACTGCATGGCAATCCATAAAAACAGCAATTGTAGGGAAATGGCACAGTTGTCCCAAGGGGCTGGGGGACATGAACCCTAAGCTGTGAATCAAATCTAATATCTCTCAGTATGTGGGAAATTGAGAATTGCCTTAAATATTCCTTTCTTGGAGGAATGTAGAGCTTTTCAGGATCTTTGGAAATGGACATCCAGAACGAAACTGAACTCCAAGAATCACAGTTTGAGCATATTTTGGTTAGAAAACAAATCACAGATGATGCAAGCTCCCTTTAATAGTGGCAGTAATAGTCCATAGTAGCCTATGGCCTCTTTCGAGTTAGGGTCAGCTTGAATCTTGGCTCATCCCATTCTTGCTTTGAACCGTGAAGATCAGCTCTTTGCCCTTTAAACTAAGATCCAACTTGGTCTGCAACAAATATATTAGTTACCTGGGGAAATGCTGGCAATTCTTAATTTTTTCACAGCCATTAATGAATCTGCCTTTCCAAATAAACAGAAGCAAATTTCCTTTCCTTCTGTAATGAATCCCTGGAGGGAAGTGTGGATTCTGCATGTAAATGTGCTTTGCTTAGATTACCCTTTTTTAACTATTGTTTATTTCTCCCTCTCACTTATTGCTCAGTTCAGCAGCATAAACACTATGCCTACTTCCCAAGTCCGAACTCTTCTGTAGCCAGTCTTTCTCTCTGTGAAATTACCAGCCAAGCACAGGATGCCCCCAGGCATTTAAAAGCTGAGCAAATAGCCCAGTTAAAAGCAGTCGGCTAGTGTCTGGGCAGAGATCAACCCTGTGCCTTGCTTGTCTGAGGATCCCAGCTACAATAAGTCTTGCAGTTGGCTTTCACTGTGGGAATGGGCATATCTGCTCCCACCAAGGTCACTAACCCATGTTCAGCTTTATTCAGCTCCCGTCTCATTTTTAACTTGCAGGTATCCCCGGGGTGTAAGATGGGGGCAAACCACATAGCGACTTCAGTTGTCTCCTTGTCCCTTATGGAAAGCAGCACTGGCTGGTGAGTCAGCATGCTAAGGAAGATTGTGAGGAGTACCTTGTGCGGCGACTTGAGCAGTTTCTGATGTGGTTGTGTTTGAGATGTGGGAGGAAGTTTCTTCTGTCTGCCCTTTGCTCAGGTGGTCCTTGCAAGAGGTCCAGGCATGACACTGTCCTTTCTCTGCCCACACCCCCTTACCTACAGTGAAACCCAGGGATGGAGAAGGGGTTGCAGAGAGGGTCTCCATGCTGGTGTCTGGGCAGTGTTGGTGAGGTCTGGAGAAAATCAGCAGGAAGGATCACTTTTTTTGGTGTGTGTTCCCAGAAACAGCTGTGTGTCTTTACCCTTGCTTGTCTTGTGGCTATGTTCTGCTGTGGTTTCGGGGACTTGAGATCAGTGGAATGAGATTGGCACAGGACTGATGATACTACTCTGTAGGAGAAATATAGAGTTTGATCCTTATGTGGTTTTTTTTTATATGTAACTCCTCTAATTTATGCCATAGCTTTCTATTGCTTACTAAATGAGGTTTTCAAACTGGAGGCTTTTAGGTGATTTATGATCTTTCAAAAAAAAAAACCCAGCGAAAACTGAAACAAGTTTAGTCAAATTTTGTGAACATACTGGAGTTTGTTCTTTCTGGGAACAATAAGGTATTGGAGGTGATGTTACATGGGAAAGAGCAGTAAAAAGAACATGCTGCAAGCTGGTTTAAGCCCATTGCTTAAACCTGAATGTCCATCAATGATCACTGAAGTGAACTGTGATGCTCTTCCTGGGATCAGCTTTGGGTTGATGTTAGGAGTTCACTGTCACCACTTAATGTGAAAGTTCATACATTTGCTACTGGAAACATGGGTCTGAGGATAGAATGAATAGGTATTGCCTGATGTTTTTAAAAACAGTCATCAGGGCCATATTCTTGTCTTGGCTAAACTGATATACTTCTAGGGCAAATCTACTAACCTCACTACAGTTGCTCCACATTTCCATTTTAAAATACATATGATAAATATTAAACTAGATATTGACACTTTTAAGGCAAGTTGCTCTGGGGTTTTGTGATAAAATCACACATTCTCTCTCAGATCCAGAAGTCGTTTGCTGTGCACTTAAGGGGTAACTTCCCTCAAAGTAGATAGCGGTTTTATTAGATAAATCGGTCTTTTATGATTATATATGCTCTTATAAGATACTAATCAGATGATTGCATGTAAAATTACAAGCCAGAAATACTAGCCATGGGGGGTTTTTTTATTGCTTGCAGTCATTACTAAACACTTAATGAGAGAACTACAGCATGTCAGATGCTGAGCAGTGGCCAGGTTATTTGTTGGGTACCTTGTGTGTGCACACTGATACGTGTTATCCACCGTGAGGAGCAAACTTGGTGGCAATATGTGCTATTAACTCTGGGACAGTGATTCAAGTTCACCTCCAGTTATGTGTCAAGGTACTGAGATCTGGATCTGATGTTGGCATCTACCCTCTTCAGTAATTTGAAAAGCTGCATCCTCAAACATACATTCACAAATATATTTTAGGCTGTTGGATCCCAGGCTCTGATCTCTTATTACAGGAGTGAGCTATTTCAGGAGTGAGCTATTTCTTTCACTTGGGTCCAATGGAAATGCTGAATTTCCTAGCTTTCATTTATGCCATTAATGAGGCACAATTTTTTACTAATAGGCACCAACAGGCACTTGATCACACAGATTAAGATCATTAAGGTCTAATATATATAATTGCCAAATAATTCAGTTCTTGACAGCGATGGAGGGAGGGAAGCAGAAACACTGTGTCCCCTTCCAGTCCCAAAGTGTTCTTCCTGAGGGAGAGAGCAGCAGCCCAGGAATGGTTGTGCTCTCCCTGCCCCGAGCCTCTGAGAAGTTTGAAACTGGACCTCACATCTGACCTAGTTTTGTAATGGGGGAAACAAAAGCCCAATTGTGGATAGTCCCAGGCTCGGGAAGATACCGGACTATAGCCAAGTCATGTTTCTTGACTAATCTTTCTGAAATGCAGCAGTACCTTCTGGCTTCAGCTTCTTTTCATTATGTTTTGTTGAAAGTCCGTCCTTTGCTTGAGGATGGAACCCCCTAGAGAAAACTTGGCGATATCTTCATTTAGTTAAATGTTGAAGAATCATTCCTTATTGTAAAAATTGATGATTATTGCCAAGGAGTCCCAGCAAATGTTGCACAACTTTATAAGAAACATCCCATTTTCTTGAGTTCAACAGCTTCTGTATGACCAAGCCCTCATGGATGGCCTGCTACTTCATTAGCACAGTATGAATCATTCCAGCAGCACCTTCCCCACACCATATGGTTCCCTAATGCACTGGCCCTCATAACGTGCCGACAAACAGCAGGTGCCACTGGATGGAAAGTGAGAGATTGGCAAAGCTTTCCTCCCACCAGCTGGACACACATACATTTGAGTCATTAAATGGCTTTTGCAGTGTGGTTTTCTGAACTGCAGAGTGGTTCGGATGGTAGTTTGTGGGACCATCTGGGGTAAGAGATGGGTAGATTTTTGTTTTCTTTCATTTGAGCTTGAGTCCCTCCTAATCCTTTACTTAGAAATAATTGGGGATTGCAGTGGCAATTCAGACTATGCAAAAATGCAACTCTTCTGTGGTCCCAGATGATAGTGATCCCTCACTTGGGGACTGCCACCACTTGGGATGAGTAGTTGTTTCAGAAAAAGTAGCATCTCATTTGTCATCTGCTATAACAGAGTCAAAGGTTCTGAAGTGCTTCATCCTGATTCCTACATTTCTGCTGTCTGACCTAGGTTAGCAAATGCTGAAGATATGGTCCAGTTTTACACAAACAACACAACCAGCCCCCTTGAGAGATGAAGATTGTTCATACACTACTCGGAACCAGCTGAGCTATAATCCTTCAAAATGCTGGAGGTTATGTGGGTATGGAAAACATTCAGCCATCGTTGATGCTTAGTTGCTGAAAGTTGCCCAAAGGTGCATGCAGAGGAGGGAAATACATGTTGCAGGTGTGCATGTAAGCCCGGTCACTAGAAGGAAAGTAAGATATAGCAAAGAATTCAATCTGATGATAATATTTGGTGAATGTGTCTTGAATATATCTAACCCCACAATATCGTGATGATTGGCACATCAGACAGAGACAAGCATGCATGGGAAGGTGGGCTGGTGTTGAGGCTGGAGTTTTATTGATTTCTTCTTTAAATGAAATTATGTTGGGCTCTATGTAAGGTACTGTTATGACGGTTAGTTAGCCAAGCAAGGCACAGGCATTAAAGTCATTCACTGCCCTTTCTATCCAAACAGAGGAGGACTATTGTGCTGATAATGGCTGTGGCTGAGCTGTAGTGGCTTGTTTCCTTCTTAGTCATTTATGGTGCTCATCCATCAACCCAGCTAAGGTGAAATTAAAGAATAGAGTTTATAAGCCATTTAATTCAGAAAGAGTCAGGAAGTGCATTAATGAGCCTATCATAATGAATGCTTTTATAATGCAGACAAAACATGGTTTAATATTAATCACAAGAGTAAAGAAATCAAAGGCCAGATAGCAACAGTTTTGATTGTACAAATAAGAAATCTTCCAAGTAAGCCTATGTGAGCTCCATAGCCCATGAGCCTGCAGGGAGGGCTGGGGAGGACATGTTTTATCTCAGGGTGGCACCTTGTGAAGGGGTTTGCCTTGGTGGAGAAGAGCTTGGGATACATCTACAGATAAGGAAGAAAATCAGTGAAATTTAGTGGCTCTTTGGTTTGCATGAGAAACTCACTGCTCAGAGGGAAAACCTGGCTGCTTGGTTTGAAGGAGCATTTGAGGCCAGTATTTAAAAGAAGTAGAGGGATTTGTGGATTACACTTTCATAATATGTAATAGGCAGGAATAGAAGGTAGATGTTGTTTCTTTTTAGTCATTCAAATCCTTCCTAGTCCTTTTAAGAGCTATGAGATTAAAAATGCATTGGATAATGTTATTGTCAAGATTTACGCATTGTTGAAATGTTGGGTCTGATATAGGAAGTGGCAGTTGTGCCAGACAACTCTTTCTCCTGTGTGGAAAAACTGCAGCTATTTGTCAGTGATGCTGCTAGAAATTTATTCCTCATGGAAGGAATTGTCTATTAGGAATGAGCCCAAATAACTGAGATAACTGGAAGAGGAGACAGCCATAGGAGCTTCTAGAAAAAGTATCTTTAGATGGGCAGAAATTTTGACTCTATATTAAATTGATCAAAATATGGAATCTGAAATTTAAGCAAACATTTTTATTTCTGTTCTCTCTCTGCTTTTTCTGGATGATAGTTTTCCTATATTATGAGGTATCGCTACCTTTGCTGGGCAGTGTGTCCTCAGCTATCCAAACAAGCGCTACTGTCCAGGTTTGGGATACTAGGGAAGCATTAGCTGGGCAGGCAAGACAGTATTATTGCACCTCATTGGCATTTAAGAAATCACTGACAACTGTTGTGGGAAACCTGAGCTTGCCAGGTACGTGGTGTAACCTCATGTAACATCCTCTGATCTCAATGCATTTGAGATGCTGCTGGCTTCTCTTGCCTTTCTGTGTGCTGCTAAGGAGTTCAGATAATGGGGGCTTGAGGGGGAAGCCCTGCAGCAGTCCAATGTCTCTGACTGTAGGATGTGTTGCACAAGTTGGAGTCTGTGAAATCCTCTACTTGGGACTTCTTTTTCATGGCCAAGTTGATGTTCTTATGTATATACATACACAGACAAAATGTGAATCTCCCTCTCTTGGTACTTGACTTTGAGCCTTCTGTCCTTTGAACTCTTTTCACTTATCTACCTTTTACATACGCAGCAATTCAGTGCATTTCTGTCAGGACGTGTGGCACCATCTCGCTTTGTGTGTGATGCTGTTAATATATAGCTGGGAAGAAATCACATAATAAAAGACCTTGGACTTGAGCAGCAAGTCAGTGTTGCTGGAGATCTGCCTGCAGCAAAAAGCAGAGAAATGTTTTACATGGTGCTTAGAGTCTGCAGCACCCAGGGATGTTAAATTATAATGTCAAGTGTTTTATGTGTTGTGTTGTGGTGTTTTTTGGTGTTTTGTTTGGTTGGATTTTTTGGTTTTGTTGTTATAGTTTTTTGGGGTTGGGTTTTTTTGTGGGTTTTTTGAGATAATTTTAAGCTGGGCATCATCAGCAGAAAGACAGAAGTGCTGGCCTGAGCTGGATATCCCCCCCCACACCCTCCTGTGCATTAGAGCTATGAACCAGCCCAAACAGAAATAATGGAAGAAAGGGAGATTGTTGCTGAATTTTGGATTGGATCTACTTTCAGAAAAGACCTTTGGCATCGGGCATTTCATCTGAGAGCTTGAGGTTGCTGGTCTGGGATGGGTTTAATAACTCACCTCTGCCATATAACTTAACACAGTTTTATCTCCAGCTTCTGCTGTGGGCTTGTGCCCGTTCATAACTGGTTACATCAAAATTCAGTAAACTGAACTGGCATAAAATCCTGTGTCCAGAGAGTTGGGCCAGTTTGACCAGGCTGACATCATATCACATCTCCATATGCCCTTCAAGGAGATGTGTGTATGGACATCTCTGTATGTGCATAAAGAACAGTGTGTGTGTCCCCAGATTGCATGCACGTGGTCTCTGTCCTGTCATCCTTGGCAGTGGGAGGTGGCACTTCAGCCCTGCTCCCAGACCTTTCTCAAACCCTTGCTGGGCAGGAGGCCTTCTGGCATCTCTAGATCTCTGTTTCTGCAGTCCTTGCCTGTCACCAGCTCGATTGGTCTCTGGCTTACTTACTGTCCCCTGCAGTTGGCTTTTTGCTAATTTGTTTGGTTATCTCTTGGAATATAATAAATGAGAAAGATGAAGGTGACTTGGCATAATTATTCTCTGGTGGGTTAATGGGGCCCTTCAACAAGCACAGAGTGATTATAAACATTAAGTCCAATTAGGAACATGGATAAGAGTTCTGAGGAGAGATACACTTCTATACTTTCTGAACTGTGATGGATTTCCTCCCTTGCAGAGCTCAGTGTGTTTAGCTTTTCTGTATTCGTGCACCTCCTAGGAGGGAAAAAAGCCCATAAATAGTGGGAAATGTCCCTAATACTGTACGAAAAAGGGTGTGTTTTGACTTCTTTGACCACTAGCCTTGTGGATTGCAGTAGGATCCTCCAGGAGGAGGGAGAGGAATATATCAACCTCTAGGGAAGCGAAATGGAAAAAATAAAATAAAAATAATGAGGGATACAGGAATTTGCAAGGCCAAAAAAAGCAAAGGCATTAATAATGAAGGGCTCTGGAGGGGAATGTTTAACAAGCAGCTGATTCATGAGTGCAGGAGGCTGAAACTTACTCTGAAGTGACTGAGGTCAGGCCTAGCAGATCAAGGACGAGATGGTAGCATGGGTTTTGACTGGGGAGGTTTTGGAGAAGCCACGCACAATACATGAAGAAGAGGGTCAGAATTTTCTTTTAAAGGCTGATATAGCATTACAGGTTTTAATAGTTACCTAGACTGCAGGAATTGCATGGGATCTGAGCCATATAATCTATATGGATTTACTGGGGAGCTCTAGAGCAAGGACACTGGGGAGTCACCATAGAAAGCCACACTGTGCACAGAGGTGAGGGCAGAAGGTGGCTCCAGCTGTGTTCCTGTGGTAGCAGACTGGAGTGCTTTGCTTTATAGTCTAGTTATTGTAGCATTTAATAGCAAACCTCTTAATGCAGCATGCAGAAGACTGGACTTTTTCAGACTCTGAAAATCTGCAAGTCACTTTGCCTCTTTTTGTTTTATTGGCCCCAACCATAAAATCATGCTGACTACTATGTATTGCTGGCTTATAAAGTGCTTGGACATCTATGGGCAAAAAACACTAGATGGGAATAGACTGAAAAATTTTCTCTGTACTTTATTTGCTGTGCTTACAAAGAAATGGTCTATGAAAGTGATTAAGTACTTCAGCTGATGGAGCCTGTTATTGATGAAAAGGATACACTGTCAGACATAAAATATGGCAAAAAGTATAAATCTAAGTACCATGTGAGTCTTGGATGTAAATGAGATGAAAAGGGCAGGAATGGGAAATGCACAAGGTCATATTTTGATAGTTTTGCACAAAGCAGATGCTGCTGACAGTAAGTGAGGCAAGACAGCTGTAAGGTGGCAACTGACTTGCCTGCTAGGTATTTGCTACCAAGAAAAATACTCTTTTCTATGCCAGGCTGACTGTGCTGAGGACATGGCTGCAGTTACTTGGTTAAATACTCCCCTGCATAGCTGGCTCCTGTCATTTGTGCAGCAAGGAGTGATAAAGTGCTGGGAGCTGTGATGAGTCTGCTCAAGGTCATGATCATAAAATTTGCTAAGTAAACTGTTAAAGTTAACAGTGTGTGTGAAGAGAGGTCCCAAGTTGGGCTTTGGGAGGTGAACCAACGGACAGTGGGTCATTTGGGCAGGGAAAATGCCAAGCTCTTAAATAGTCTGCTAGAAATATACTCATGGGGTAAGGACTCTTGCAAAAATAAGCCTGGGCTCCAAAGAAAATGGCTGCGTGGTAGTGCGCCTAAAGAAAAAGGCTGAGGCTGGGATCTGCCTGCCGGCTGCCTGCGGGGAGAAGGCATGAGGCAAGGTGAAGGCTCAAGCCAAAGCCCTTTCTGGTTTTCTTGGGAGGGGTGGACATGCTTACTGTGTTGTTGCAAAGAAGGGGCTGAATCCTGAGTAGGAAAGGGAAAGAGGAGAGAGTCTGTAGATCTAGGGGAGCTGGTGTGGACAGGCTGTAGTCCATACTCTAGGCTGGAGGTGAGCTGCCAAATGCAGTTCCAAGGTGGATGAGCATTGTAAGGTTGTGCTGCTCTAAGACCACCCCTCTGCAGCACAGTTTTAAAGGTCAAAGACATACAAAGATGGAAGGTGTCCCCAGGGTACGTGAGGAAGGGGTACAGGCTCTCGGCTTTCATGCTGAGAATTTAATAGCAGTGTAAGTCTCTGTGGTCAGGGCTCTTCTGTCTGCCATGGCATTGACTTAGAGCAGTGATGCAGGAAGCTATTGCAGAGCAGAAACAACCTAGTTAAATCCGAGTTACGATTTGGAGCAAAACAAACACCTGAAAAGTCACTTAAAGATGAAGGAAGAGCAAGGCAAGGAGCAGAAAGCAGAAAGGGTAGAAAGCCGTAGGTAGAAGATGGGGATTAAAGTAAAATACCCAAGAAATGTTTCTTGTCAGGCTCTGTCCCTGTAAGGTATCTTTGTGTAGCTTGCTCTCTGAAACCTTACTGCTACAGTGAAAATAAAATTCCAACTCCATCAGTTCCTCTTGTAATTAAACAATTTGAAAGATTCCACAAACCACTTTGTTGTACTCTGCCTGCTCTCCTCCTGGACTGGTAATGTGTCAGAAGGGTTCCGGGAGTTGGCTGGCTTTGCCATGAGTTGTCTCTGATTCATATTTAATCAGAACTTGGATGGAAAACACTGCGTCTGAGCCCAAACCACTAGCACTCAGTTGAAGATTATGGTTCAGAAGGCTGTGCTTAATTGGAGCTTGGGTACAGGTGGCTATATTTTTGCCAGTCTCCAGAATCATTATCTTTTATTAGTTGTCTTTGGTCTCAATGCCCTGTACCTAGCTGCAGGAATGCAAATATGGTTTAGTTTGGCTCAAGCTCTCTTCTCCCCCTGAAATGTTTTGCGTTAATGCAAGTCACTCCTGTTTTCCTTTTAATTTCCTGGATTACTTTGCAGCTCTGATGCCCTGATTGATGCCTATGCTGCTGCGTCTATCTCGGCCGAGGAATGGCACACGTAGGCTAAAACTGCTCTGCCCATGTCCTGGCTGTGGAAGTGGAGTGTCCTGCAGTGGAGGGAATCAACTGGGTCTGCACAGGCTCCTCCAGCAGCATAACCCTCCATACCTCTGGGCAGCAGCTGGACCATTTCCATAGGGACAGCCATGTAACTCCATGTCCACACAGGGTGTCTACAAACTAATAGGCTGAAATGAAGAGCTCTGTCTGTGTCCTGTTTTTGAATCCTTGTGTGGTACAGGAAAGGGAGGAGGCTTTTATTCCCTGGGGAAAAACCTATTAACTAATTTCAGATGTGATTCTTTTTCTAGTGTGATAAATATTCTATAGGATTTATACTGTAATCACAGAGCTGAGAAGATACCTGGGATCTGGTCCAATATCACATTTTGTCTTTGCATACTATCTCCGCGTTGTCTGGGAACACTCACTCTAGGAGCTATTTTGAGAGAGAGAGAGAGAGACTGTAGCTGCCAGCACCCGAGGCTGTGCAATGCTGTGCTCGGCCGAAGGGCTGGCGTGCACAGGCTGCTGCTTTCCCAGCACCTCCAGCCTGTGTCACATCATGGTTTGTTAGAGACGAGGTTTAATTTGAGCTTGTGGTGAGCTAATTATGTACTGTCTGGAGTTTTGGTTATGAGTTATGACACTGTCGTCGTCCCCCCCCCGCCCCCTCAAAGTGCCACCAAAGTGTTTTTCATCCTTTCCTATTCTTCATCTGGCAAGTCTTAAATTGGTATGTTTTTTTAGTGCACACCACTTCCCAAGCTGGTTTGATTCCTTGGATCTTGGTGATGTTGCATCAGGGCACAGAATAGAAACTGTGTTCACAGTAACCAAAATAAAAGTGACACAGGCTGTTAATCAAGAGAAGTCAATTGGGGTCAGAGAAGAGTTTCCAGCCATTTTGCATAAGCAAGATACAAGGTTTAAATCTTGCTGCTAAACAAGATTAAACGTGCCTGTGGCCTCTTCTACCATTCCTGTGTGAAAATGTCAAATGTTTGTTTTCTTACCTTAACCTTGTGATGTGTGGTGCCAAAGTCATCAGCCTGAAAGTGCTTGTTTCATTTTAGCCAGGGTCCAAACACAAATGGCAGCCTGGACTTATCCCATGTAGTTTCAGCATCTCAAACTCGTGCTTCATATCTAGTCAAGGAAGGGAGAGACAAGCACTTCCAGAGGACACTTCAATCACCCTAAGACTTATTTTATCCCTGGTCAGACCTGTCTTTCTTGAGGTGAGTCCCAGTGACTGTGGTCCAAAGCTACGTGCTGTAGCTTGGATCTTGGAGCTGAGCAGGATGAATGCAGACCTATCTATGCTGCTCAGCAGCCCCTTCACAGCACACAGGTGGAAACCAGAACTGAGGTGTATTAGCCAAAAGAGTAGATTAAGATATTTTAGCTGGTCTAGAACTGGAGCTTCAGCCTGGGATATCATGTCACTTAAGGCAGAAAGTCAAGAGGAAAAATATTGAAAGAAATGGAAAAGAACATACGGATTTTTAAAATGTTACACATCATTGTCTCATGCAGTCAAAAATGTGAGTTTGTCATGTGCATTCACCCAGTTGAAGGTGAAAGCTCTATAGGCTCTCTGACATTGCAAGTTGGATTTTGAAAGTGGGCAGTTATGTCTGCCTGGGGTTGTGCCTTGGTGGCAAAATACCAACAGCATCTGTGCAGTGATATGGTCCTGTGCTGTGTGTGAGAGTGTGTGGCTATGTGTAAAACATACAGGAGAATTAAGTGCTTTCCTTGATGATGTTACAGAGAAGTGTCAAAGGAACAGAGCTGGTAAGAAATGCTGTTAGTCTTTACATGGAGGCGAGGGAAAAAGATGTCAATGGGAAACAAATATCAGTGCAATTTCCTGACTCAGCTATAGAGCTCATGGGAGAGTATCGTTCTCTAAAATATATATATACACATATTTTTTTAGACAAGCTCTGCTGAGTAATGGCTACAGAGGCTTTGGTGTGTTCCTTCAGTGCAGGGCGAGACTGGTTTTCCCATCACTGCTTTTTTTGGGGTAGCAAGGAAAGAGGAGGCAGGCTGTAATGCAGGAAGCCCCACCAAGGGATGACCAGCCAGAATGGTTTAGGGAAAACAGCAAAAGCAATGAAACTTCCCAAGCCTATGTCTTCTGGAGTCACAGTGATAAACCACTGCTTTGGGCTGCAGTGACTGTCAGAAGTATGTGGGTCACATGCCCCAAACTGTCATGTTTCTTCCTAGAGGGGTATATTGCAATGTGGTGCTTAGAGCCATTGGACCCGACCGGGGTAGAAGTTCTCTCTGGATGTGTCTTTGTATCTCCCTCCAGTGCTACCAAAGTAGCACACGTCAGCCCATGTTTTTCAGCAGAGCCCTTTTGAATCTCTCTCCCCTCCTGCAGCACATCCCTCTGCACTTCTGCTACTGATCACAGCTCTTTCTTGTTTGACCAAGTCGTTCCTTGTCTGCTTTCTTTAGCTCTCTTCTCTTAGCCAAGTCATAAATCTGGATTTGTAGCTGATATTGTTCCCCAGGAAGCAGACGGGGAAAGTGCAGACAGGGGGTTATGACTTCCCTGAGGGATGCAGTTGAGACGAAGAATTGGCCTATCAAGTGGAATAGATGCAAAGTAGTAGTCTGAAAATAATGGACAAGTGAACCGATTTGGAAGGAAATCACCCCTGTTTTGAGTACTGTTTTCATGGGAAAGCCTTTTAATCTCTGCATTTCCCCCCTCTGAGAGCTCAGGCTGTTTTGGGGATTTGAATCATGTCAGCTGTTTCATCATTTTTATTGTTTGGGGGTTTTTTTTGGGAGATCTTTTTCTTTTACTAAGCTGTTTATGAGACTGAATTACAAAAAGTGATTCCCCAGGGACTGTCCCCACCTGGGAGCTAAGTGGCTGCACAAACAGGTCAGAGTGCTTTCAGAAATCCCACAGAGCCAGTGCAACAGCTTGCAAAAAACAAAAGCAAGCAGCATGAATTTCTCATACACCATCTGGGTCTGGCTTGTTTGGGATCAGGGGTCCTATTTAGCTCCCGTTTGCTGTGGTGTTGGTGAGGAGTTGGTTCGGGGTTAATGGGGCAGCATCGCTATTTCCAACTGCTGCAATCTGCTCCAGGGTTATCCCTGCCACTCTGGGTGTTTGTTTCAGATGAAGGTTAGGTAAGGCACTCCGGAGGGGAAATAAGGGTGTTCAATCACAGTAAGAGGCTATTTGTATGCTTTTTAACAGTGAAGAAAGCTTCCAATGTAGCTTATTGCAAGGTAGTAATTCCATGTTGCATTTGGCTTTTCATTTGCATGTATGAATATTGTATTCTATAGCAAAGGATCTCTAGGCATCTGGAGTATCTTGGTCAGTCATTACAAGGGAGCATGGGAGAGCTTCATCTCTCACCTTGCCACAAGTGTCCTTTGCCACCACGAGCAAGTCGCAGTCCTGCCCTTCCCCACCTGGGCACGCACCGGGCTCTTTCTCCTCCTCTCCAATTATGAATTCTCTTAGGGCAGCCGCTGTCACCATCTCAGTCTAAGTGAGCAGTGCCTGAACACAATGATGCCTCACGACTCTATTGTTATACAAATGCCGATAATAAATGCTTTTATGCACATTGTTTGACTCCTATCATCTGTTTGGGGTAGATAAACTGTAGATCAGTGAGACCGTCTTTAGCTAAGATCATACATTGCACCTGCAGTAAAGCCATGATTAGCATGGACTGGTTCTGCTGTGTAGCCCTGTGCAGTAACTACTGTATCTTCCACTGCAGGAATAAAGTAGCTGGAGGAAGAGGATGGTTAAATCCGCTTGATGAATCCTTCAAAATCGTTGGGCTTGATGCTATTTACTAAAAGGATCTTTTGACGCTTCTTGCAGCTGTGGAAACATTTATGCGCTGTACGGGGGCTGCGCTGTCAGCAGCAGAGCGGTCTGACTCTACGAAATGAAACCTGGCAGCAACTTTAAAGACTGTTTAGCATTCAGGATCACAGGGAACAGCCATTGCAAACAGCCTCCGAGCTAGTGTCCCAAAGGAGCAGAGAGAGGAGTCCCAGACCTCTCTTCTGGGGAGTGGGCCTTGAATCTTTCCTCCCTGCACATGGTGTGCATGTGCTAAAGGAGTCTATGCTGCAGCTTGATGAAGAATTTAACAGATTTTATGTATAGACTAGAATTACCACAGACAAACAAATCCATCTCCTTTAGCTCCAGTTGCACGGAGTGATGTCTTTGTCCCTTTTCCTTTAAATAAATGTGAATCATGATTCATGGTCCTCAAGCAGCAAGCTGGGCTCTGGTGTGGCTGCAGGGATTCATTCCATTGCCTCTCCACAGCAGGTGACAGTCTCTTACCTGGAAAAGCCCTGCAAGCCCTGTTTCCTTAAAACTCTAGAGCCTCAGAAATGTTGGAGGTGGGAATTTGTTACGCTTCAGCAGCTGGGAAGTTGAAGGAGTTTCTGGGTATATGCAAAAAGCAATGAATGCAAATTCAGAAATCTGAGTTGGCAAACTCTTATGGAGTTGCAGATCAAACCCATTACCGGAGGGCTGTTTATTAGCTATCACATTTTGATAATTGTTATAATTATTTATTAAAGCCTTTGGTTAATTCCAATCCCCCCCCCCAATTAGGAAAACTTGGCGCATTAAGGTCTGATCTAGTGGCAAACAACAGCTGTACAGAATTTAGATGGAAAATGGGTCCATGTTAGGCAAAGTGCTTGCATAGGCTAGGAGCCCTAGGGACAGAGGAGAGTCAGCAACCCCTCGTACCCTGCAGTGGGGACGAGCACCAAACTTTGTTATCAGCCACTGCAAACTACTGGCTGCTCATCTCACCTTGCTTTCAAGGAGGAAAAGCTTTTCTGGTACAAACAAGTGGTTTCCAAACTGTGGTCTCTGACATCCCAGTAAGAAGACTGCAAATCTGCCTGGTGCTTACAGCACATAGTGATCTGTGACAAGTTCAGTGGGTAGCTCTCAGGTCAAAAGTATTTGGGAATTCATTGCTCTCCATGTTTATATAAGAGGTTTGCACTGATGTAGCCACAACCAATGCAGTATTATGGGTGAGGCTGGGCCTAATCCAGAGTGCAAATTTGCCCCATATCTGGTAGTTTCATGACTTATGGTATGTTTGCACACCCATGGGAGCAATTAACTTTTGCCCAAAAATTTGTATGATGAGTTTTGCTTCATTGTAGTGAATTATCTGTGAGCAATTTAAAATCTGATGACACTTGTATATAATTTAAAGTAGTTTTGACACTTGTATGTAATTTAAAGTAGTTCAAAATAATTTCTGGTTTGTAAATTGGAGCGAACAGTGCAGGAGCACATATGCAAAACCTGAGCTTGGATCCCCATTGGTTAGAGCTGGCTGGCAGTGCAGAGACAGTCTGCTCTTTGTGCAAATTGGAGTGCTACCAGTTCAAGCTTTTCACAGCAAAAAGAGTTTTCTAGAGCAGCTTTAAAATGAATGTCAAAAGATCCTTAGCTGATATGCAAATAAAGGAATTATCTCTAATAGGAAAGACCTCTATTTTTCCTGCTGAAGAATTGAAACTTGTTTTGCTGCTTAGAACAGTCCCATCTCCAAAAACTGCATGTGTTATTTGGCAAGTGCTGTCCAAATCTGATAATCTTGGCAATCTGTTGCTTTGAAATTCTCTGTTTTATAAGATGGTGTTTGCAGAGCTGCTGTTGAAATCCCAGCTGAAGGAAGTAACAGTCTCATCATTCCACTGCCCAATAAAACATATCAATGAAAGGAGGAAAACAGCTGGCAGACTGAGTTGAAATCTGCTTACGGCAAGGCTCCTGAGCCCGTCCTCCCTGCCTCCTAAGAAGCTTTTCAAAGTATGAGGGATTTTGAATGGGGTTAGCTGGGAAATGGGAACATGATCTTTGGATCTGCCTAGTAAACCCTTTCATGGCAACTTTTTCCTGGCTGGCGGGGACATCTGTGTGATGGCAGTGGCCATGCAAGCTTCAGTGTGTTATATCTGGAGCTGTAGGACCAGAGCATCAGCAGAGTCTGCATAGTCAGCAGCCTCAGCTAAGGCTGGCCTTTACTGCCTCTTCTCCAGCACTGGAGTCCTTTGAGAGCCTGTGGTAGAGGAGAGTGGGACAGCGTCATGCTGCAGAAAGTTGGTGTACGTTTCTGAGCAGTTTGTCTCTGGACTTGTTTGTGGCTCTCCTGCTCTTCACAGCCATATGATATGAGCCATATCTGCTCTGCTGAGAGCTGGGGTGAGATTCATGCCATTTGATCCAGCTGTGTGAAGCTAGATTGGCAGGTAAATGGGACAGCTGGGGCTCCTCTGGAGCCAGTGAAGAGAGGTTGGTGCTCTCCCTCTCTGGATATCCAGCTCAGGGTTGGATGACTCACCTTATACACTGCAGGACCAGTGTAGACTGGACTCTCATTCTGAGGTGGCAGAAAAAAATGCTAAAAATTATACCTTATAAATGTGGTCATTGCCTCAGAGCTGTTTGGTATATTAGTAGCTAACACTCTTGAAAGACCACCAGACATCAGCACTGAGACCACTGTCTCCTGTTCTTGCTGCCCCCAGTAAATACTCTTCTAGTGACCAAGTGATGTGCCCTGATTAACATGAACTTGCTCTTTTCGGGCTTTATTTCTTTATAGACCAGGTAAAGACTCAAGCCCCTGGGTTTGTATTTGGATTGAACACTGGACCCAGCACAGGTGAACCTTGGTGCCAGGCTCTCATCCAAAGGCTCCCCCTGCACACAGCAGTGTTTGTGTAGAAGCAGACTTAAGCACTGTGACACCTCACTGGCTTTTGTGGTTCACTCTTCTGTTTGGTCCCTTGTGTTGGTTCTGCAACCCCATAATGAAAAACAGCCCCCTAAAGTCCCCCATTGCATGGTGCAAGTCTTCATGGTGATGGAGAACCATTTGTGGGGGAGTGTAGGTCTGTGCTGGGGAAGATTTCACCACCATTTACAATAATCCAAAACCTGCTATCAGCTGTAGAAGAAACTATTGGTGAAGAAATTCTCCAGGCACCCTCTGCTTACGTTACTCTTGCCTGCTGTGTCCCACTGCTCTGACTGTGGCTGCTTAAACTCTGCATCAGTGGAAACCCTGACTCCATTGTATCTGCCTGCCGCTGCTGCATGGCTGTTTATGTCCCCATGGCTGTTACTGAGGTTTAAGAACTTGGTTTGTTTAGTCCCTGAGTCTTCCCTCAACTATGATGATGTCAAGGATTTTTCTGCAGTTTGTAAAATTGCCCATTCATATAAATGCATCTGAATTGTTTCCATGGGAACAGGGCACTCAGCTTGCTCCATACTGGGGAATATGATTTGCATTTGTGAATAACTATGAAACTTTGCTACCTCGGAGAGCCTGGGCTGGAAAAGGAGAGACTGCTGGCTAAGAAATAGCATGTGAGGGGCAAGTACAAGACCTGTGTTGGCGCAGACAGCAGAAAGGCCAATGTTTGGGCAAGAAGAGGCTCAGACCTGAGCTTGGTCTGAGCCCTCAGGTGTAGCATGCTCAGAGCAGGACTTCTGACGATTTGAGAAGATTTGGGACTTTTCATTTTCTGTCCATGAGATTCAGAAATGTGTCACAGGTCTTCCTCTCACCAGTGTTAACTGGTGTTATCTGTTGTAAGAGGCTGGTCTTCCATGTTGAGGGCACAAGGGTCTGAGGTGAAGACTTTTCAGTTATCTGGCAGTCCATAAAATGAGCCTGTGACTCAAGAGAAAGCATGCTTTTGCAGCAGGTCTGGAGGTGGAGGGGAAAAAGGGCATGACGTCCTTTTAGTATGGAGCGAGGCAGGTGAGGAGCTTCCCTTGGAGCTAGAGCCCATGGTGGCAATAGGAGCAATTTTTAAAGTATTTTGCTTAAGCTTTATGTTAGAGAGAATTAAACATAGCAGTGAATCCTTCAGGGAGGTCTTGTTTTTTCTTTAGAGGATAGTGTCCATAGGAGGGTACAGAAGCACTTAAATTCAGGTGTCTTCATCCACACATCAACCAGGCAGCTTGACCAGCTGGCTCCTGGTCCCCTTTGCAGCCAACTGCATCGGTGACCTGGGGTAGTTGCAACTACTTGGCTAATCTTGTCATGAAGACAAGCTGAGAGATGAACTTTGTCAACTCATTTTAGCTTGCAAGTGTTTAACCATAACCTTAATGGATCACAAAGCAGTCAGTAAGAATGGGATTAACCTTGGGGTTTTTTTGTTTGTTTGGGTGGGGGTTTTTTGGTTAAACTGAGTGTTACTATGTCCCAGAGACTTAGCTCAGTTAAGACTGGCAGGTAGGAGTTGTTCCTGTGTGGAGCTCTGCAGTGGGAAGTTTAATATACAGCTTAGCTGTGATCTATAAAGTTGCCTTGGTATTAGTGGAATTAGAAAGATAGGCATAAATATAAATTAAAAGGTAGCTGTAAATGTACAGGACCAACTCTATTCCTGCTGTATCTCTGGGGTTTGATGGAGACACAACAGGGATTAGCTTTCCCTTTCTAGCTTATTTCTGCACTCTCAGAGGATGGGCCTGAGAAACTGCATTAACTGGAAAGCTCACACCTTTTCACTGACAGTTCGCGTGGTTTTATCTTCCTAGCAGATGACACACTCCTACAGTTAAAAGTTTTAGTAGCTCCAGGGCACCCTGTTCTGTAAGCCAGGGAGAGTTGCAACCCCTTTGTGGCTGTGCTGCAGCTGCCTTGGAAAAATGCCTTGAAGAGTATTATTGGTCACCGGGCACGGGACCCTTATTTTATGGTAACTTTTTAGGACACAACCTTCCTCATGTTGTTAACAATGTCCTCAGCCTCCTTCTCTGACTGTCTTCTGTTTTCTCCATTTTACTCTTGCTCTTTTTCTCTCTCAACTCAAAATCATTTTTGTACCATAGCTCTGTCTCAGCCTCACCGCTTGCCCTGCCACTGGGTCTGTCTGAGCCTGCGTCGGACCCATGGTGCTTGACAACATCTAAGACAAGCCAGCTATCCCTACTCCCAGTTCTCAATCAGACATAAGTGCAGTGATATTTTTCTGGCTTTATTAATTTTAGGGAGTGTTAAACTCAGAGCTGAGGAATAAAGCACACGATAGTACCTTTGTTACCTAGCTTCCATATTAAAACAGGAGAAATGGTTGCATACTATAACTGTTTGCTGCTTTTAATGAAATCTCTGATTTTCCAAAGTGGATGCTCATTTAAGCGGGAGACACATGTAGAGAAGTACACCATGGTACATTTAAGCAGTAGAGGCCAGCAGAGGGATCCCCTGGTCTGCTGCTTCCCTCCTTTAGGTTATTCTTGCTTTGTTGAGAAGTTCCAGGTATGACAGAAGTAAAAATGCGAAGTGATGGGGCAGCATCCATTGTCTGCTGCTGCATCTAGGCTATTGGAAGCAGTCTGTGGATGATGCTCCCTGTTTGCTCCAACCACTACCCCCTTTGTGCTCGGTATGTTTGTGCCTGCTGACTTTTACTAGCAGGTCAAGCTGGAATTGATTTACCAGGAGGAGGGAAAGGCTTTCAAAGTCAGAGTGTCTGTATCCTTGAGCCCGTTGGAACTGGTGTGGTGCCCACATGCCATGGATACTGTGCAAGTACAGAGAGTGAGGATCATTTCAGGAAAATGGAGTTTTATTTTCCATCTCTTCTCAACACAGAAGAATTACAGTAACATGAGTCCTTCCGAGTGACAGCATAGCTCTCTTACGTGCTCGTGGGCTGGGTACCAAGTTCCTACTCTGGAGCTGTGTAAGGGCTGGAAATAGTGGGTGAAGGCACGAACTGTTCCCTCAGCTCTTCGTTTGCATCACAATTTTTGCAAAGGTCAGTACAGTGGTACCAACCCAATTCCCGTTCTCTCAGCTGTGATCATTGCTGATGGCTTAGGGGGTGAAGCAGCACTAAGGCTCCCCAGAGCCACCGGCTCGTATCCTAGCAGGGTTGACTCACCGGTATTATTTGAAGCTGGATCCTGCTGTTTTCCTTTGAATTCTTTCAGATGAGAACTCAGTCATGCTCCTTTCCAGTCGTCTGTTGTTACAGAACAACCAAGCGTGTTGCACGCTGTGCACTGGTGGGGTCATGCTTGCACACGTGGTGACACATGAGCACTGCCCGTGTACCATGTGTCACACTTGGGTGTTGGCTTTCCTGTTGTGGGCCACCCCAAGTGTACTGCAGTTTTACACTCACAAGGGTAAAGGGTTTGCTTTGGTGTAAGGGGTGCCTTGAGGACCAGTTGAAGGTCACCGCTCTGTGATGTTTAAATCCCGCTGTGAGGAGGTCTCCACTGTGATCCTCAGTGCCACGTGCCCCTGAGTCCTGACCCTGACACCACCTCACTTCTCTGCCTTTCTTGCCCTAGGAGTTGGCTGTCAGCTCAGAGATGCTGAATTTTTAATCCCAGGATGCTATTTTCCACCAATTTTCATAGTTTTTCCTCCCTCTTTCTTTTTTTTCTGTGTTTCCTCCTGATCTCCCTTGTCCCCATAAGGAGAGGTCTGGGCAGCAGCTGCCAAAGCCAGTGCTGCTGAAGCCAACTTCTGCTGCACGCAGCCTTGCATTTGTCCTCTTTGTCTTTGAGGTGTAACAGCTCTGAATGTTTTACATTGCTTACACCCTTTTCAAGACAGCCATCTTGGAGAGAGTTTTGTAAAATGGCTCCACAAATCATGATCACTATTAACCAAACGCTGTTTTCTTTTTGCAGCAGCATGGCTGTTTCAGGAATGGCATGCAAACCCCTGAAAAATTCCCTTGAAAAGCCATCATCAAACAGTCTGTCTCACCCTGACATCCTGAAGACCACAGGGTGCTTAACATTTGATGCATTTTGGCACCCCGACTAGATTGTGGCCATTTTTTGGTGTGTTAAGATGCGTTTTGGCAACGTGACTAGTTTGTGGCTGGTTTTTTTGTGTGTTATTTGAACTTGCATGAAAATGCATGTGATCTACTACCAGCAAACCCCAGAGACAGACCAATAGCACAATTTATTATCTCCTAGAACTAGAAAACAGCTTCTGTCCCTGTAAAGGCTTATCTCCCATCCAATATCTTTAATTCTTCCATCTAATAATAATTCAACATATCTTTGAGGGCATCTTTTCTTTTATCTTAAAACTTGTGGATTTTAAGCCCTGGAGGATAGTTTAGTACTTAAAGCAAAAGCTGCACAGCTCTAAAACCACCAGGTCTGTGTTGCTCAGAAGAGGTAATTTTTAAATATTAGGGCATGTTTTCGGGTTTCTCTGTGATAGAGGCACATTCATTTGGGAGCAGAGAATTGCCTAGCCATCTAAATTATTTTTTAATTAATCTATTTAAGGTAAAAAGATAATCTGGGCCATCACTAGATTAGGAGGCACTTAAAATCTTGTAGGACCGGCTAAAGTGCATGTAACTACAGACAGTAAATGATTTGACATGGGTCTTTGCAGCAGCTTCTTGAGATTTCAGAACAGCTGAGGTTTTACTTCATTTTTCTTTTGTAGCTACACAGAGGCTTTGAGTGACTTTATCAATGACTGTTGCAGTAATCTGCTCTTGGTAGCGTGAAAAAAAAAAAAAGCCACAGTGGAATTTCTTAGCTGCTTTTAAAACTGCAGGCCGAATTTTCAAAGGCAAATGCTTTTGTGCTTGCTGAACAGGGGAAAGGCAGGCGGGTTGGCAGGGATGCAGCCCTGTGAGGGGTGCTCTACAGCAGGCCAGGGTGTGGCCCTGACACTGTATTTTGGGGGAATTTGGCCTATTTTCCTCTGCTCTGCTGGTGAAGTGCTTTCCTGACTATAGGAGTGTTTCTGTTGAGCAATGCAGAGCTGCTGCTAGTGTGAATAATTCATAATCAGCCACAGCAGAAAAACTTTCAACACTCAATCAGATTTTTTTTTTTTTTTTTAAATTCAGGCTATCGCTGACCTAATTTGTCTAGAGGATGAACTTAGCTGGTCTGGACAGACAGGGATTATTAATATTAGAAACTGCAGGGAATGATGTGATAATGAAATATTAAACCCTTTTACTGCTTGATGCTGCTTCCCTTCCCAGCGAGGGTGCGTCCTGTGCTAGCTGTCCCCGCCAGCCCTCTGGCACTGGGTCGAACACGTGGCTTAGTACCTGGAGTGTTGGACCAGGACTTGGGGCTTTGGATCGTGTTTCAGCTTTGCCACTGCCCTGTTGAGTGAATTTGGAAAAGTTGCTTCACTTTTTTGTGCTGATGCCGCCGACCACTGTGGATTGCTTTGATGGGTGGAAAACACGACAGCAAAGGTTTGCTCTGCAAGCGCGTGCAGAGACCTCTGCAGTGAGGTTATGCTCATGTGCTCCAGTTGTGGAGATGTCTTTGGTGTCAGCAATGTGACACGGCCTTCATTTGAGAAAATATTTATGGTGGTTTTATTATTCTTTGTGCCGCTGCTGGGGTTTTCAGGTATTTGGATTTGTTTTCTGCCCCGGGTAGACTAGAATATGGCAAAGCGCAGCCTGGTTTTGGGGTGGGAAGAAGGCTCTGAGGAATGAGCATCACGTCAAAGATGACCACGGAAACCTGTGGCCCAGGACAAGAAACCCTGTCCTGTGACAGCCAAGGGAGCCTCACTTTTTCTGATTATTTTCTGCATTTCCTTCAGTGTAACTTTCACTATGCACTATATGATTAATAACTTTAATATCAGAGTCATATTTTGTTTAATTCCTAAATTGCTTCTTAATAAAACTACCTTTTATAAGACATAAAAGAAGACAACATGTATGACTTGAGGGGCTGCTGGACCTTCTCATACTCTAGACAGACTCCTAAGACCATGGAAGGATCAAGCACCAGCAATGAGCACAACAAGCCATGAGAATGGCACAGTCCCCTTTGCTTTCTGGAGCAGTATCAAGCTTTGCCCTTGTTTGTGGCAGGGTGTTAGCCTGGCTGCTGCATGCAGTTTACTTTGAAAATAAACATGTTATTTTGAAGAAATTAGAAGAAGCAGAATTACTGAAAAATTTCTTTTATCATACAATTACAACAAGGGTTGAGATAAAATCCCCTGTAGCTGGTAGTGCAATGTCTGCTAAGTATGCTGGTTATTTTTTGATCTCAAATGTTAGTGCTTCTACTGATTGACTCTATCTGTTTGCTCTGGGGGTTTCTCTACATGACTTTCAGCCAGTATTGATACTGCCTCTAGCCACTGCTGGTATACATTCTCATTTCGTACTTTATCTGAAGGTACTGTGTGTTTTCTTGCCTACTGCAGATCTGTGCTCTGGCATATCCTCTTACCTCCTGTGATCACTCAGGAGGCTGTACTGGATGTGGGAATAGCTTCACTGCCACATCCACTCAAAGCAAAGTGGTTTGTGCGTGTCCTGCAGGTCAGAGATATTCCTCCTCAAAGCCCACAGTGGGTACCATAAGCTTTATGGACAGCCAAAACTTTTGCAGGCTGGCACTAGTTTTTTTTTCCAGCCCCAGCAGCAGACCCCAGGGTACCCTGAGTGCTGCCCTACTGCAGCAGCCCCCCTGTGCTTCCCATTGACCTGTTCTCTGAGATGGTGCTCAACAAACTCAGCTCTTCTGCCTCAATTCGTAAGGAATTCCAAAATGCAAGATGCAGCTCACAAAAGAACAAGTGAAGATTTTACTAACATTAAAGGATGAAGAACTTGAGGCTTTCACTGTATACCTGGAAACAATTACAAGTACAATCAATCCTAGATAATTGGGTTTTTCAGTTGTTTTTGTATGTCCTCTCTAATTCAAGGCCTTGCTGAGTTGCACTGTGGGCTGGAGGGGGTTTTGCATGCTGCTTACCCTTGGTGTAGTGCCTGGGAGCCGAGGCATTTTTTTCCCTCCAGTGCTGTGTCTCCTATTAAGGAGAATGGAGTTCACATCTCCTGCTTGTAATTCTCTTCTAAATTGCTTCTGCCCTGCTTTGGCTGAGATGGCTTAATATGTGTTCCTGGGCTCTTACTAGAATAACAGTCGATTTTGCATCATACAGAAGGAAAAAAAAGAGGTTAATTATAAATGCCTTCTGTGAAGCTTGTGAAACGCAATGTGTTAATTACCAATGCTCTATGAAGAGCGCCAAGGACACCTTTCAGTACATTATTAACACAGTTAACAAGGTGCTTTGCCTGGATATGTCTGTAAGAGCAAACATATCCATCCTAGAGCTTATGCTAGGATCTTGAGTGCCTGCCACTATGTCCCAAATCAGGCAAGAACAGGTGTAAAACCTGAGACGGTGTGTGATGAAGAGTTTGCCTTGGCTGGGGACACAAGGGCTGAGGGATGGCTGGTGTGGCTGTGTCAGGGGAGATGCAGAAGGGAAGACCAGGCGGAGGTGACCCGGGAAGCCCAGTTAGCCCTCCTGGGAAGCCTGGTTAGCCTGCTTTGAGTAGATGGCTGTGAGAAAGCTTCCACTGGGTGAGGGAAGCAGAGATAGCAGATAGGACAGTGAAAAGCAGGAATAGGATGTTCATCCCTACTGAGCTCGGGGACAGGACTGTCTGAGCTGTGCACATTACCAGGACTTCTTCCTGGAAGTATGATCCCACATGAAGTTATTTTTACAATGGGAACAGTGTACAAAGGGTCACAGGACATTATATCCACCCTCACTAAGCCAGTCTTGGTCTAATGATAGCAGTCATTGGACGACTTCTAAAATCATCATCATCATCACAGGGGAATCCCTCACCCCAGACTAACCTTCACAGACCTTTACTTCCAAGGACAAGTGAAACTTAAGGGCCAGGTGAAACTTCTTGCCTTGCTACAGTACCTGCTGTACCCTTAGGGAGTTATCCAAAAGACTGCTATGACATCTAGCTGCCCTGGAGGATGAGGGGCTGGGACAGAAGTTCTGGCCACTCTGGCTTAGCATGGTCCTATCTGCAGAGTGAGACTGGCCATCTGCCTGGAGCTATCACCCAGCAAGGTGAGAGATGGGAGAGGCCCAGGCTGTCCTGGACAGGGACCCTGCTCACATGGGCAGTGATGAGGAGTTGCAGCCCTGGGTCCTGTTGTGCTGATTCTCCTCCATGGGGTGGTCCATGGCATAGGGGCATGGTGAGTGATGAGTAGATGTGGAAAACTCTTGAGCCACCTCATCTGTATAATGAATTTGTTTGAGAGTCCTTTTCCAATTAGAAACCAGAACTAACGGAACAGAAAATTTGACTTATGCCATCTCTCATCCTCATGTCAGAGGAGGAGGAAGATAAATAAATGTGAGAAGATGCCTTGAGCTTTCATTTAAAGTGACTTTGACTGTTCCATTGAGCTAACATCCCACACTCTGATGCATTTCTACACTTGCGCATTTGAGTCACGTCATGGTAGTTAATCAAAACTACCTCTGGTACTACTGCTATTCCCCTGAACAGGCTGATAAAATCTAGGAAAAGCTATAAGGCCGCTTAGTTTGCAATGCAAAGTGTAACTGAGCTCAGCTTTTCTGACCTGTGCTGTAATCCTGCTTTATTTTTGTGCTTCTTGCTGCTCAGTGCAACTCAGCTGCCAATTGTACAAGTATGCCCCAAATCATAAGAATCTAACATCAGTATGCTTACAGACAAGTAGGCTGGCTGGATTCTTGGTGTGGAGGATCTGCTGAGAGCAAGCCTGAGCCGTGAGTTTGAAGGTCTGTGTACTGCTCCATGAGGAGCTTGCGCTCACGCTGGGTTGCACAGCTGGACTGGCTCTGGTACCTCTGCGAGCTCAAGTGTCTCAGCATTGCATTGCAGCCTGCTGGTGCCCAGCAGGCTCTGCACAGCACTTCACGCTTGCTTTGGGTTCACCATGAATATTCATGTCACTGCGTGTTTTATGTTGATGGTAAATGAGGTCAGCTGTAGGTTCTGGGGGAAAGGGTAAACTTGGCTTTATTCCCTTTGGAGAAATTTTTGGCATTTCTTGTAACTCCTAAATTTCTGTGTGTGGCCTAGGTCCTACTCAGCTTTAAGTTGTGTTGTTAGGGTACTAGCCATGCTGTCCCAAAACTTTCTGAAACCAAACTAATCAGCAGCCTTCTCTCTTGGCTTTCAGTGATGCTGCTACAGTCACATCTGTTCCCACACCTTCAACCCAAGCTCTTTCACGTTGCAGTTCGCAGCTGAGGGCAGTCCAAAGACCAGTAGAATGTGGGGAGAGAAACACTGAGCACATGCTCAAAAACACCATTACATTTTGTAATTCCTCCTTCTTATTGAAAAGGTTTGGGGATGTGTTCAGAGTTATGGCCACTCTGAAGTTCTCCTTCGTAGTATGTAGCTGAGCACTTCTGCTTTACAGAAGAGCTCAAGTCTGTCCACAGCTTAATGTAAGACTTTGTTTTTCATGCAGGTGTTACAGGCCAGGCTATGGAGCTGGTTTCAGTGCTCTGGGGCTTTATTTCAATGGGGGCTAATAAAAATTAATTCCAGCAGCATCCTGGGAGTGGTAGCTGATGTCTTTTGGAGTGACCATAGCCCAGATAAGACACTGCAGAATCTAAATAAGGGTGTCCCTATATGTGCCAGGTAATTCCTGTAGGTGTTCCTTAGGTTTCTAGAGGGCATCCACAAGGCTGGTGGCATCCTTTGTCTACCAAACTTCGGCTAATGACCTTATCTGGCACTGCTGTACCTTTTTTTTAAAAATTTTTTTTTAAAGCATTAGACACCAGAGCCTTGTGAATTGAACAACTTCCTGTATGATCTGGCCTAGAAATCTCATCATTTCTTCTGTACCTTCTTATCTTTGTTACAGATCTGTGCATAGATCAATGCAATTATTTATATAGAGGAGATCAAGCTATTATTGCAATTTCCTACAAACAGCTCTGAGCAACTCCTGTGATCTTCTGGTCAGTCAAAAACTTTCTAGCTGAAATCCATGTTTGGTCATATCATTAAAGTCCCTTTTAGTGGGTTACAAACTCCAGCTCAGCTGGAGGCAATTATTATCTGATATGTACCCTGAGTAGAACATAATTATACTTGTCACTAAGTGGCACTGTGTAAATTACTCTTTAATTGCTACACATCAAATCAGCAGCTACCCGGTCATTTTTCTGTGAAGATAAAGAGTCCAGTATTAGCTTTGTCACTCTGGCATCTGCCTTCACCCAGTTTCTCATTTGTTCTCTTTAGTGCTTAAGATGTAATTTTATGTGATGAAACCTTTTTAATGTATTTGGCATTTGTCCTGTAAACCCTCTGTTGGCCTTAAATATGGTGGTAGGGAGCTTAATGTTAAAAACATAGGGAGTAATGTAGAAGATATGTCCTTCAAGTACTGCTGTCAAGATAATTATTGCATATCATCCGGGGCTGAAGCCTCTTTTCTGGCTGGTATATTGATAAAACAGGGGCCATCACAGGAGCTGAGGAATGCAACCCTTTATCATGATTTAGTTGGGCTGTGCTTTTTTTTTTTTTTGCCTTAGTATGGGGTAGATAACTGCATTTGAACACTATTAATGTGGATGCACTGTAGCCCTCTTAACCCTTGGTAAGTTAGGAGTGAGCAGAGGGGAGGAAAAATCTGATCGCTGTGGTGCAAAGCTGTTTGTCTTATCTGGGAACATCTGGAGGCCAGGCCTTGGACCAGACTGCTTCATTTGGCTGCATTCCTATGCACTG